>NC_066589.1:6625000-6933750 GCF_905475345.1 Vespula vulgaris
CATTCTCTCTATTACATCAAACTTTTTACTAGTCAGAAAGAGTAAAGTCTCGAAAGGAAAGGAGAGAGGGATCGAGATATGCGTATTCGCGTCTCGAGTTTGTATTCAGTCACACGCAAGAATGCTTTAGGCGGCATGCTTACGTACGCGAGGAGTTTGCATAGAGAGAGAGAGAGAGAGAGAGAGAGAGAGTGAGAGAGGGAGGCAGGGAGGACGGTAGTAAAGGGACAGCAACGGCATCAGCTATGGAATCAGCAACGGCAGTAGTGGTGGCAGCAGCAGGAGCTCCTGGCTTCTGGCGGCGAGCATAGGATAGATCCCGCATGAGAGTGGAATACGTAATAGAAGCGAGTGAACGAGAGAGAGAGAGAGAGAGAGAGAAAACGAGAGAGAGGATGAGTGGGGTGGGAATCGTAGGGGTCGCGAGACGAGGGGAAGAGAATCCACGAGGGAAGAGGGTTGGCAAGAGAGAGAGAGAGAGAGAGAGAGAGAGAGTGGGTAACGAGCAGCGGCAATTAATATCGCCGGGTTTCCACAATGCGCTTGCAAATGAAAGGCCTTTGTGACGTATGATTGCGTTACCGAGTGAATAGTTGAGTAATGGCGGTCGGTGGTGCCGCCAGCCGAATCGCGCGCGGACCGTGCAAAAGCTCGAGCTCCCGATAGTGCCGGCAAGGGCTCGGCCGGGGGGCTCACCGAGGGCTCACCCACGGACTCTAGATCAGCAGCCCTTTTCCCGATTACTCCAAAATGGAAGAGGACTTTGAGAAATCCCAAGGACTGCCTGGTAGAATTGGTCTTTCTATGTCATGTACACAGTGTATATATATATATATATATATATATATATATATATATATATATCTATTCCCTTGGTGAAACGAATGTTCTGGTCTATTGAAAGGGTTTTGGATCTTGAGAAAGGAGCTATTTCTTTTGTTTAAATTCTTTGTTACGAAGAATCCTACCGGAATTGATTTTTTAAGACATTGGACGTATTTCATGATTCGTATTTTTTGAACGAAATTGTACAATATCGAATGAATTGTATTGTTGAAGGGTTAAACCTTTCTTTCCTACTACGTATTAGAGAAATTATTACTAATAGGAATCGATATAAATCGAATTAGACCATTCTACGAAAGACAGTTTGACTATTCGTTTTATCATAGTTTATTTACAACAGACGGGAAAACGTAGAAGAGAGCCGAGGTGTTGGAAATAATTTTCATCGACCAATTAATTACGTGTCCGGTAAACAAGTTCGATATCTGACATGATCCGACTGCAACGTAAGCTTGTAATTTATCGGATCGAAAAAGATTGCCGTTAAGCGCTATGGGTTCTGAATCTGTATGAAACAAATAAATATGGAGATTCATCGATGGCGCGTCAGCCAGCCAGGATTTGTCGCGAGTTTTGAGAAGTTACGCGTTGGTAAGGTAATAACATTTGATACCATCCTATTTACACAATGAATTCAATCCAATTGTATTTTCCTTAAATCAAACTGTGACTATTATTACTAATCTATTATTATTTCGATTAAATAATCCTCGTTATCTATTTCAATATATCAATATAACATTTGTACGAAACCATAATTCGGATAAACATCTTGAGGATTAAATCATGGACGAGTAAATCTTATGTGAGATATATAACAGCAAAAAATCTTGGTCAGGAGATAAATAATGAGAAAGCAAAATTAATCGAAACAACGAAGTAACCCTTCAATCTTCGAATCAATCTGGCGGATTCTCGTTCGCATAACCGAGCGTAAACCATCGGAGTGTCTCCGAGTATGTATCCTCGGAGTAAGGCAAACCTCCAACAAGGGCTGCCGTAATGAATTTGGAAAGTGCAATCAGTAGCGTTGAGCTCGATGGGGGTGGCTTCGAAGGTTCTCTCTCTTTCTCTCTCTCTCTCTTTCTCTTTCTCTTCATCCCTCTCAGTGAACGCTTTAACGTCGTTCGCGGAGAGGCGGAAGGAGTAGGAGGCTATAGAGAAGCCTTGCCGTTCGAAAGCAGAGCGCTGACTGGGGTGATGGTGGTGGAGTGAAGGGGGTTGAAAGAGGGCGGATGTGACACGGAATGATGGAGCGCGGACCGTAGAGAAAAATGAGAGTGGCGGAAAGGCGAGGGTGGAGGGACGCTGATGGATCGGTGCTCCTCCCTCCGCACTTCACCCTCTCTCGCTCTATCTCTCTCTCTCCCTCTCTCTTTCTCTCTCTCTCTCTCTTTCTCTCACTCACTCACTCACTCACTTCCACCCCCCGCTCTGACTCGCACTCCCAGGGGTGGAAAAGCTCCGCAATATTACTCATAGTCGGTGGGCCTCTCCTCCTTTCCAGTGTGCGCGCGCGCACACGTATACACAGCTTCTTCTCTCTTTCTCTTTCTCCCTCATCGTCTCTCCCTCTTTTGCTCTTTCTTTCTATCTATTTCTCTTTCTCTGTTTCGATACATTAACTTCATCGATGGCTACCACGGACCAACTCACAAAATTTCGTTTTAGATTATTTATTCATACTTGATTCTCTCCGTTAAGTCCCTTTTTTTACTTCCCTTTCGTTATTGAATATTCCCTTTCTTTTTTCTTGATGAATTGTTCTTTCTCAATTTTTTGATCGACACCAGCCTTTATATAATAAAGAGACGTATTGATTCATCATATATATATATATATATATAAAACATCTACTTCCTTTTTCTTTTTTTTTAAGAATAGCAATCGAATATCTTGGAAATGTAGAAATTTTAGGAAAATTTGAAAAAATTTGGAAACTCGTCGAGATAATTCTAATTTGTAACACTTCGTCCATTGATTTTCTCTCTTTAACTAAGACGATTCCGACGGTAGGAGGAACGGGACGTAATTCAAACGCAGCGAAACTCCCTCGGCGTCGCGCATCGAGCGTGCGAAAGTAATGCGCCTCGTGAAAACGGCGCAACGTTGCGTGACCTCGTTAACCGGCCACGCATAATTAAGACACAAAAAGTCTCTACCTCTCTGTAGGAGAACCGTTCAATACCGAGCTAACTCCTAAGAAAGAGAGAGAGGAAAAGAGATAGAGAGAGAGTCAGAGAGAGAGAGAGAGAGAGAGAGAGAGAGAGAGAGAGAGAGAGAAAGAGATAGAGATAGATCGCCTCGTACGCGGCCGATTTCCAAAGTTTTTTTTCGATTCATCTATCGGTCACGGATAAAATCTTGTTTTCCGCGG
The DNA here is from genome assembly GCF_905475345.1 of Vespula vulgaris. NCBI lineage: Eukaryota > Metazoa > Arthropoda > Insecta > Hymenoptera > Vespidae > Vespula > Vespula vulgaris. The sequence goes on from NC_066589.1 coordinate 6,628,224, forward strand.
CTGCATTCGCGCGGAATAATCACATGTCCGCGCTTATTACGACGTAATTTGAATCAATCGTTACGGCACGCTGTAACGTATTTCCTTTTAATGCAAGACCGTGTAATTATAACGTCGTCACTTTTGAACGTGCCACGTTGTCTGCTAGCCCGATCTCACGAAAGCCACCTATTTATTTTGATTCTTGTTTAATTAGCTATGCATTGCTCGTAATGGCGGGCAATTAAATTAATAAGCGAAGGCATCCGTTAGTATATCCGAAATAATGGCGGCCATCCGTCTTATGGTGCTACCCGTCTTAGTTCGCAGCGTAGCTCGTAACGTAAGGCTGGGCGACTCCTTAAAATAATGTCTTTTCTTTTCAAAGCGTTTCTTTTCTTTTTTGTTTTATTCGTTTTTCTCCGTTTTCTTTTTCTTTTTCTTTTTCATTTTCTTTTTTTTGTTTTCTTTTTCTTTATTTTACCCCCGACTCACTATCCGACGGCGATGAATGCAAGATCGTTCTTGTTTGGAACGCGGAGGAATCATGGAGAACGACGACGAAAAATGTACGCATGTGTGTGTGTGTGTGTGTGTGTATGCACGTATGAGAGAGATTTCAGGTGGGCAGACTTCGTGTACGGATCGAAGATACGATTTACTTGTTAATGTCCCTTCATTTCTTACATGTCACAGCCAAGTGTGTTCGGGAATGCATGCTGATGCACCGCTATTCACTTTCGTACGTGTTAATATCGGCAGCTAAGAATAAGTCGAAATAAAGAAGGTAGGTACTACATACACGTAATACCAAGATGAATATCTCTGTATTCGTCCTTTTTCTTTTCTTTTTTTCTTTTGCTCTCATCTTTTTTTTCTTGTTTATAATTCGTGTGTCGTTTCAAAGGGTCAAGATTATTATTACGCAAATTTATATCGCTTCGATAAGATCGATCGATCTTACCTCGACTAATTTCGTGAGTAATAATACGACGGAAAATATTTCCGATGATTAGGTACTGCTTGTGGTACTTGTGGTGATTGTAGTTGTGGTGGGTGCTCGTTATTTATGAGCCCCATTAGGTGAGTAATAGAAAATAGATTATAAAGCGCGAGAGAGGCTCGTCCACGGCGCGTTATCAATTGGAATTGGATGAGGTTGGACGCGAGAAGCACGGGACAAGACAAAATGGGACGAGAGTACCTACCAGTGATAATGATGATGACGCCGGCGATCATTACTACGGTAGCGCATCGCTCGTCCTGCCTGCTTTACAGTCGTTTCTCTCCTCTCTCTCTCTCTCTCCCCTTCTTTCTCTTTTTCTCCCACCATTCCTCTCTTTCTTGCTTTGGGCATAGAGTTTTTGAGACGAAGATATCGAGACTGGGATATTTTGCTAATGTGCACCGAAGACTTATTGCTTGAGATAAAACTTGATACTATGATGCTACCATAATGTTACTTTCGTGCAATAATAGACACAATATCACGATATAGGCTACATGAAAGATTTACACTTGGACATTCCATGACTCGTTCTTGTAGACTTTTAAAATATTCATTTCTAAACATGTACCTAATCCAAATAATATGGTTTATCGTACGTTGACAGAATTAAACCGCCGATGATTGGAACGTTTTGTCAGAGTTAAGAAAAGAAAGAAAAAAGATGAGCTCTCTTTAAGCAAATGAGATTATTATTATATATCACGTCTTTTGAAATCAACGAACCTCCAACGAGAAATCTATTTACGTTCGTTCGAGGTAAATCCCAGGAACATCCAAATCGGTAATCAAATCAATGCTGAACACACCGCAAGGCGAATCGATCAAAATGACCGGGCCCCTCGTACGAAGATTCAAGCCTGTAATCAAATACGCATTATCAGAATATCCTCCCCTTCGTAGCGTGTTCCCTATACTATCACCATCCAATCCTGAGCATTTCTTCGCGTGGCAAAATCTCCGAATGCGGATTGGATATATTCCTATACGATACACGTTGCATCATATGGACACCCTCTATAAAATGAATAAACCTATGGAATTTTGCCAATATATTAAACGATTTTTGAAAGTTTTTTTTTTAATATATCAACAATTAGGAATATTTTCATTGGGATATTGTTTTCATAGTACTTAGATCTTGAAAAGATAATCTTTGAAAAAGTTAATCAATTATTAAAACAAAAGGAATAAAAGAAAAAGAAAATTGATATGTTTTTCATATACAGCCGAGTGTAGTTGGCCGACATCAAGCAAAGCAGATCTTCAAGAGTAGTTTGGAAAAAAGGGGCTAACCGAATTGATCACGCAATGCCCATAATGACCAAACCTTTCCCGCGCAAAGTAATTAGGGGCTCGCTTACCACGCGATCAGAAAAGTTTCTTCGTCACTTTCTGAAGTGCCGTTGTAGTGCCATTCTTTCTTAGCAATTCGTCGTTTGTAATTCTTGACATGCGTGTTTAATACTCCTCCAAGAATCATCGAGTCGTCTTCGAGGACGACGTTGTCGATTCTAATAAAGTTTCTTTAAAAGAGAGAACAAAATTAACTTAATCGAGATAGAAGTAATTAGATCGATCTTCGTTTCAATAATGAAGATAATCGGAAAAAGTAGAGTTCAGATGTAAAGTCTTTCATTTTTCTTAAGACATTCAGTCGCGTTTAAACACATCTATTTTCTTATATAAAACAAGGTAAAGATCTAGCAATGTCTTCGTTACTGATCGAAGAAACTTAACAGAGAGAATTTAATTACGGTAGGGAAGTCTTTCGAACGCGTACCTATTTAACACGATCCTCGCAAGAACAACACGATAATTTATTATTGTCATCAGGAGGAAGGATCGAGCGATCGTTTTACAGGTTCGCGGGAAATAACTGAGAGTATCGGCTGAAGTATAGGGAGTTGAGGGTGGAGGGGGAGGGGGAGGAGGAGGAGGAGGATGGTAGATAGGTGAGGGTGGCTAAGGGTAGAAAAGGTGGGAGGCAGTAGTTCGAATAACAAATAACAGGTTAGCCATCGCGGTATGAAATATGATTACTCTGGATCGGCGTACGGGTCGCATTGGTCAGCCGCGTTGGAGTTTTCAGCGCGTCGGTTTGTCAGGGTGTGCCAACGAGGGCGTGCAGCTTGGTACTCCTCCACCATCGTCATGGATGGATCGGAAACACGCTCAGAATTTTCAACCGTGTCGCGCATCCAACAACGTAGATAGAGAGAAAGAGAGAGAGAGAGAGAGAGAGAGAGAGACAGAGAGAGAGAGAGAGAGAGAGAGAGAGAGCGGCGAAACGCGAGCGAGTGTGCGCTCTACACACAGCACAGCACGAACTTGTTCGGCTTGGGATAGAATAGGATAGGTGGGGCCGTTATTAATCTGGTGTCGAGTTGAGCACAAAGTTATATAGGAGCTCAGGAAATGAAACACGAGAAACCTTCCTCCTCTCTCTCTCTATCTCTATCTCTTTCTCTTTCTCTTTGCCCTTCCGCATGTCTCTTCCTTTCACAGTCGACTCCTCAGTCTCTACCTCTCTTTCCAACGTCATCCGATTCTCTCTCCGTCCTCCAACGTTCTTGTCCCTACAGTCCCTACGTCCAACTTTGAATGTATTACCGGACCACCGGCAACCCCCGCGTACCACCTCGCTCAGATGGAGATATAACGATCACCGGCACATGAGCCATGAGCCCACGGAGACATGCATATTTATGTCGCTTGTCCATATTCTCTCTGTTCTTCTCTGACGCGTCTTTTCCACGACTTTGCTCTGCTATCGTACGATATCCTCCACGAACCCACGCACCGTTCTTACATACTTCTTTACTTTTTCAAGAAATACAGAAACATTTGACATTCACGTATTTTCTGACACATCGATCATCGACGGGCATCGTGCCATACGCGTGTAACACGTTGATATTAAATTTAACATTCAATCTTAAATCGTTGGAATCATTTTCTGACGTATAATCTTTCCTTAAAAAAAAAAAAAAGAAGAAGAAAGAGGAAAAGAAAGAAAAAAAGAAAAGAAAAAAGAGAAAAAAAAAATACGTTAATCGTAAGTATACTTAGTAAGTATAGTTAGTATAATTAATCATTCTTGCCAGATAACACGCGAGACAGACGCGCGAATAGAAATGGGAGAAGCGTTGTCGGTGGTCGTCATAGTTGTTCTCGTCTTCGTAGCCACTGTCGAGAAGTTCAAACTGGCCAGAGGGGCGGAGAAAAGGGTGGAGGGGTGAACGCGATTAAAATCGCATCAGAGGCAGTCCCTGATGCACGGAATGTCCGCGTTACCAAAGCGCTTTGCCTCTCGAGTAGCCGGTATATACGGGTAGGTACCTTTGCTCGTACCTTCTCTGTCCGTACGAGCCTGAAGCTACGTGTTCTATATCGACTTGCAGAACGTTATCTTTTTTCATGCTTTCAGCTTCGTCCGTCGGCTTGTTTCCACTTCGACTACACCGGCTGTCACAAAAACGCGAAGCTTTGTTCACCTCGCGCTTGATGGTCTTATAATTGCTGACGTTGTTAACGTTGCTACAAAGAGAGCTCCAATCAAGTTTAAGCTTCATTTTTTTTCTTGCTTTTTCTCGTAAGTAGACGCCATGCTTTGGTAGCCATCTCTGAATATTTTAAAAAGCTTCTCGGAATCGCTAGTCAACCTTGAAAAATGCTACCAACCTGCTCGAACCATCAACAAGCATTAAGATATAATCGTTGTTTGAAATAACAGACTCTTTTATTCATATTATAGTGATTATCTGGACATAGTAATCGTACCGGAGGACTTTGTATCTAAAGATGAAAGATTGGAAAGGGTTCGTCGTTCCGACTTTAGATCGTACTTCGCAAGGTTCGTGTCAAATTATCGTTCGATCGGCTAACCAACATTTTTAAAGAGAGAGAGGGAGAGTGAGAGAGAGAGAGAGAGAGAGAGAGAGAGAGAAGTTAGTAGAGGATATCGATCGAGCAGGGTACACTCGCGAGACCGCTGGATCGCGTTTATCCCGCGGACTTGCTGGTTGTAGAGAGAGAGGGGGGGGGAGGGAGAGACAGAAAGAGAAAAAAGGAGGAGAGGGGTAGACGCGTGATCTGGGACCGAAAGAGGACGAGGAACGACGAGGAACAACGAAGAAGGAACACTGGGAAGACAAATGCCAGGGCCATCAGAGCGCCGAGCCATTTCTGCCTCATTGTGGACTCCATTTGCGACTCTTAGATTGTCGGTGAAATATCTCGGAGCGGTGATGGAAAAATCGCTAACGTAGGGAACTGGCAAAATAAAAGTAGCGGCATTTCTCACCCCGAGGGGGCAAACTCCCCGAGTGCCTGTCTAACCGCCCACCTCCTCTAAAGAGAGAATGAGTGAGAGATAGAAAGAGAGAGAAAGAAAGAAGGACTGAGAAAGAGAGAGAGAGGAGGAAAGCACAACACAAAAACCGAAAAGCGATAGAGCTTCGCGTTTCACCAGAAGACCAAACGCACGCTCAAACCTAAACCGAGCAACACCCAAAAGAAACTTCATGGACGTTGATAGAGTCTTGAGAGTTCGTTCCACGTGCGACAAATACCGTGCGATTGCCTCTATTTCCCTCTTTCCCGTACACTCCTCCACCCCTTCTCACGACAATTCTCTCTCTCTCTCTCTCTCTCTCTCTCTCTGCTGTCTACCCTCTTCCGAGACGAGATGCATTTTCCCTTCTCGTGCTTCAACTTACGAATTACCGCATTGCAGTGTCCCCGTTCTAATTTCCTGGTATTTAGTATGGTACCAAGCTAGTACGAAATACCTTGACGCTTCGTTATCGTTTCTAAAGTGTAGCTTCCTCGAGAGTGATGCCGACCAAGCCGTTTAATCGTAACTTTGTTGCAACGCATAGCTTATTCCAAGATGAATTATTATATGGTAAAAGACGCTAAGAGTAATCGTAAATAAGTTCGTATTATGAATATGAAATCGAAAGGAAATATTCTTTTGTATTTTTGCGATCGATGTCAAGAATCGTAGGAAATTTTACGATGGCGAAGCGACAGGAGAGGGATTACTCGAGGCAAGGTGAAATATAGAGGACGTATATATCAGGCCGATATAAAGAGACTTTTTTGGTTTCGGTGATGGATCGTTGCTCGCCGAACTCGCGTAACGGAAAGAAGAAGAAGAAGAAGAAGAAGAAGAAGAAGAAGAAAAAGAAGTAGTAGGGGAAGAAGAAAGGGGGAGGAAAGAAATCGGGAACGAAGGAAGATCCCTATGGGGGACGCGAAGGCGTCATTAGGCTAGTCCGACGCGAGTTAATGCACCATCCACGGGATCTTGCTCCAGGCATTTGGAAAAACCGAGCGAGGTCAGCATGTGAACTGGGCATGAAGAACGACGAACGCGTAAATGGAGCCCCGTGAAAGTTGCCACGTTTCGAGATTCTCACGAGTTACTCCTCCCTCTCCTCACCTTTCTTACTCCTTCTTCTCGATATCGCAAGAAATTCTTATCCCGGCCTTTCCTTTAGAAAGAAAGAAAGAGAGGGAGTGTGTGTGTGAGAGAGAGAGAGAGAGGGAGAAAGAGAGAAAGAAAGAAAAGGAGAAAGATACTCGACGATCCGAGAACGAACGAAGAGATTGGAAAAAAATTCTACAAGACGAATAGACCCCGCCTCGGAGAAGAATTTCGCTTTATTATTTACACCGTTACGTACAAGAGACGTTTCTGTGTGTACTTAAGTACATATGTATAAGTAAAAGGCAATAATAACTTACGTTGCGTACGGCTACATTCATCAGATGTCATTATTGTTTCTTACCGTAAAATGTACAACTCGATGACGAACGGATCGTTAATATTTAATTGAATGAAACACGAAGAAAATTCTCTTTTTTTTTTATTCATTACATTTTACTCAATACCAATCTGATCGATTAAATATTCTGTTTCTTCTTTTTTATTATTTTTCTTTTTTCTTCGTAATAAATTCCGATGCAAAATTTCTCTGGGCCAATAGAAACGTACATGGCAGATTATTACTTTTCCGAGGTAGAAGATCACGAAGAAAGTTTTTAAAGAAAGTATCGTTATCCAATCATTCGATGACGACGAAACGTATTCGCGGCAGCCATTTTCTTGGAATCGGACGCGCATAAAATATCGCTCCTTCTCGATCCGGGACGTCCGGAGCAGGAAGTTCGAGGAGAGAAGGTCTAGAACGGCGCGTACAAATTGCCAGGCTGTTTCTACGCTCGTATATATCATTTCGTAGGAGGGCAGTCAGGTGTTTCTTTCACTTCCCAAATAATTCTGGACCCTCATTAATAATGTAACTCTTCGACGCAAAACGAAGAGAATAAGAAGGAGAGACAGGTAGATACAATTTACAAGGAAAGCTTTTCCAAGTAAAAGGTTTACTCGAATATAATCAACGGACGAGTTGAGTTAAGGTTGATTCTTTAAAATTTGCTATTTTTAAAAGACTTTGACAATTGATTTTCTATCAAGGGAATAGACCTTGACCAAAACGATTATATGATTGAAACGTTTTACGAACTAACTGACGGGTGTTCCTTCGGAAAAGAGAGACTATTAATGACTACAAGTGCTTTCGACCTTCACGAAAGGGATGTTCCAACTATGAAAAATCGTATCCAATAAAAGTAAAGGCTCGAAGTCTTGAAAACGTCGTTACCTGAACGGCTTAATTATGCTCGAGGCACTGACCCTTCGCCAAGCGTCGAGATTTATGTCGAAACGTTAACCGAGCCATTGTAAATGTATTCAACACGATAAGCGAGGGCAATCATTGAAAATGCTACGCCAAATACTATAGCAAAGTATCGATGTATTCTGTAGAAGAGAACCCATTGCCTCATTGCCTCTCCCGCAACCTCTATAATAAATCTCTGCTATTTTACAATCGCGATCGAACGGAATAACGTAAATGCTTCCTATTCAATTTGTATCGTGCATATTACCTCGTCTACGTGACGTGGTCGATAATGGAAAATTAGTATTAAATAGACAATCAAAATTAGTTATTTGAACGATACGAATTATTTAAAGTATTACATTAAACAAGAATAAAAGGGATAGAGAATATATATCTGCTGGAGATATAAATCTGTAGATTATATAAGTTAAAAGGTATCGAAGATTTGAAACGTTCTATGGACTCATGCAACTTTCATGTGATACTTTCGAATAAATCGCAACGCACTTTGCGACTCCCGCAGAGATTTGAGAAAGTTTCTCTCTCTCTCTCTCTCTCTCTCTCTCTCTCTCTCTCTCTCTCTCTCTCTCTTTTACATTTCTCTCTCTCTATCTCTTTTTACTTGATTAACATCCGACAAAAAGATATTCCTGTTTTCTTGGATCTCAAGAAAACGATCAGTGATAACGTTGAGAGCTACGTAGAGACTCGTTTAATTCGACAGCCATAGATTCGAGAGCGTAGGATGTTTCATGGTGTCGAGAAAGGACGAAGTAGACAGCCAATTGAAACGTCCCTCTGAAGGATGGATGGCTGTCACTCGCTTGAGGGAGGTCCAGTCTCTGCCTAAGGCTGTGTTCGAAAGGTTGCCATTTTGAATTCCAACGGTGGCCCTGGTCAATCCCTGGGCCGAGTTTGAGGAATCGTAGGCGGAGATGAAGGCTTCACGTGGCGTGTACCGAACACAAACGGAAGGGAGATGGAAGGATAGAACCGGTAGGATGGATTGTAGTTGAGAGAGAGAGGGAGAGAGAGATGGAGAGAGGAGAGAGAGAAAGAGAGAGAGAGGGAACAGGTACACGTAGATATCCGTAGCTTGTTCAGGGATACAGCCGATTTCGAGCGAAGCGGATAAACATGAGAGAAGAGGGAGAGCAAGGAGGGTGGTAGGTGGAGCAGGAGAGGAGGGTGGAGGGTCGCGGCCTACGCCGTCATTTATCATTGCGAGAGCTCATTAAGGGCGAATCTGCCGCACGCTGATCGTTTAGGATTACACTTTCCTCCTCGTGTCCCTTCGATGGCTCTCCTTAACCCTCCTCTGCCATAGTACTTTTTTTCTTCTTTTTCTTCTTCTTCTTCTTCTTTTCTTCCTCTTTCTCTTCTTTTTCCACTCTTTTCTTCTCTTCTTCTACTGATCCGCAAAAGCTCTCAATTGTAAAACCCCTCTCTCCTACTAACTCTCATCTCAGTTGCATCTGCCTACGCGATCACGCGTGGAAAGTAAACGGTGGCCCTTACTTCCTTCTTCCTCAGCTCGATATTTTTCTTTATCTCTTTTTTTTCTTTCTTTCTTTCTTTCTCTTTCTTTGCTTCTTCGAATAAAATTTGAATAAACGATCTTTAATGTTCCCAACGCGCGCCTGCATCGGTCTTTGCCTTTTCTCTCTCTCTCTCTCTCTCTCTCTTATCTCCGATAACTCGGATCAGTGGGCGGTGGGAATATTTCGAATGCTTTGGAAAGATAGTCGTCATTTCTATCGGGATAAGGAATATCTTGGAATTTTCAGATGGGAAAGCTCTTCTTTTCCATGGAATACATTTTAAAATTTATTTTACACGTTTGATGCGTTAAAAGAGTAAGTAAATAAATATAAGAGTAGGTAAATATTTTTAACCCGTCGTAGTATAATTCTTTTTTTTTCTTTTAGACATATAAAGATTTCTTTTTCAAAGACATGTAAAGATGCAGAAAGATATAAAGCATGAAAAAGAAAATCCTTTTTTTGTTTCAAATTAAAAATTAAAAATATCTTCTTTGTTGAAAATCAGAATTATTAAGAGATAAAATTTAATTCAACCTTCTACGTATAGATATTACCTCTTAGGCGAAAACTTTTGCAATCGATTGTACATTATACATCATCATCGATAGATCATCGATACATCATCGCGTAGACCTTCGAGGCGAAATGTTTTTAAAAGAATGAAGGTAGGTGAGGTAGTCGCCACTCAAGGAATCTCGTGATTGGCGAGCAATTATTGTGCTCGCACGAGCGGCCATTATTCTCGAAGACGAGGCTAATCGGTGCATTAATGCAGAAATATACTCGATCGAGCCTCTTCGCTCGTACAGGTGCAATCGAGACTCTCGATGCCGATCTGACAGGTGATCTCTCCTCGATGGAAGAAGCTAATCCTTCGTTAATGGCCTCGTTATCGCTCAACGATGTACGAACGGCCGTCTCGGCATCTCTTTACGGTAGCAAGACGATGGAAATTTCTTATCTCATCGCGAAACCGAAGATAGCTTGCTTACGTGCAAATAGTACTTAGGTAGCAATCACTGAAAGAGATTCGCGGTAGCAAGCTTTTGAAAATCTTACCTACTATTAGAATAGTTAATGCATTTGCGCGCACTTATCCGAGATTTTATTCGATAGGCTTGAACGATCACTTCCTCGAGATAAAACTCGTTTTAATAAAACAACTCGATTGCTTTTGTTCCCTTTAATTTGTTATTATTGAAAATTACAAATCCTTTCGGAGTAAATAATTTACAGTGAAATTCAACGAGGAATATTTATATTCCTTTGTTGTATTTATCTTTCATAACTTCTCAAGAAACGGTCGATTCATTTAATCACAAATTATAACGAAGTATCTACTACTTTTATCCTTAAAAAATCAATATATATATAAATTATAAATTATCTAGAGAAACGATCATCAATGTGAACATCATTGAAATCCTGTAAATAGAAATGACCTCAAGAAAACAATGAAATCCCGTAGCGGAAAATTTTCTATCTAGCGAGTTAAGCGATGCGTAAACGTCATTGTAGAGTAGACTATCATGGGAAAATAAGGCGAATCGATTTGAGGTGGAGATCACCGTTCCCTCCATCACGTTTTCAAAGAAGAAAGAGTCCCGCTAGAGAAAGAAAGAGAAAGAAAGAGAAAGAAGGAGAAAGAGAAAGAGAAATAGAGAGAAAAAGAGAGAGAGAAGAAAAGACAGAGAGAAGAATCTTGTCGTTCGTAGGAATGGCGAGCATTAATCAAGCGCTGCGGGCGCCTGACGTCTCAATCCTCTTGGTGGCCTACGCACCACCATCTTCTTGTACGCCCACGCCTCTGTGTACGTATCAAACACCAGGTACGCATTCAACAAAGCTAACTTTTTCTTGAGATTCACCTAGCACGATTATTCTCACCACCATTGCCATCAGCATCGTTCCCGTCGTCGTCGTCGTCGTCGTCGTCGTCGTCTTCGTAGTCGTCGCTGACTTCGTCATTCTCAACTTCCCATCCCATGAAAATGATCGTTTTCCAAGGGTAACGGTATCGAGTACGCGTTTACGCTTTTACCACGCGGATTCAAAGCGGTATCCTGATTATCGATACTCGCGAGGGAATAGAAACGCTTGCTGTCTCTCGAGGACAAGTATTTATTGCAGGAAAGGATCTTCCTAACGGTTATTCCGTGCGATACCACGAGTGAGATCGATTAAATGTTCGCCAGGAAGAGGATCCTTTGAATCGCCGCCGTTTCGAATATGTTCCTTTTGATTATGCTGCTTGCAATCATTCGAAAACGTTATATTCTTTTTTAATTTTAATCGAGGAGATAAAACTCTTTTAAAAATATTTTTTTTATTGGGAGAGAGTAATTTGTAAAGTATCATTTAAATGCCAAAATTATCATTGAAACATCAATATTATTTGGTAAAAACGAGAATTACAATGTTTTTGTTATAAAAAATCGCGTGTCTCTAATAACATTTCTTGGAACGTTCAATAACATTTACAATGACATTGTAAGGAACAAGCGTAAATGTTGTCATCAAATATTTCTACGAAAATCTATTATAGATTGTTGGGTAATGTGATCTCTATGTTTTTCTCTCCTTTATACTTTGTTCCTTTAATACGCAGTCACGGATAAGTCGTAGCAGAGTGAACATCGTGCGGCACCAACGTTTCACGTAAAGCTTTATTATCTTTATATTAATCAATTTTAATTTTATTTTATTCCGATCGCAGTACATAATTAAAACGTGTTAATTGCATAAGAAAGAAATACGATTTAACAAAGAATATTATCGAAACAAATTCGATCATCTTAATCATTATACGATAGTATTTAATAATAATTAAGGAGACATCTTTCCTTCGAGAAATTATTTCTAGTTAACGAGAAACAACACGAATGGCGGTCAAAGTTCGATACCTGCTGTGGGATTGGCTTTAAATTAATATGCTTTCTCGGTTTCGTCTGCTAATAGCTTCTGGGAGGAGTCGGAGGAGAACCAACCACCTGTACAGTCGGAGGGAATGATTCCTCAGTGCGGCCATATTATTTTCTCGTTGGAATATTTCTTCAGAATTATCTCGTATTTATAATTTTATCGTGTAAGAACAGATAATTATTTATAAAACACATATGTTTAGATGAAACGTTATCGAACATACATTTCTTTTAGGTATATATTTTTAATAATTTACACATACAAATCAATTAATTACAATTAATACGAATGTGGATATATATATATATATATATATACATATATTTATTTATTTATATCCACAATTTTTATTACACTAATAGTATATCGATAAACAGATATTTAGAATGAAAAAAGGAAGATCAAGCGTATAATTTAGACGGGATCATTACTTTTGACTGTACCTGTCGACGAAAGCAGGAAACTTCGAGAAACGATGACCATTCTATAGGATCAGATCAAGAACGTGTCGTCTCTTCGTTTATCCTTGTATATACGTATATCTCTGAAGAAACGAGTCCAGCTATGGAGGAAAGTCTTTAATTGGACTCGGTACGAATGTTAGATCATTAATTCAACGATATGCTGTAGTTTAATGCGCTTAGTTTCATAGAAATACCGAGCAAAAGTGGTAAACTATTAAAAGACTTATGAGAGGACGGTCTTGTAGATTTAAATGGACTGTGTAATCGCTCGGTAGCTAGAATATTTAGCTAATCTAGGTAATACGTTTTACGCTTACTAGAAACGATACGATCATATACGTTGTCCTCGATCATCATCGATTTCACGATTCGTTTATCAGCGAATTTCAAAGAGTAAGAATCTTGTTTCGCCATTTATTTAAATAGGTGTATACTATAAATACTAGCTTAAGCGTAAAGTATAATATTAATTGTGAAATCACGTTTTAAAGGATCGTAAATTACTTATGCTTCGATCTTTTCTAATCATCAAGGAACATTATAATTAGCATATTAAAAAGATAAATATAAAAGCGTAAGAAATTTTGTGGAGAGAGAAGAATAAGAAGATAACTTGGATAATGGAATGGCTGGTATGAAAATTCCAAAGGCAGGTGGACAAGTGTGCAGCATGAATTAGATAGCTGTCAAAGGCTGGGGAAGATGGAGTACCCATATATGCACTATGCGAAAGGCCATCGGAGAACTCAAGGAAAGAGGGGGACGGGGATGCTTGAGTGAGAAGGGGTTGGCAGTCAGGCGAATGGATTTGGATGCGGAATGGAAGCAAGGCGATAGTAAGAGAGAAAGAGAGCTATAGATGTGGGGTGAGAAGGAAGATAGAGAGAAAGAGAGAAAGAGGCAGAGAGAAAGAGAGAGAGAGAGATAGATAGATAGATAGATAGAGAGAGAGAGAGAGAGAGAAAGGGTAGAAGGAGAAGGAAGTAGAGAGTAGTTGGTGGAAAGAGAGGTCGAAGAGAAGAGAAGAGAGGCGAGGGGGCGAGCACTGATAAATACCTCGCCATTTCTCTTTGTGCTCCCCGGCGAGAGCACAAACACAGGGCGGCTCCCTACGTTTCAAGCCAGAGCGAGAGTAGCTACCTAAACCTTACTCGCTTCTTCCTCCACGTCTCTGTTCCTCGTCCTTCCTCGTCCTTCCTCTCGTCTCCTTTCAACTCGACCAGCCTCCAAGTTCTCTTCCTTCATCCTTTGTCTCTCTCTCTCTCACTCTCATTTTACCGATTCTATCCCTCCTTCGCATCTCACTCTTCTGTTTCTCTTCGACTAACTTCCGTTCCTATCGCTTATCACTTCAGGTACACTGCGTGTTAGCGAGGATAGTTGGGAACGAGCATGAACTATTTCAAGAAAAACGTTTCGCTGCGATTTCATTGATTTTGTTTAAGTATAGGTATTAAAGGTAATATTATTTCCTTAGTAGTAAATGTTAGCAGCTTTGAGAACGTTAAACTAGTAGAAGAGATCGGAATATGTGTTATATGATAACACGAATAGAGTACGTCGAAAAAGAATTAATGTACAGACACACGTACGTGCACATACACATACATACACACACGCTTACATATTGAACCGTCACTGTCGAAGTGAAAAACAAGAAGTAGGTACTCGACCGACATTGTCCTAAAAAGGACTATCCTTCTTCCCAAAAAGAGAGTATTATAGCGTGGGTATCCGAAACGTGAAACGGTCGCGAAAAATACGTTCGTGTTTCGAAAAAAAATATGCTCGTTCTCGTCCGTGTCCCTGCCATCGATCGACGTCAAGCGCACGAGCTACGCAAGAAACTGACTTAGCTAGGTAGGTATATCGGTTAGCTTTAACAGTAAGAAACGAATTCGTAGCCAGCGAATTCGCAGCTGTCACTCGATCGTCAAGAATAGTGACAAATATACCATGGACCGTAGAATATCGTGATGTTTGCTATCTTGGAACATCCATGTTGGCTTTAGCTTAGCTCTTGGCAAACGAGGGTTCCAAGCTTTTTCCTGCCCAAGTATTTCTTTTTTTATCCGTCACAACGGCGATTCTGATTCATCGTAGACACGATCGAACAAAGAATTCGAGAAGAGAAAGAACGAGAACGATTTTTTATAAAGGGTCACCCAAAATCGAATTATCGACACGCTTTTCCTTCGAAACGATACGGCCGACAATCTTATCGCTATCGATGTTGAAACACTTACTTAGGGTTCTTTTCGTTAGAAAAGGGCAATATATTAACACCCTTTTATACTGAGAGTAAAATGGAAACAGAAGAGGGGAGAGAAAAATAGAAATATCGTAGAAATAAGTAGAATCAAATTAATCAAATAATTAATAGACATTGTCAATAGAGAGAAAGAGAGAGAGGTAGAGTCTTGTTAACTAATCAAGTATATATTCTCGTTAACTCGTAATGTACTTACCTATCTATTTACTCGGGTTCAAGGTCGAAGTGAGCATAGATTAGATCGAAGTGGACGAAGATTGTGGTGACACGGAGGCTAACGTTGAAAATTATAAAGCGCGGGGGCGACGTCCAAGGTGGGAAGACTACTTATTTACAGAAACATTAGCTCGCTTGCGGGCGAGTCAAAACACTACATAAAGTTTTTGGGAAGAGAAGGAGAAACGGAGAAAAAGAGAAAGAGAGAGAGAAAGAGAAAAAGAGAGACAGACAGAGAAAGAGAGAGAGAGAGAGAGAGAAAGAGAGTAGGAGAAGACTAATAATCTCGAAATAATGTAAGCATAATAAATGACCAAGCATTAGCGGGCCGCTCGGCAGCCGGCTCATATTTTCGGTGGCGCTGGCTTTGACGTAGCATTACTCCAAAGTGTGTAACATATTACTACCATACGCATATATTATATAATATATTTCTCGAGCGAAGTCGTACCAACACGATGCGCGATTACGTACGTTACGTTGTTTTCTTCGTCGACATGTGTTCGCGAATGTCAGCGGCTTTAATGCCGTTCGTATGTATGCGTGTGTATGTTTGTGTGTTATGTGCGCGTGCGCGCAAGCGCAAGCGCATACACAAGTAACGCAAGATGTAACGCGCGTTAATTAAATGACAAATCGACGCGAGCTAACGCATGACCGAGCACACTTCGAAACTTTCGACAATGTTTTGACAGAATTTTCGGACACGCTTATCATCTTCAGCGATCGTGTTTCGGGCATTACTCGACGTGTTATTTCGAAGATGTTGCGCCTTCGTTAGCTGTTCCTTCGATTTCAAACGATTACAATTTATTCGATACATCGACTCTGTTGGTTGTTCCTTTTCTTTTCTTTTCTTCTCTCTTTCTTCTTTTTTGCTTTTATTTCACGTCATTTACAGAAATTTCTTCATTAAAATCAATTCTAGCGTGAAATATTTGATAGTGATCGATCAGGGTGCGATTAGATCGGGAATTATATGTAACTCGAAGTCGATGGCTTGATATTTTTCTTTTTCTTTCTTTTTTTCTTCTTTTTTTTTCAAGAAATTATCCATATCTCTAAAAGAAACACAAATTTATCCAGAAAAGTTGCGAAACGTTTCAAAGTTTCAAACTGGAATGTAATCACGTTTTACTTAAAAGCACATTTTAGATCGTAATCCTTTCCGTTACACGAGAATGCTATAGACGTATACAGCTCAGTGCATCTTTCACGATGTACTCGCACTCGGTTTACCACAGAATTTGCCTAACCACGCGGAATAGATGCATCTAAAGCAGTCCCCAGGTTTACGCGGCCTTAATAGCGCACACAAAGAAGAACGGGACACGAACGGTGAGCCAATTACAAGAGCAAACTTTACTACTCTTCTAGTAGAACACGAACGGAAGGTATAGGAACGTCTAGAAAATTAAAGTGCGCCTTCTCGAAAAAGAGAAAACGAAGAGAAAGCGGAAAAGAGAGCAGAAGGGGGATGAACCTTTTCAGATACGCATTTAAAAGCTCATTCTCTTTTCTTTCGGATTCTTACTTGAACTACTTTGCCCTAGAAAGGGAAAATCTGCTCTGAAATCTAAACGCTAAACTTTTCTTTACTAGTCAAGCATTCGTTACGGTTAAATGATTCTATTCTTCGGCAAAATTTATTGAAACATTTCAAATGGGAATTGTTCAACGCGAGCAACGCAAAAATCCATTCTGGTAGACAATTCAAATCGAAGCTTCTCTAAGGGAATTGATAAAAAAAACTCAAAGGGAAATTACTTCAGTTTCCAAAGGGAAGAAAAAAGAATGATGAAGAAATAAATAAACAAAAAGGAAGCAGAAGAAAATAAATAATAAAAGCAAATGAAGAAAAAGAGAAAGGTCGAATATAATATGAAGAATGTTGGCCTCGTTGCTTTAAGCCGCATCTACGTTGCGCACGTGACGTTTGTTGGTGTGGAGGGAAAGATGGAGAAGTAGAAGGGAAAGAAGGAGGAGGAAGAGGAGGTGGAGAAGGAGGAGAAGAAGAAGAAGAAGGAGAAGGAGGAGAAGAAGGAGAAGAAGGAGAAGAAGGAGAAGGAGGAGGAGAAGGAGGAGCGTGGAGGTCGAAGACGAAGGAAGGAGTTAAGAAAGGCAAGGGAGAGTGCGCGCGCGCGCGCACGGTCAACGGCAACGGCAACGGCAACAGCAACAGCAACAGCAACGGAGACTATCCGAGGTGCCGGTTGACAGCAACAAATGCCGCGGTGCGGGCAAGACGGGGAGCTCGCGCCCGGGACGCCGGTTGCAGGACCGGCTTGAGATATTACCAGGCAGATGCGGTCGCGCGCTGATCAAAGAAACGCTCCTCACTGAGAGAGATTAAATGGATGCTGGTGCACGCCGGCAACCACCATACCGTAGCTACAAATAATAAGTCGAGAGCGAACGAGTATACGTATGTGTGTATATGTGTATATGTTTCTTATAGAGACAGAAAGAGAGGGAGAGATTGAGAGAGAGAGAGAGAGAGAGAGAGAGAGAGAGAGAGGCTCGACCTGGAGCCTACCTCAGACTCGATCCTCAAGAAGAGTATCGCGAACTGCTCGTTTCCTCCGCGTCACGTTATAACGTCGTTATGTCTGCTCGCTTCTACACAAGCCTTCTCTCGGCGAAGTTTCTTCTAATTCGAAAGGATTCTTTCTTTCCGTAACCTTTTCGTAGGGGTAGAAGGTATCTCGTAAGTCTCTGGAATCTTAGGATTTATAATGATATTATTTGTGCATTCACTCGTGTATGGAATAAAACGAAGGATCGGATTTTCTAATCCGATCCGTCTTTATCCTTTATGATTCCTTACACTTGTTATTAGATCGTTAATGCTTTAAGTTAGGTATGCTCGATGTGAGAATATTTTAATCATTAATTACGATCGTGATTATGATCTAAGGATAGATCATAACCGTTTGTAAAACGTAGATATTATAAAGCAGGAAGATTGAACCGGTTTTAGATAAAATTCGATGATCGAAATAAAGTTGTAAGTTTCATTTTGAAAGTCTTAAAGAGTTCTCTCTCTCTCTCTCTCTCTCTCTCTCTTTCTTTCTCTTTCTCTCTTTCTCCTCAGAATGAAAGATTCGTAAGTCGTGCGTCGAGCGGCTTGAAGAGCGACGGATCTTCGGCGTCGGTGATAAACGGTGGTAAAAGGTTGCATGGGAAAGGAGCGGGCGATGCAAAGTGATAACATAATCAGGTGATAATGTGACGGCCATATCTCATCGTGCGAGAAGCCGAGTGAGAAGAGACGCGAAGACGACGAAAGAAAGAAAGAGAGAGAATGAGAAAGAGAAAGAGAGAGTGGTAAGAAGAAGAAGGAGACGAAGAAGAAGAAGAAGACGAAGAAGAAGGAGAGGTAGGCGAAGGGTGGAGAAGAGGAGGGAAGAAAAGAGACGCTCACGCCGACAGAGACCAAGCAAGAAACACTGTCTCTCATTGGTCGCCCGAGTCGGCATCCGGACAGACGGAGAAAGAGAGAAGAGAGAAGGGTAGGGAGTACTCGACGAATGACAACACCATTCAAGGAGAGTGACTTTAGCGAAGAGTCGTCGTTATCTTCTAAATAGGAGGGGTGCCGGGGAGATCCGGACTCGATAATGCTTGTTGAGATGCAGTCTCATTATTCTACTAGATACTCATCGCCGCCGAATTAATTGAATTTCAAGACGAACGCCCACCGCGTAGGAAAAGGCAGGTATTTCTTATAGGATCTTCTCTATCCGCGAGAAACGGGTTTCTTTCTGCGTTCTCGATCCGATCTATACGTATAAGCCTTGAAAACGATAGATACGTTCATGCGATCACAAAGATTCGATCTCTCGTAGAATTTTTAGTGGCGAAATAAATTTGTTCTTTTTCCAAATTTCATTAAATAGTTTAACGTTCGATATAAAGGCTAATAATTTAAATACTAACTTTATAAGTTGCATATGCTCGTTTCAACAAATTTCGATATGAAAAAATAGAAAGAGAGTGATAGAGAGAAAGAGAGAAACAGAGAAAGAGAAAGAGGGAGAGAGAGAGATAAAAGGATATAGAGGGAAAAAAGCGAATGAATATGGTTAGAGCGACGATAGTTGGATGTTCAAAACTGTTTCAGACGAATTCAGGCAGATTCAGGCAGGGCAGGTTAACGCTACGGGACCATCAGGTTGCCCACAGCTCATCGTCGAGCGATCACATCTCATCGCCTCACGCCATCGTAGACTATTACAAACAGAGCTCCCTTTTGCACCTCTCTCTCTCTCTCTCTCTCTCTCTCTCTCTCTCTCTCTCTCTCGTTTGCCTGTCTGCCTCTCTCTCTTTCTCTCTCTCTCTCTCTCTTTCTCTCGTTTCCACCACCTCTCCATATCTCCTCTTTTCTCGACCACCACCCTTTTCTCTCTCTAACTCGAAGCTGGTTCATATGTACGAGGAAAGCCGTTTTCAACCCCATCGCGATCTCGCCTGTAGTCCTACGTATCACTGGCGTTCTATCAGCATATCCGAGCGCTTAGCACCTACTTCCCAGGAGTGCGATACCGCTCGTAACTCATTTGAATTACAACATTTCCCTCGGTCCCGCGAAATAATACGTACGAGGATCCTATTCTCTCTTTCTCTCGTTCTCTCTCTCTCTCTCTCTCTCTCTCTCTCTCTTTCTCTTTTCAGCAAGTTGCTTCGTTTATTCGTACGTTCGTTTTTCGTTCGTAATCACCGATCGTCGCTTCGTAAAAATGTTAACTAACCTCGAAACGATACACTTGGGCTACTCCGATCGGATTTCAGGAAAATTCGTCGAGAGCGGTTGGTCGAATACGTTGTTCTCCGTTAAACTACGTCATTCACATCGGGGAAATGAATTATCGCGTGTGGTATTATAAAAGATCGTTTGTTAATTAAATCGCATTTTTCGTCAACTTGTGAGATTATAATTTTGATATTGTAAATTACGAACGCATGGCAATTCTCTCTATAATACCAAGAGAATTTCAACTACTACGTTATAACTGTCTAATCCAAGTATAAGATTACGATCGAAAGCAGATAAATATCGATCAAGTTCGAGAAACGTTTAACGCGTCGTTCGAAAGTTCTTTAAGACTTTCGTTATTCCCTCTCCCTTTCTCAATCTCTCTCTCTCTCTTTCTCTTTCTCTTTCTCTTTTTTAGTCTTTACGAGTTCGCGCTATTTCAAGTTCGGAGAATTCGCTTAGACTTGAGAAGTTTAGAAAGTTGGAAGATTACAGGGAAGATTAGGGTGAGAAAATTCGCGGTGAAGGTACGGAACGCGGTAACGGCGTGGTTTCACCGTCGGAAGAAGGGTGTTTTAATGGAGCACGATTAGCAAAGCGAGACGCCGGGGAGTCGTAGATAGGAGAACCTCGAGAAGCCACTTTTCACACATCCTCCAAGCTCTCTACTGTTTCTTACCCAAGTACCATCACCAACACCCTCGAGAATGTGCTGCCCACTTTCACCAACCAGTTACGATCACTTCATTC
Source organism: Vespula vulgaris (assembly GCF_905475345.1). Taxonomy (NCBI): domain Eukaryota; kingdom Metazoa; phylum Arthropoda; class Insecta; order Hymenoptera; family Vespidae; genus Vespula; species Vespula vulgaris. Next base: position 6,648,828 of record NC_066589.1, read on the forward strand.
CGACCTTTACTTTCATAGTAATACCAACCAATCAATCGTTCTATCTCTTTTCGATCAACGTTTATCATTGTACTTAACGATATCCTCGGAGATTCATTAAATCATATATCTGTTCGCCAGTTAAATAATCCCGTGATTTCAACATACAGAGAATGGTATTTTACCTTATCTTCAAATAGACATCATTTATTTCAAATGGAAAGGGAGAGAGATTAAACGCACACGTACACATAGAAATTAGTTATATTTCTTTCTCAAAAGTAAAGCGATTTTGTGAGAATTGGTGAATGGTAGAAAGGTATCCTTTCGATATGTATAGTAGAATCGTTTATATTTCTTATTAAAATGAAATCGTACTGTCACAGAATTTTTTCAGAGACATAGGATGTTAAAAAGTACATATGTAAAAATTCACTTAACAACAAACGAAAATGAATTACTTATCGATAATATACTTGTAATCTTTAAATAACAAATGATATTTCGTGCGTATTTATTAAATACTTGTATTTAGTATCGTCTCGGAAGAAGTCGGTGAGCTTACGTCGAATTACAAAGGGTGAAAGTGTCTCGTTAAAGAATCGTACCCTCATTGGTCGTCAACGGTATGGAAATAATTTAATGGAAACGAGCGAAATTTTGAGAGAAGCTGCCAAGGCGTAGGACCAATTTCCAGGCGATAAGAATTTCCCCAATTATGGTTGTCCATTAACGCGATGAGCGTTATTATTTTAATGCTCGTATCTTAGCGGTGGCATGGCTAATTTACCGGTATTAAATCGATTCACCGTCTGCATTTTATGCGCACGCAAAATAGTAATTGCGGAACGAACGCTTGCAAAAGGACCGATATATATTTCCTTTATAGAAAAAAAAAGAATAAAAAAATAAAAAAATTAATAATGAATAAAAAAAATGTTACTATTTAATTAAATATTCGATGACGAATGTTAATTTGTTTTAATGATTATCAATCACATCCTATAATGAATTAATTATAATTTCAATTGAAATTTAATTCATAAATCATTCCGAAAAAATGCAAATCCAAGTCGGTAATGTGAAATATTTTCTATTATTTCTGTATCTTATATTATTCAGCAATGAAATTATTTCACGATAAAACGTAGATTGAAAAATCGTAAGGGAAAATTTTTTTCTTTTTTTTTTTTCACTCTTTTATATTACTTTCGTGCTTGTAACATAATCGGAAGAGCATACAATCTCGGAAAGTAAAGCTCATTTACCAGATTGATCGCCATTCGGCATCAATTTCCATCGTCGTTAACCACCCACCGATATACTATGTGTTTTCCTCGTTTACCGTCGAACGGATATGCAGGGGAAACGTTGACAGAAGTTTCGCGGTTTGTCCGACAGATGGCCCCCCGTTTAGGTAGCGTTTTCAACCCCCTAAGTCACGTCCCTAAGCCGGCTCTCTTCTTGGTCTATCTTGCGGATGCTTTTGGACATACACCGGATGAATTACCGACGCTGTGTCAAAACACGAGGATCACCCTTATGGCGTCTCGTATAAATAAGTACCAACCACTCTGCTCACCCCATACGATTTCTCCAAAGCTCTGCATTCTCCAAAGCCGGAGTTTGTGTTCTTCTTTGCGACACTTTTCTTTCCACCCCTTTTATTCTTTATACGTGAGATAAAAAAGTGCTTGGTATCTTGGCAAAGTGCTCGGAATAATCGTAAATGGAGATAAAGAATGGAGAGTGTTTTATTTTTGAGTAGATCGATGGATATTGCATTACGATTGAATATTAGAGTTTTTCATAGTGTAATAGTTATTCAACGACTTTGTATCTGAACGTTTTCATTGCGTTGGGAATATTGTATAATAATTGCAATACAAACTATAAATCATTGAACGCTTCCAATAAAACTTTTATCTGTTCTAGGAAAGAGAGAAATAATTGTCACTGATAATCATCCGTCATTCACACGTGCTATGAAATCATGGAAGTTCAGCGATAGAAACGTCTTATTTACATTTCGAGATAACCAGAAGAGAGATGTGGAATTCGCAAGTCTATTAATAAACGAATCTACTCGATCGTCAGAGAGAAACTATCTTATCGTTCTTCCCACACGGACGAACGCGAATATTCAGAAACAATAGAATTTCATTTAGCATTATTCCAGTGCTTAGACATCGATCAAAATACGTAATATGGTTTTACGGTAAATGCTGATACGTTTACGCGTCATCCGGCGACTTAATGACACGTTTCGGCCTTGATTTCACGTACGATAGATGTCCAGACTAATTAGTAATATTTTGTTGACTAATAAGCTTCCTGCCAGCATGCCTTTCCGTCTTTCGTAATTAATGTACGAAATAATTGGCGATACATCGAACGGTGCCTTGTCTATTGCAAAATAAAGATAGATAGATAGATAGATAGATAGATAGATAGATAGATAGATAGAAAGAGAGAGAGAGAAAACGTTTTACGCTTTATTAACTTCGCGTCGTGATTATATATGAGTCCCGATAATTTCCCTATTAAAATCAGTATTCCAAGGAGGACGTTCGTCATAATTTTACTCGGTCTATCAGCGATATACCAAAGACTCATCGGGATCGAACGAGCAGAGAAGCATTAGCTATTTAATGCGAGCCTCTTTCGAGCTGGCTAATTGATGGCTGGATATTAGCTTAATTGTAATTAGTCGAAATTACGGCGATCCATGAGTCTTCCACCGAATCTTTGACTTTCAGGGGTATCTTCCGCTAATCCTTCCCTCAAACGTATACTTTCGAGAAACTTTCAACGATTTGAAAGCCTTTCGGTGGCCTCTTCAAGTCGTAAGAAAGTCGAGCAGCTCGATGCAACATTTATTACTGCTGGTGAACGAGGGTTCTAACTTCCCTCTCTTTCTTTCTCTTCCTCTCTCTCTTTCTCTTTTGAATTCTTTTCGTAAGGACTTTGATCCTTAATGCAGCTACTAAATGTTATTCCTTTTACGTCCCTATCATCGGCTCATATTTCGATGATATATTGCCGCTCGTATGTGACGTAATAGCCTCTCTTCGAGCCGTAAGTACGCGTTTAAACGATAAATCTCGGAAGTCACGGTAGGAGAGCCTTTTCATTTCGGGACATGCCTCTTATCGATATCTCCTTGTACGGGCAGGATGTCAAAAAATTGTCATGTTCTCTTGAGAATCTGCTTTCTCGGAAATATTGTCATGAGCGTAGTCTTTTTTCCGAAAGAATAAGCAACGGATTTCTTTTTGTATTCATTTATGTTTCTTTTTTTTTCATTTCTTTTCTTTTAAAAATTCGTTTCCTTTATATTTTTATTTTTATGTTTTATTCTTTTCATACACCATCGATCGTTCATACTCTCCCTAATATCTATGCATTAGTCTTCGATCAATGGTACGATCGCCGTTCCCGATCTGTTTGTGTTGTTTCTAGCTTATCTCAATGAAGAATTTATGTCGTTTCTTCGCGATCGATAAGAAGGTGATAAATCTGCGTGACCTTTCACGGCCGCTTATAGCAGTCAACTTAGACCTTCATCGTTGTTCGTAAACAACGTGACAAATACCTTACTAAAGTCATTAATCAAATTACTATAAATTCCATCCGTATTTTTGTGCTCTCGTTGCGAACTCGAACGAAGCTTGAAACAATGTCGTCGGTTTGATGACAAATTAATGAACGTTTCTCTTGGAAAAACGTGGAAGAAATCGTGTTATGCTTGCTACAATCATTATGAAACTCGCAAGTTTTTCAAAAGAGATCATTCACGTGGAATTTTTTTTTTCCTTTTTCTTTTCTTTTTTTTTTTATTATCGCAATAAAAGATAAGTTAGATCGTTGATATATGAAAAAAAAAAAATGAATTTCTATGGGAAAAGTCATTGTTTCGTTTCACTTTCCTTTCTAATTTCGTCTATCTTGCTTAGAAATGAAGATAATTGCAACGATCCCGACAATCGTCTCACAGACTTTGTATGTTGACTATGTACATGCATTTCAGCACTCATTCGTTACAAGCACACTCTGCTGATCCACGCTTCGTCACGGCATCACGTGACGCGGTATGTCGCCAGTCGCTTTATTTATAGAGAAACTCGACGATAACTCAAACCCGTTTCTCGGGAAAATTCATTATTTGAAGAAGACCACGATTTCTTTGTCTTTCAATTTTCAAAACGTAGCGGTAACGTTTTTATATATCCTAAGTACTTTCATTTACAAAGATTCGATGATCTCGATCGTTCGAACAATTTTGTAACGATTGCTTCGCTTTGTGATTCATTTTCAAATAAAATAAAAAAGAAAAAGAAAAATGAAATAGAAGGGAAACAAAAAACTATTCGGATTGAAAAAATGAACTTTTAATTTCCGATTCGTTGAAAAATAATTTGTTCTTGAACGTATAGGTGTATGTTCACTGCAAATAGTTGATATCTCGAACATTCGTCGATCCTAGAACAATAATCGAAGTTGTTGGACGGAAAGTTACAATAAGTAAAATCAAGGAAGAAAGTCGTAGCCTTTATATGGGACTTCGCGCGAAATCAAGATCTTGGTTTTAAGGCGGGGACACAGAGGTAATGGCGTGTGCATTATTCTGATAAATCGCCACGGCTGGCGTCAAAGCTGAGTTCGAGCTGACGGGAACCCTAGCCAGAACCATATCTATAGAAGCTCAGGGTGATCCCGTTCGACTCGCAGAGGCAATTTAATCGAAATTTCTTTTCGAAGGTGATCTTTTTTTAATCGCACCCGAACGAGATGCCGTCAACGAAAAATGGCACGAACGTACAACGTTTTTCCACGTCCCTTACTTTTTTCATGCATCGAGTACGAAAAGTTCCAAAGAAAATCTTTATAATCGATCTGTCGTTTCAATTTCATAATATTAACTCTAACGTTAATTAATTATGACTCGAGCGATTAGAAATCCGAATAAACCAAATGGAAAGGAGAATAAGTAAGAATGAAAAAAGAAGAAGGAAAAGGAAAGTGAAAAAAAAATCTGGTAAAAAACATTTCGCATAAATTCTTACAAATCAACTTTCTATCCAATCAAGGAGAACATTTGACGAGATAATAATCGCAACACTCGGTCATTATACAAAAGGTACATAGGTAATTAATAACTTCCTCGTTCCTCGTGTTACTTTGTATTCGACTAGACGGTACTCGAATAGATTTTCTTGGAGAAAAGAGAGAAAGATAGAGAAGCAAAGAATGAGAGAGAAAGAGAGAGAGAGAGAGAGAGAGAATGAGATAGAGGGAGAGAGAGATTCGAAGAGGCGAGGTACGTTTTGAGATATTCAAACGAATGGCGGACGTTGGGACGACACGGCTACCGTGCATTTGTCCGTTCGTTCCGGCGAGCAGTTCGTATTAATCCGCCGCTAATGAACGGTCGACGATCCACGCGCGCTTGGAAAGGCTCGTTTCGAAAGGCTCGTAGCAAAGAGACACGTAGAACGTCTATGTATATGTGTATATACGTATGCATGAAAGGGAAAAAGAGACAGGGAGAGAAAGACAGAGAGAAGGATGCAAAGGCTTTCATGGAGATACGGAGGACGGTTCCCTCATTATGCTTGTTGGCTCGACTCAATATTTAACGCGTCTCAAGTCGTTCGATCACCTTCGATATCTCGACACTCTCGAGGAGACTCGGATTAGCCTGGCGTTTACCAAAAGATCCACAACTCTTTAGTTGCATCCGCATCTCCGGAGTAAACCATTATTCTAGATCACCTTTGCGATTCTCTTATTAGACGTTTCGCACACCAAATGTAAATTTAACGCTTTTATTCCTTGCTATCCTTTTAACAGGGCATGAGTTTGCAAATGAGTTATAATACATAGTTATATATACATATGTATATACAAGTTAAATTTTTTAAATCAAGACGCTCGAATATCTTGGTACACAACGCAAACAAAAGTTGTTTGATATTGGGTGGCAAAGGCAACAGCATTATTAATTTCTAAGATTCGGTGGACGTTTCCAAGATTATTTCGCGGTCAAATTTATTCTTTTACTCCGTACACTTTAATCGTGGGATTTTGTTCTTTTTAACGTCGATATTAAGCAGATCGTTTATTTCGTGGATAATAAAAATAACTCTTGCAAGTTTATTTGACAGGAAATGTTAAATGCACATCGATACGGAATATCACTTTTTATACTTGGTCGTTCGGATGTAATATTGATATATTTTATTGCATATATAAGATAATTTCTAAGTAACTATACGTTATAAAATCTTAATTATAAAACGGTGGCACGTTTCATATCAGGATTTTAGATTCAAGGACAAAGATGTTTTATGACTATCATTCCTGACCTGATCTCGAGTTTGATTTCGGTGCCTGACCGATAATTAGTTAATCAGTCAGCATCAGGATGTTTTATTCAAATGTAGTAGAGGGCCAAGGCGATGTTCAGCAGTTAACAAGGCTCTTCGTTGAGAATACGACTGATTCTCTTTTTTATCCTTGCTCTTACCCTCTCTACCCCTTTGGTCCTTTTGGTTCGAGCACTTTTACGCTTACCTTGTCATTAATCGTTCGATTAAGTCGCCCGATAACGCGACTATTTCTCTCTTTCTCTTTCTTTCCTTCTCGTACGCGTTGCCATAACTCGCATACGATGTATACAACTTCGAAGATGAAGAAGCGAGGAAGAAGGAGAAGTAAGACCTAACGACCGTCGAGACCGGGAAACCTACAACCGCCTACCTGGTATATCGCAGTCGCTTTTTCATGCCGGATCCCTACACGTCGCGTCGTGTGCGCGTGTGTTCATTCACGCATCCGCCATAACTATTTTTAACAGGATGCTCCTCGTTCATGTATTTTCATATGGGAACTCAGACGCATTGTAATTTCCTATTAAAAATATTCATTTTGATTTCATAGAAAATGTTAATACCATATAGGTGTATGTACACTTTGCTAATATAATGAATAATTTCATAATTACCCGAGAGGAAGTTTGAACGAGTAATAACGAAGATATTAGGATTGAAACTGAAGCCGATGTCATTGGCCCGTAACAGCAAACACGAAGACAAAATATATCACGAAGTTTGCAACTGTAATGTTCTCGGCTAGAAAATTCGGCCGACTTTATCTCTCTCTCTCTCTCTCTCTCTCTCTCTTTCTTCTTCCCTCCTCGAAAATTTATTTTAATCGCATGGCGGCAGTCGAGCGAGCTAGAGAATAAGATAGAGATGGCTGTACTCCAGAAAAAAGAAAGATGAAGAGGAATACAAGCTTCTCTCTCTCTCTCCCTCTCTCTCTCTCCCTCTCTCTCTCTCCCTCTCCCTCGATGAACGTTTCTCCACTCTAAGAGACACGTGTCAACGCGATAAATCGTACCGATGTCCGACATACGGTTTGCTTTGGACGGTAAATTCGCGTGCTCGACGGCGAGGGACGAGAGAGAGGGGTATACAATGATGCGAATTTCGCGAGAAGTACGCCAAACTACGTCGGGGATGATCTCGAAGGCGGTAGAAGGGAAGAAAGAAGTCGAGAAGCATCGTCGAGATTATATGAGGCGCGTCCGTTCTCTTACAAGCGCTGATCTTAAGTGCAACTATGTCGCTCTCTCTTTCTCTCTTTCTCTTTTTCTGCATTGGTCTCTAAGTCTCTCTCTCTCTCTCTCTCTCTCTCTCTCTCTCTCTCTCTCTCTCTGCTTAGCTCGTTATTTACCAAGCAACATCCTTCTGTCCCTCACAGAATATAAGTCCTGTACCCTTTTACTTCTCTTCCTCTTCTTGTTCTTCATCATCTTCATCTTGGTGCAGCAAGGCGAAGCGGAATCGGTAGGACGACCGCATCGCCACGCATCGTTTCCATCCGCACCTCGAGCGATTATTTGTTGCTTCCGTTACAGGTGACTATTTTTAACTTAGCTTTCTATCTCATAGCGTTAGCTCTCGAATAGCTTTCGAATGATCTTAATTTTCAATGAATTCGTTAGCATTGTTCGTTGTTGTAATCAACGAACGACGGGATATCAAAGAAATTTAAAAGATCACACGCGATTTTCATCGTTTGTTTTATCTCTTCTACTTTTTACTTTTATTTTGATCGACCAACATTTAAAGAATATTAATGTGCAAGGAAGAGAAAAAACATTCTCGTACGCAAGATTTCGTGAAGACATTTTCATCTAGTTCGTCTAATTTTTCAATTCTTTCAAGTAAATTGGATTTACGAATCGACTTTTATTTTCTATCCTCATTGTCTGAAAAAGTCACCTAAACATGAAAAAAAAAAAAATAAAAAGGAAAAAGAATCGTAAAGGAGGAAAAAAGAAGGAACAGAAAATCCGGACACGTTCGCAGCTACTTGCGGATAATTAATAACGCCGGGATCAAAAGTGCGGGCACTGAATGTTCGCTCATTCACAAACGATCTCTCTTCGGGGCTGGATGAATGCGGTCCAGATCGTTACAAGGGTATTCTCCGGGCGTGCCTCGTACGGGTGTCTTCGGGGTCAATACCGACGGTTTGTTGAATACAATTATTAATGCCATCATTAAGAGCATTTACCATTTTTAATAGGAACGATCGGCAACGTGCATAAATCACTTCCATCTCGCGTCTTTTCTCGCTATCTTCTTTTCTTACTTTTTTTTTTTATTTCATTCTTTTCTTTCCTTTTCCTTTCACCGTTACCCTTCGAGAGAATTTCATTCTCAAGAAGGAACGGAGAATCGTAAGAGCTCTTCGTGATAACGATAAGAAGAAAGAAAGAGAGAAAGAGAGAGAGAGAGAGAGAAAGGTGCGCGAAAGTAAAAAAAAAAAGAAATAAATATAACGAAACATTGTTCTGATAGTTATTTACAGCTTATTCGTTCTAACCAACCTTACCACAATCGTCCTTTCGTTATCAGTTTGACTACTTAAACGAAAAAGGGTAAGCGATAATTACGCGTCACCCTTCTACACGTATGTACGATCTCGTAAAACAAATATGGCGTAAGGAGGGAGCGCTATCGTGCATTCACGACAACTTTATTACCAACGATGAGACAATTAGCTGCTGTCGGCTTGTAAAAGGGATAGAAGGAATACAGAAAGAAAGAGAGAGAGAGAGAAAAGAAAGAAAAAAGGAAGAAGTAGAGCAAGACAAAGTGGATTGCTCATTACGAGCGCATCGAATCTTATCGTTTGAAAATCTTCGATATCATGATATCGATATCATCTCGATCGGAGAAGAAGCAAGTAATTTGCCTGGTACGTCGGATATCGAGGCTAATAATGGCAGATCCATCTACATCTCTATCCTTCTTCGATCATGGGCTCTGAAAAAAGTTGCTTCGAGCTATCCGGATATCTCTTGGTTAGAACTGACCCTTATCGGCTTATTAAAAAGAACGTGGTTGGCTTAGTTTATCGAATATTCTCTTATCAGCCCTTTCTATCGGTCTCTTTTCTACGCTACGTATTGTATACATCCCTCCTCTCCTTTATTTTTTACGGTCTTTAGAGCGGCGTATCTTAACATGGACCGGTCATTATTTAACCGAGAGTAATAAAGTTACGCCACCAATTAGTATAATACGTGTTCATGGAAGTTATGTGTATACATATGTGTGTGCGTGTATGCGTATGCGCGGGAGCTACGAGAGAACTCCTATCGTTCTTAAGATCGACTTCTCCTCTTCGTTGTTACGAGAGGTGAGGAAAGGGTAACGATATAGATTTAGTTTTAATAAGATAATAAGTAATAGGTTTGCGTTCGAAATGAGCTTGCCTTCTGCTCACGTCCGGTAAGTTATGAGAAGATCTTTTCAAAGATCGTTTGAGTCCTTGATCTCATGGTATATAGCTACTTATTTCGTATATATTCATGGTTGAATATTCGTGATACATCTATTATATATGATAGAAATTATATCCAACGTTTTGCATAGGCATATAATAAAAAGAAAAAACGGTTGATTAATTATTTATATGCATCGCTCATTTTCTGTCCCCTATTACTATGAAAAAAGAAGAAAAGATGTATCTTTGTTAAATTATCTGAAAAACCATTTATCTATGTTGCATTGACAAATCATTTGGGTCAATTCGAAGAACTATTGAAATCAGGTATAACGTAGTTTTGCAAAATAAGTTGTATGTCCGAATAGATTGGACAATGCGATTAGGAACGTCATACTTAGGTGAGTCACACACGTGTCATGCGTTATTATGGTAGCGTAAAATATAAGAACAGAACGCATCCATCATAAGCTTCATTTGTAACATCGTTTGGAATATCATAACGCTATATGAGCTTTTAATCGACGTAACGCGAATATAATAAAATGACATTCTAAGATAAATGTATAATTGTTTTTTTTTTTTCTATCCACAAAACCTAAATGTTCTCGCCTAATAAAATATAAAAATGTTTGTCTTCTTAATGTCCAATATTTTCGAGGAAAATAAATGATTCGGAATGCAGAATTCTTTTTTGCATCATAACATTGATCGATGATAATCGATACGCAATATACATACTTAATTTTATTTTTCTTTAAACGTAATGATATATCAACAACGAGTGCTTAATAATATATTAATAGGTTAAACAAATAAATATAATTCATTGTACATTATTAATGTTTGTACTTTTCATTAGTAATACAAGTTGTAATTAACGTGCAATCGGTAGCAGATTGTTGTAAAAAATCGTTTACGCGTTTACCTTCAAGATAATTAAATAGCTAGCATCGAAAGTCATTTATCATCGGTTGGCTATCTTACTTCGTCGAAGAAAATGACGTGTTCTTTCATTTACACGCCGATCGTAATAAAAAGCTCTAAACCTGTCAACGTGTGAATTTTAAGTTATTAAGAAATTGATTACCGTAAGAAGTATCGATGATTATGATTAATGAAATCTTTACGCGTATCCGATAAAACAATCCTTACGTTCCATATTAAATCTCAAAAACATTCTAAACGAAACCCTGTGAACCTTATGAACCTTGAAAGTCAACAATGTCGTTCGTTGAAAGACGGCTATCGTTTATTCTTCGAATGGATCATTCCGATCGCATTGGCGTTGACGAGTACCCGAGGTAGAATTAGATATAAAATCTCTCGCATCGTAAGGAAACCTGAAGAAACGAGGAAGCAGTGTGTGGATGAATGGGAAGTGTGAGGGAAGCGATCGAGGAGAGAGAGGTGGGAGGTATGATGGCGGCTGCCAAACGGATCTCGGTTACGTCCAAATAGAAATTCAATTGATCTTGTCCGGTAGTGTCAGGCAATCCATCTTGCTCCTTCCGCCACGTCTGGAGGCACGTCTAAGTCAGATCGGAGGAGGACTCGAACGGGATGAGGAGGACTGGAGGAACTTTCTGTGTCCTTCTCTTTCTCTCTCTCTCTCTCTCTCTCTCCCTCCCTCTCTCTGCCTCTCACTCTTTCAGAGTCAACCGCGACGCTTCGCCGACTCTACACGATTCCATTCCTCGGCGAAGAGAGAAAGAAAGAATAAAAGAAAAGGGGACAGCTGTCCAACTGACCACCAAACTACCCATTAATTACGTTCCTGGATATCCACTCACACTCGTTCGCTTGTTTGTCTCTTACGTTCTCGTACTACGGTGCTGAAGGATGCGAAAGAAGAAAGGGAGATTCCTGCACCCTAAGCTTCGCTAAGTTTCCAACGTGAAAGCCTAGCAAGTTCGTATGTTAGGTAGGTATAGAAAAGTTGCTTCTCGGCAAACCGCGAGACAATCTCGTCCCTTTTCGTATTCCCATTCTCCCTACCCTTCACCTAACCGTACTTCCGGATTCTTCTTATTCTTCGTCGGAACGGAATCGAGGGTTCGCTTTGGAGCCAAGCTATGACGTAACGCGAGTGATTTATCGTCATCTGGCATCGGCGCATTCACTCCTTCTCGACTCTACGAAATCTTGCATAATCGACCGTTTAAAAAAGTTTCTGAAAATGTTTAGAAATAGCTTAGAGAAAAAACGAATCAATATTATAAACTTGGGATTAATGTTACGCTATATAATAAATTAAAGTTGCGATAAATGCATTTGTAATCGAAATAATCAAAATTCATTATTCATAACTGGTATATTTCGATATAGGCATAGTGATTTATTTTCTTAACAAAAATATACATAAGAAGACGAACGAACGATTTTCGCCAAGCGTATCGAATATTCAGAATGCGTGCAAAATTTGGGAGTGGTTCGAGTAGTGCACTGTTAACAGAGAGGGTTTGTAAGAAAGGGGAGTTGTAAACGCACTCTTTTGTACATCAGAAGAGCCAGCCTGCTTTCCGGTACACGCAAAACTCTCATTAACTTTGGTCGCATGTTGTACGTTTTCTTTTCGAGTTGTTCTACTTTTCGCTACACCGACGTTACCATACTCAGATGTTTCGCCCGATATTGCATTAAGATTCGATCCATTTCCATTTATCTTCGAATTTTAATCTGGATATACCTCAATCAAAACCGTTCATTGTAAGATATTATAGTGATAGCCTATAAATACTAAAAATGATAACTGATTTAATCTGACGATTATTGACATTTCAAAAACGAACGATCGAAATTTCAACTCAAGTGTCCAGATTTAAACAATCCATCGATTATTATCTATTTTATTTTAATGTTTTTTTTTTCTACTTGGTTTTAACCTGATTTTTTTTTTTTACACTTATCACTTACGATTAGAGTGTCCCAACAAATCGAGCGAAACATAAACCCATTAAATAAAATGAACGTAGAACTAACCGAATAATCATTTTCTTCTAATGTCTCGTATCCCGACAAAAGAAAGCAGATCTCCGTAACAGAACATTTCATAGAAATACACAGATCGGCAGTTTGTGCGAGCGTGCCAGGAGTCCAAGTAACAAACCGGGCAATGCATCGTTAGCTCGAGCAGCCTGGCAGATAAATGACGTGGTCGCCTCGCATCTGACGTGAATGAAGTCAGGATGGCTTTACCTACGCGGATATACAAGGATAGAAGCAAATATACGCCTATCCCACGTAGACCTCGACGACGAGAGCAACCGAGTCTCTCGCTATCCGAGTGATCCCAATAACCGGCTAATGATACTTTCAATGCCATCCGATAAACACACTTTCATCGAACGAACCAACCAAGAGACGTTCCTTTCGTATTTCCAGTGGTATTCAAACCATTTTTACATTGTGGAATTCATTTAGAACGAAATTTGTAAATTATACGATTTATCTCTTTAAAAAAAATTTAAGAATATTACGAATGAAGAGATAGAAAAAGAATTATTTTTATTTATCATCACTTTCCGTGTAGGTAGTAATTAATATTTCATAAAAATTATAAATTAGAAACTCTATGAAGTGTCTTTCTCCAAAATTGATTAGCAATATTAAAATATTACATTTAGATAGTCGAACAAGATTTACTGAAGTTGTGAAAGCTTGAAGATCACTGGTCGTCTGGAACGAAGCCGTTCACGTCGGACGTTTATCACGAAGGGAAGGAAACGTCGCTTGAGAAACGTCCTACGGACGAGTATTTAATGTTCCCGATGCGTATTAATTAAGATAATTCAGATTAATATTGATTACGGTACGATGAACGTGCAGGCATCGTTTGAAAATGTTAGCTGTTAGCTGAGTCAAGTTTTAATGCAGTTTGAGATCAGATATTTGATGTTCGTGTTTGTACGTTCTTTGAAAAATTAACAATGAAAGTCGCGTTGCATTTGTAAATACTCGGTATATCATCTTATCAGGGTATATATATATATATATATATATATATATATATATATATATATATATAGAAATTAAACAGATATACATGAGACACGAAAGAAAGAAATGTTTATTTTTAAAAGAAATATATGAGATACTACAAAGGTGGACATGTACAATATTATTTCTACAATCTGATTTACATGAATGTGCAATATTTTATCTAGTAATATGTATACAGAATAATCAGTCACATTATAATTTATTAAAAATTACAGTAAACACTAGTTAAATATTTATTATTTAGGATGAAAAAGATAAATCATACATTGATATTAAAAATATAAATCTGAATAATCATGTCCCATCATTATGTACGCATCAATAACTTTTCGTTACTAGTCCTAAGTAAACTATTACGATGTATATGTATATTTACTAATAATTTTATTGTTTGTCTCTAAAAGGGATGACAGCTTGTCACATGATCGAAAGAAAATGAGAATCATTGTGTCTCGAGATTTAAGATGAAGGAGACCGCATCTTGCTAAGAAAAAGGTTTACCGATGTTCAACTTGAACGATATCGATCCTAGATTCGTTCCATGTAACGTGTTTACTTCTCACCAAAGATATCTTCTCTTTTTGCTCCAGCCGAGCACCCCTCGGTTCGTACTCAGCAGGGGTGGGTCCATGATGCTACGCGGCATGCAGGATTGGTGGTGGTAAGGAGAGGAGGAGGCAGATCATGGAATAGAACGCTGGGAATCTCATTTATCATAGCCAGCCCTGTCAATCTCCAACGCATTGATAGGACGATGGTCTACCGACTCCACCACCATCGTCGCCTCTATCGTTCAATATATTTAAATTAATCTTAATACTATAAGCGTTCTCTCATTTTTTCAGAAGCAACAATATCGTTTTTTTTTCTTCTTAAAAATCTTTCATCTTTCGTTCAATGCATGTTCTTTTTTTCTTTATTTTTATTTCAATTTATATTTCATTATTCTATTATTCGAATAATATAGTAGGAGTAAACAAGTAACAGGAATTAGAAAGTATGATAAACAAATACGTAGTTGTTACTTGAGAAAGTCACCGCTGAAATTGGATTACCTTTCAATATCTATTAATATACTTTTAATCTTAATCCTATGTATACTCACTGTGTACTTAAACTCCTTTGTGCTGTAAGATTTCGAAATACGAAAATAGAGATTTGAAAGTTGGAAAGATTTGAAGGCGGATATATGAAAATCCCAAAGAGAGACGATTCAACAAGCTGGTACTTAAGTCGAGATTTTTCCAATATGTCCCTCGAGAATAAGAAAAGAAGGATAAAAATATGTAGGGTACGAAACGATAGTTAAAGAATCAGAAGCTAGTTAATTTTCAACAATATTTACTCTTTGGGAGATGAACTCTTTTGAAACATTCCCATAGGGACTAGCATCGTATAAATATACGCATCGAAAGTGTGCATTTCCTTGTTGAATTCTCTCTACCTACCTACCTACCTACCTAACTACCTACCTACCTAACTACCTACCTACCTAGCTGTAGTATATCAAGATTATCCTCTTCTCCAGTCTCCAGCTAAGAATTTCTTTGCGCACGCGTACGATATTGCAGTCTGTCAACACCATTTGACAAATATATTTACTTTTTCCTTTCTCATTATTGGCATTTTTCAATCAATATATATAATACACTCGTTCATATCACATACAAATCGTGACATCCATTAGCAATTATATATAACTTATAATAACATAATCATGAAATGATATTGTTTACGTGATAAAATGTTATATATTTTAGAAAAGGACATCCATTTTTTATATTTAAGTCGTTAAAGATTCAAATTAATTTTTATCGTAATATTCGTAGCAAAATCGTGTAACAGTTTTTTCGATCGTTCGAAAAGGAAACAGAAGCAATGCAGTATCGAGGATGCGTCGAGGAACACGAATTTCTTTTTTGTCTTGCTCCTCGCTACCTTTAAGAGAAGATCGAGCTACCCTTAAACGATTGCTCAGCAGTTTTTCCGCCACGCCCAGAACCGCCCGCTCACTCCCTCCATATATTTCTGCCATTAGCACCAAACCTGCGGATTAACGGTGTCAATTTTGTAACAATTTGTTATCCGTTGTCGTGAGAAAAGAATTTTTTTTTTATTTTTTTCATCACATACTTCTTCTCTTTGGAGTTCGTTACTTCTTAAATATACCGGGTGTAAAAGTATTTCTTTGTCATGCCTTCTACAAGTGATTATGTAGTCTATAAATGGCGAAGATATACAGTTAAACAGAAAATTGCCGCAAAATTGACCTAGACTGTAAAATTCAAGGTGAACAAATTTTTTTTTAATGCTATATATTCTATTTATGATGTAATAAATCTTATTAAATACGTAAAAGTTTCTTTGGAAAACAAATATTTCTGATAGTTGATATTACTGTACGTACTATATATAGATGGGACACAATGACAAGAAGATAAACATTAGAGAGATACGGTAAACACGTTGAACCTTGAGATACATAGACCGCAATAACCGCAGTGATTTCTAGTCAGTTGTCGAGTGAGTTTCGGATTCATGGAGAGAAGAAGGAACAATTTCTGTCGTTATAATGTACTTTAAATATTCCGTTTTATTAACAAGTCGTTTAGAAATTATTATACAGTCTGTTCTTTTTTAATTATTTACATTCGAATAAAAATATCGCGTCTATAGAATCTGTGATACTACAAGAAATATTTATTTAACCAACGATGAAACTTCTGCATCGTTTTATAAGAGAACGCTTTAATTGTAGCATATTGTCACTTTCGCAGTTTTCATCTTTTTGGTAAGTATAATATATTATAATGAAAAAAGATTTTGAATTTCTTACCTTGAATTTCAAGGTTAAGATCAATTTTGAAGTAATTTTTTTTTTTAACATATCTTCTCGTCGCTCATTTGTTATAGAAGCATTTCTTGCATAAGCCATAACACAAAACTTATCTATCTACACCGGATACATACTTTAAAACGAAAAGTGATGCCAATAAATCTCTGGTGGGCGGTCGAAAGAATATAAATCAGAATTATTAATTTCGCGGAGAAGCACTTGTAATAGTTAAAGTTTGATGTAAGATCAGGTGTTAGATTTTGAACGCAAAAGTTGATAGCATATTTCTCGTTCCATTGGAATTACAAAGCGTAAATATATCTATGGCAAAGTATTTAGTTCGATATGTGTGAGAGCATGTACGAATGTGTATCAGTTTGGAAGGACGAATTCGAAAAATACCTAAACATTGCATTACGTGAGAAAATTTGTATGATTGGCTACGACGAGAGAATTAGAAAGAGTGGGAAAGCAAATGTTGGCTAAACGAAAGGAATGTGAGTTTATTAGAAGCAAAGAGTAAAAGATGTGTTAGAGGAAATCCGAACATTTGTTTTTCTATAATAAATTGTTGGCTATTACAATTTTCTCACTAAATCTAATTCTAACATCCTACACATCATACTCGTTTTAGAAACGTCCTTCTTTTTTTCAAAATGTTGACTAATATTATTTTGACTTGAACTATTAGAATTATTAGCAACGAATAGCAACGTAGAATATTATTAACGTACTTGTTCTGACAAAAATTAAATTTGACTTATAATCTTCCTTCAACCCCACCAGAATTAAGCTTAATTTATCTGTTAGTAAACAAATTTTTTCTAATATGTACATATATATATATATATATATATATATATATATATATATATAATAAGAATAAGAAATATATTAACTTCAATGATAGATATAAAAAATAAAAAATAAGAAAACGAAATATTTCTTACATTTTATTTATAAGTAACGATGAGATATGTATTAGAAAAAAAAGTTACAATTCGTTCGACGTTCACGTTAATACGTTAGCTTGGTGGATCGGAAAAAAAGATAAACTAAGTATCGTGCTTCCTACCACGACAACGAAACAGGACACGGAATTAAGCAAACTACCTGGATGACACCTGGAATGACGTATTGCAGGAAAGTGAGCGGAGTTTATATTTTACAAGGTTGCCTCGTAAATAGCTTCGTAGCTTAACAACCGAACAGCTCGAGGACAAGAGCCGCACGTTACCCCAAGCAGTGCCGTAACACGCGACACCCTCGATGAACACCTTATGCTATTTTCAAGTCATCTTAATCATCGCTTATTTATTGCTCTTTCAACGATGATAGTACCAAAAGAATAATGTAAGTATATTTTGGAAAGATATCATTACAATTTTTTTTCATATATATATATATATTAAAAAAAAAAATTTTTTTTATATAGAATCAGTTGATCGAAAACAATTTTTTTTCAGCACTGTGTTGACTACCTTTCGATATGTTCTTGAAAATTCTTGAAGGTTACTTTCTCTAACGGTTCCAAGACATATTTATTGTTGATTTTATAGCACTTACTATAAACAACGTTATGTCGTAAACATTTATTTGCCGTCCGTTATGTTCCGTTGTTAATCCAGGTAAAAACGAAAGAAGAAACATTGCTTTAGGCACATCCGAGACCTTTTCTTTTGCCACTTCTTCGTGTGCCGGATTGTCAACGAGGCAGAATCGTAAAACTTTCTCTTTGCACATTTTGTACGAGTGTAAAATTTACGTTTGGCTTACATCGAGTTACGTTGAGTCTTTCCGTCCCCGGTCCTCAACGATTTCGACCGTGACGTCCTTTTAAATTTTCAAAGGCGTCCTGAAATTTTGTTTCTTTTTCTAAACCATTCAATATATAAGTAACTTGTCATCTTGGCAAAAGGTTGTTGAAGGATAATCCGGAAACAAAGAAAAAAGAAAATAAAAACGTACAAAGATTGTTCAGTATAGCACATTCCCATGTTAACATTTAAAATTATTTTGTTAGAAATTATTTATTTCGTATTTATATATGTATATATATATGTACAAAGTAAAAGACAAAATATAATATTATATCGATTTTATACAATTTGTCCGTATGCGACAAAATTCAAGCATGAAGCAATGAATTTGATAATTACTTAAGGTTCACCCGAATTAAACGGAACGATTTTTGTCGAGACCGCTGAATAAAATTGGGGATCCATGTTCCGTGAAATGAATCATACGTTCAAAAGACGACATATGTGCCCCTGTTTCCTTTCGTTCCCTGGAAAAGGCAATAGGGAAACTTTGATACCCAAGAGGGGGAGGGGGCGGCGCTCCAGCATCCATTTGGAAAAATTGGGAATATCGGGATCAAGCCAGACGGTTTGCTCGCTATTATTCTCGGATTGATTTATATTTTGTTTGCTCTGCACGGTACCACTACTGTACTGACTTTTTCGATCCATGGATCTGTCTATTAGCAGGAAGAACGATAAAACGTTCGGTAAAAACTTTCAATCATTATATTGTTTGATTTGACAGTGTTCCATTTTATATAGACTTCTTAAAATTCAGTGTTGCTAACTCTAAAGCATAGATCATTAGAGAGATCGTAGATACGTATAGAGCCAAGGATTTTGTCGAATCTTTTCAAACAAACGGGTGAACTTTAAGTAAAATAAAAAGTAAATATTTAAATGAAGATGATATAGTCAAAAAAAAAAAAAACACACGCAACAGATTTTTCGGATTATAAATAATCCACGTTTATTTTTATTAATATTATCACTGTAAAATTTATTTATTTTTATCGAATTTGTCAATATTTTCTCTTTTAATATTTTTTATTTAATTATTGTTATGATCTATAAAAAATGCATACATATATGCATATATATATACATATATGCATATTTATATATATATATATATATATATATATATATATATACATACATATATATAAAGGAAAGAAAAATGATTTTTCTGTGATCATTTTGTTCAGATCTATAGAGTGGGGCAACAATTATTCAACCATTGAAAATGAAGTTAGTATTCAGAATCATTTGCGATTCGCCCTCCACGCAATATCCTCGACTTTTCTCACAAATATCGTCCTCAGTGCATTATTATTTATTATCGTAAGGATAATAGGATGGATTAGATAGATTAGGAAGTCCTTTCATAGAGACTAGTAGACTTTCGCATACTTATACTAAGAAATTTGATGATTGCAATGATTATGTATCAATGCCTATGTCAAAGGACACACGTATCCATCTCCATCGGTTGGTTGGAATTTTCTTAGCTTCAGTTATCTCAGTCCAGAAATTTTTATGACAATCTTCGAAAATGACATCCATGAGTTTTTTATTCTTTAAAAAGAAAAAACAGAATAAATAATAATATCAATACTTTTTAACTTACATCATTAAAACATATTTTATATAAATAGTAATACTTACATATTTCATAATATTGCTATTAATCATGAATTATTTATTTGCGTATATGATTATCATGCATTGAATCGTATAATGTATTCTGTTAAAAAAAATTTGTCGTTTCATACCTACATATTATTGTTTTCGGAAAACTTCATCGTGTTATTCAAATCATTTTTGTTATAAAAATTTAGTGGATTCTGGAATCAACTTCTCGCTTAGGCATTATTGTTGTAAGGGATTTATTGAAGAATTGCTTTCGTTATATTTTCTACCGTAGTGATGAATGTTATTGTAATGGTCAAATTGATGTTGCTGCTGTTGTAGATATTGTATGTTATTAATATTAGATATTGTATGATTGATATGATACTCAAGAATAGGATCGTGTAAATTTTACTGCATTAAAGCCTGTTGACGAATATCGTTGATTCCACTGTTGATTATATTGTTTATTATACTAATAATTGTAATGCTGATAATATTGTTGATAAATTTGTTGGTAATGTTGTTGATTTGTTGTCCGTATTGCTGTGGTGTAGTTCGCTCATAATTACTGACCGTTGTTCGTGATACAGATAAAACAGGATGGGTTGGATTTGATACTGAATTGACATGCGATGCAATTCGAATAGTTGATACACTTCGAGTTGATGAAATACTATTGTTTAACATTGTTTTATTCGTAGTTTTATTTGTGATCATTTGACTTTCTTTCTTAGCTTTCATTCGTCTATTTTGGTACATAATTTTAATATTTCTATGAAGATAAAAGATCAGCCATTTCCATACGACGTTTTCTGGACAAATATCGTGATGGATAAAATTCTTTTTTTAATTCAAGAGTTTGGAAACGTGAATAGGCTAGTTTTGTCCGTTTGATTTATTTTTTGGTCCCGCTGAAACAATAAAAGTTTGGATTGACGAATTACTAAACTAATGAAAATATTTGAAAGAGATTTTACAGAAAAATATAACATTCTCTCCTGATAGTTTCAACATGAATATAGTTTAAATAATATAATTTTTTTGGAGTTAATCGATAGTAACTGTTAGAATTATTAGATTTCATTCATGGATAATCAAGACAATGAGGTTTAAATTGACGTTCTGTACGCTTGTTAATTTCATTACAAAACTATTTCTTATTGATCTCTAATGTCGAGTAATTATATTGTTGCATAATTTCGTAAATTGTTGATGAAACATGTGTACGAAGATACGCATATATTTGGATATTGTCCGTGTTTAATTGACAATGATTTATTACCGAATCTCTGCTCTGCCTCAAAAGATAATCTCTTGAACTACATCTTTTCCATTTTTTAATATTGCTTTGCTCTTTATAGTTTATCCAGAAATCCATCTATTATTTTCATTTTTATTATCGATAATTATTTTTAGTCAATCCTTCGTTGTCGAGTCTTCTTTCTTATTTGTTTGTTGATTCCTGTGTTTTCTTTCTTGCTTGTTTGTGTAAAAGTAAGTCGAAAGTGTACAGAATTTTTTGTTTTCGAGAAATTCAATTATGAAATTTTCTCAAGTACGTGTATTTTAGAGATAACGAGATACGGTTGAATGGGTTCTTTTGCACTCGGGCGTCATTTTTCTATTTACAAATCATTATAACAAAATTTCATTACTGGGTATGAATTACATTACCGCACTAAGTTACAATAATACGGACAGAGTATCCAAGTACAAAGAAATCCATTCATCAGACACATATATATAGGAATAGAAAATAAATAGTATAGTCACTTCCATGTTGCAATAGAGTTTACAAAAAACTGGCTTTAAATAACACTGACGATTGCTCGTTTTACTAGTATTTATTAGAAAAGATTAAACCAAAGTACACTTGAAGCATGTTAACCAATATTTCAAGATATTGCGTCAATTTCTTCTAATCGATCTAAAATCTAAAGAAGTTATTTCGTACGATGGCAGGGACAAATTTCCAAAGATATTTAACAGATTTGCTCAGATTTCTTTTCGCAATTAATATCCACTTAACTATTGATATTAAATGGAGGATTACCGATATTAATTCGTTTAATAAGGAATATCTAAAAATAATATCAAATATCATCGAAAGTTTTATATGTAAAAATCGTCGATCTATTTCTTCCTACTTATCCAAGAAGAGGCGATCCACTCTCCTTAATTCGTCCCTTTTCCTTGGCCCTTATTTTTCTTTCACCGACGATGCGTCGAAACGAAAGTAGGATTAATGAAAATAGAGAGTACGAGGAGGGACGTGAGGAGGACCGCGCTAAATGCACGCGTATATACGACCGAGAAGAGAAAGAGAGGGTTCTGCAGCTTTGATTAATCGACGCCGGTCAGAGTTTCTAGAGAAAGACGTCACTCGCAAGACTGCCTTCGTCTAGCCTTTGCCACGTATTGTGTTTATCTTGCCCACTTACTTCAAATCTTTATTCCATCGTCTTTCCTTTTTATTAAGTAACAAAAAAAGAAATAAGTGAGTAAAGTCGAGCTATCGATTAAACGATCAAACGATTCAATTGGTTTTAAATGTATATGAAATGAATATTTATTTCTTAGAAATAATCTGTAAATGTGTTCGATGATTGATCAATCTATTGTACTTAATAAATTATTTAATTGTAATAATATACATATATATATATTTCTTTGTAATTAAAATGTTGAAACACTATTTGTTCGTTAACTCTTTTACCTATTGCTTGATATGGTCGATAATTAGTCTCGATGTGAAAGTAACCCTACGGATTACTCGTTTTAATAGTATTCAGTAGAAAAGATTAAACGAAAGTTCACTTGAAGCACGTATATATGTTTATATATAAATCGGTATATACAGGATGTTTTGTTTATCTCGAAATAAATGGAACATCCTATATATTCATTTATTTAAAGAGAGAAAAAGGAAGATAGAAAAATAGAGAAAGAAAGAGGGGAAAGAAAAAGAACCTCGACGTACGATCGCAGAACAATTTTTCATAAATTTTCTCGAAAATCACAGATATATCGCGTGAGAAGAATTTTCAGAACATACTATGAATCTCGCTATCGCGATGATTCGTAGGGGTGTTGCACACATGGCGGGATGTCGATTGTACGATCATTGAACAAGGACGAAGCGTTTTTGCGGGGAGTATTCAATGCGAGTTTTGTATCAATAGCGTTAATAGTGGGAGGGGACCTAGCACGAATCGAATATCGAAGAAGCAAAAGTGTCGGGGGTGGTTTGGCTTGGTAGTGAATCAAAGGGCAGCTGATGGAAAGGGGGACCTATGGCCTCCCTCGACGTATACAGGAGGTGTGCTATGGGGGTCCAAATTTTGCAAGCAGGGTAGGCCAACTTCCCTCTCCACTTTCTCCTTTTTGGTTTCGAACCGTACTGAGCAAAGCTCTTTGGGTTACACTGGCGTGTACAGTAATAAAAGTGAAAGTTTTTGGGTTGTCCCTTTTGGTACGCATTTAGCCCATTGAGGATGGACACCCCTGACTGTTGCAACGTTTAAATAGTCAGGAGACCTAGGAAAACGATTCATTTCGTTTTAAGACGCTTCAGTGTCTACTTCGGAATTCTCTTCTAGAAATCCACATAAAGTCTCAAACGTTTCAAAAACTTTGTAATGAAGTTACAAACCTTCTAACAACTTTGCTATAAAATTATAAACGTTCCAACGACTACGCAAGAAAGTACTGTGAAAGTGCAAGATAGAGTGCATATTAAGTGTAAGAAGAAGTTCGTTAAGTTCGTTAAGTGTATCTTCGTATTTCATATCATAATTAAAATGAATAATCCTGCATACTACTGCAACATGGAAGTTAACGGCTGGTCCTATCCAGCAATGGATCAAAAGATTGGAGAAGAAATGCAGCCAAATGCTAATGTCCAAATAAATCAACAGAATTTAAATTATTACATGGAACAACAAGAATTAAATAGTCAAGCATCACCGAGTCTCTTGGAAACTATTTTACGTCATGGAAAGAATGCAGTTCAGGATGGATATTCAAATTCGTGTGCTGACTCTGTTTCGCCGCAAAGCAACGATACTACATCATTGACAGAGGGATGCTTAGGACTTCGAGAAGCTATTGTGCCAATGGGATATGAACAATATCTCGCCCATACGCAGCCACAGGATTACGTTCATCCGATGATAACATCCACCCCTTCGACATCCACGCAACGACACCAATACTCTGCATTAATGACCGGTAAGAAATGGTATTATAATGAAATCAGTGACCGTACGGAAAACCATGCTAAGCTTCTTTGTTCAACCTATAAAAACGCTTCGTCCTTGTTCAATATTCGTACAATCGACATCCCGCCATGTGTGCAACACCTTACGAATAATCGCGATCGCGAGATTTAGAGATGTTCTGAAAATTCTTCTCACGCGATATATCTGCGACTTTTGAGAAAATTTGTGAAAAATTGTTTTGTATTCCGTACAATGAGATTCTTTTTTCTTTCCTTTTTTCTCTCTCTCTCTTTTTTTTCTCTTTTTTTTCTCTTTTTCTATCTCTTTTTTCTCTCTCTCTTCTCTCTTTCTCTCTCTCTCTCTCTTTCTTTCTCTAAGTAAATGAATATACAGGATGTCCCATTTATTTTGAGAAATCATTCTTGTGAGAAATTAAACCTATCAACAAAATTTTGTGCACCAACAAAATTTTAATCGAATATTTAAATGAGATATTCCAATATTTTAAGATAAACAAAATACCACGTATACGATGATTTATATATAAATATATATACGGAGAAATATAATTTAATCCCTTCTACTGAATACTATTAAAACGAGCAATCATTAGTTTTTTATAAACTCTATTGCGATACGGAAATGACTATACTATTTATGTTTTATTTTTATGTAGATGTATATCGGATGAATGAATTTCTTTGTACTTGGATACTCTGTTCGTATTATTGTAACAGTGCAATAATGCAATTCTTACCAAATAGCGATATTATTTGTAAATAGGAAAAAAATGTACAAGTACAAAAAATAAACTCACTCAACCGAATCTTAATATCTCTAAAATGTACACGTACTTGAGAAAATGTCATAATTGATTTTTTCGAAAACAAAAAAATTCTTGTATGAAAAATTGTCCTTTTACCTTTTCAACTTACTTTCGTACAAACAAACAAGTAAGAAAAGAGACACGGGAATCAACAAACAAGGAAGAAAGAACACACGGGAATCAAGAAACAAGCAGGAAAGAAGACACGGGAATCGACAAACAAGCAAGAAAGAAGACACGGGAATCAACAAACAAACAAGAAAGAAGACACGGCAATCGACAAACAAACAAGCAAGAAAGAAGACACGACAACAAAGGATCAACTAAAAATAATCATGGATAATAAAAATGAAGATAATAGATGGCTTTCTGGATAAACTATAAAGATCAGCAATCCAAAAAAAATGAAAAGGATGCAGTTCAAGAGATTACCTTCTGCGGAAGAGCAGAACTTCAATAATATATCATTGCCAATTGGACATGGATAATATCCAGATGTGTATCTTCATATACACGTCTTATTAACAACTTATGAAACTATGCAACAATATAATTACCCGACATTAGTTATCATTAAGAAATAGTTTTGTTATGAAATTAACAATCGTACGAAAGGTCAAGTTGAACCCCATTGTCCTGATTATCTATGAATGAGATCTAATAATTCTGAATTAGTATTGATTAACCCAAAAGAAATTATATTATTTAAATTATATCCATGAAATTATCAGGAAAGAGTGTCATATTTTTCGATAAAATCTCTTTCAAAAATTTTCATTACTTCAATATCTCATGAATTGAAACTTTTATTGTTTCAGCGGACGCAACCAGAGGACAAAGTAAACGTACGAGGCAAACCTATTCGCGTTTTCAAACCCTTGAATTGGAAAAAGAATTTTATTCTTCACGTTATTTATCCAGAAAACGTCGTATGGAAATGGCTGATTTTTTATCTTTAACGGAAAGACAAATTAAAATTTGGTACCAGAATAGACGGATGAAAGCTAAGAAGGAAGGACAAACTGCTATTAATCAAACGAGTAAAACAATATTAAACAATAGTGTCTCATCTACTCGAAGTGGATCAAGTACTGTTCGATCGCAGGTCAATCGAGTAGCAAGTTTATCAGCTCCAGTTTCATCTGCGTCAAGAGCCACGGTTACTAATTATGAGCAACAATCTATACCACAACAATACGGACCACAAAATCACCAACATTATCAACAAATTTATCAACAGCATTATCAACAATACAATTATCAGTATAATGAACAATACAATCAACAGTATTATGAACAACATTCGTCAACAGCCATTATAACGCAGCGCAATTTACACAATCCTTATCTTGCATATCATAATATAAATCATACAATACCTAATACTAATAACATACAATACCTTCACCAACAACAACATCAACTTAATCATTACGATAACATTCATCATGACGATAGAAGAAATAACGAAAGTAGCTCTTCAATAAATCCCTTACCGCAATAATGCCTCGGTTAGAAGCAGGATTTTAGAGGCCACCGAATTTTTATAATAGACGATTTGGATAACATGATAAATGTCTTTATACCGACGGAGGTTTTCGGTAAATGATGATATGTAAGTATTGAACAGCAAATTTTTTTTAACACAATATATTATACGATTCAATGCATGATAATCATATACGTAAATAAATAATTCATAATTAATAGTTATATAAGTATTACTATTTATAAAAAATGTGTTTTAATGATGCAAGTTAAAAAGTTTTGTAATTATTATTTAATCTTTTTTTTCTTTTTCTTTTTGAAGAACAACAAGCCCATGGATGTCATTTTCGAAGATTGGCATAAAAATTTCTGTATATAACTGGACTAGAATGATTAATGATGCGTTGAATGTTCGCTCATGTGGTGACCAAAGCTACGGGGATTCCAAACGGCCGATCGAGATGGACACGCGCGTCCTTTGACGTAGACACATCGACACGTAAACGATGCAACGATCTAGTTTCTTAGTGTATGCGTATGCATATATAGGAGAGTCTACTAGTCTCAGTGAAGAGATGTCCTATCTAGTCCAGAATATACGATAATAAATAATAATCTACTAAGGGCGATACTTGTGGGAGAATTGAGGGTTCTGCTTGGAGGGCGAGTCGCAAATGATTCCGAATACTGACTTCATTTTCAATGGATGGATAACCGTTGCCTTATTTCAGAGATCTGAACGAAATAACCAAAAAAAGATCATTTTTCTTATCGTTTTATTGTACACATATATGCATTTTTCATAGATTGTAATAATAATTGAATAGAAAATACTAAAAGAGAAAATATTGACAAATTCGATAAAAATAAATAAATTTTACAGTGATAATATTAATAAAAAATAAACGTGGATTATTTATAATCTGAAAAATTTGTTGTGTATTTTCAATTATACACCTAAATTACTTTCATTTAAATATACATATTTACTTTTTATTTTACTTAAAGTTCATCCGTTTGTTTGAAAAGATTTGATAAAATTCTTAACTCTATACGTATCTACGATCTCTCTAATGATCTATGCTTTAGAACTAGCAACACTGGATTTTAGGAAGCCTATATAAAATAGAACACTGTCAAATCAAACAATATAATGATTGAAAGTTTTTACCGAACGTTTTATCGTTCTTCCCGCTAATAGACAGATCCATGGATCGGAAAAGTCAGTACAGTAGTAGTACTGTGCAGAGCAAACAAAATATAAATCAATCCGAGAATAATAGCGAGTAAACCGTCTGGCTTGATCCCGATATTCCCAATTTTTCCAAATGGATGCTGGAGCGCTGCTCCCCTCCCCCTCTTGGGTATCAAAGTTTCCCTATTGCCTTTTCCAGGGAACGAAAGGAAAGAGGAGCACATATGTCGTCCTTTTAGTTAATATCGATTTCTTTAAAAATTACATTATTTAAATTATGTTGAGTTTTTTCGTCAAATAAAATTTTTATTGTTTTAAGGAATCTGAACGAAGGACAAAAGAAAAATGCATACCAAATTTATATACGTTTATAAACTTTTCAATTAGACAAAACATTTTATTTTTTATAAAGACTAAAAATTTCTGACCAAAAAACGAAATGAAAAATATTTTATTTTTAAAATTAACTTTTAGTCAGAATTGACCAATGAAAGTTTTAAAAAACGATCAAGTTGCCATCAGAACAGTCAACAATAGAATATTGAACACTAGTTGACTCAAAAACTATCATAGCTTCTATCCGATTTACCTCAACAACAACGACGATAATAAACGGCTAACAATTTACTATAGTAACACTTGATCATCCCAATGCAGTTTTCACAATACTTATCTTGATTATCATAATAAACTGCAATATGTCTAGCAGCAACAATACTAACATTCAACAAGGTATTCATCATTATAGTGGATAAAGTGATGGCTAAAGTAATTCCTTGATATATTATCACAATAATGTCTGAACAAGAAAATGAATTTCAATGGGTGTTGCTTTTTCGTAACGCAAAGATGATTTGAATAATATGATAAATATATCTTATCGTATTGTTCAAGTTGTAAATAAGTCGATAAGAATATTTAAACATTAAAAAAAAATTCTTTTTATTCTTGCTGTAATAACTAATTAGAATATTACGACATATACGAATACTAATACTTGCAAAAATGATAAAGATTAAAAAAGTTTTGTCATCTTTCTTTTTAAAGAACAAGAAGAAGCACATCGATGACGTGATTCATCGAAGATTGGCATAAAAATTTTTGTATGTAACTGGACTTCAACACCAAACGTATCGTGAAGAGAGAACTTGCTATGGCGGCAACATCGGAGCAGCTGACCTGCAACCACCATGATTTATGGCCGAACGAGCTAAACAGCCGAGTAGTATCCTATAGCTCTCAGGTACCCGAAAGCTCGGCCGTTCACGCTGCATTTTGCCGGTATATTCTCTCGGCCTTTGCTCTTCCTTCAGCTTCACGTTTCAAAACTCGATTTCGTTTGCGAGTACTGCATACGTCATTCTGAAAATATTTTGACGCGACAACGAAAATTCATACCTCAGCTGATTAATGAACTCGATTCGCTGCCTGTGAACTTTCTGGTAATTTCTAAGTTTTTCGACTTTTTTTTCAATTAAATCGCACTTTACAGAAATTTGATTTTAATGTTCCTCGTATATCGATCCGTCTTTAATTTATTTATTGAACAACTTTCTCAGGTCGAATATCAGAATAATTTATTCGATTCGTTGATAACACGAAAAATCGATTTAGTCGATTCGATAAATTAAAAGTTCAATTTTAAGGAATAAGTCGTTTCAAAATAGTCTCCAAACCGGTTTTTCTTTTAATTTTTGAACGTTACGACAAATTTGGCAAGACTGTCGTTTAAAAATATATTAGAATTCAAGTTCTAATATCTTTCGTAAGAGAACAAAAATTATGAATAATTGAAGTTCTCATAATTATGATCGTCGGTTATAGATCACGATGATGACGTAACAATAACGACAAAGAAAGAAATAGTCAAAGTGAGGGGAAGGAAGAGTGGCTGCGCAGCTGCGCTCTTCGCACGTAACAAGATGGCCGAAAGCGTGGTTCGCGCGTGCACGAGCGTTCATCCTTCGTTCTTCTTTTTTTTTAAGTTTTTGGTGTATTTATTGGTTAAAAATTGTTTATTGAACTTATTATGATTTAAGTTTTATCTCTCGATTACATTAAAGTGAGTGAATCTGTGATTCGAAGTGTTGTGTGCTTTGTAACATCGATAAACGTCGATTTTGCGACCTTTGTTTACGTTTCTTAAATTTATCCAAAAAAATATTTTCATGATCATGAATGTGATCATCTAGTTATTTTGTAGAATAGAAATCTTAAGAAATTGAAGGAAAATTTAGCACGTGCGGTGAGTGCATATCGTGTAAAATAACAATGTTATAATTTTCGAAAAGAATATTTACTACTTGAAAAGATTTTTATATTAATTCTTTTTATATCTATTTTCTTTTTCTTTAAATATCCTCCTTTTTACGTATGATTTATGTGATATGTGTTAGACGTTAAAATAAGAATGTATAAAAAATAGATACATTTTTATGATTTGATAAAAAATACTTTTATACAACTTCTTACAAAAGATTTAAGAATTAGTTTTAAGATTTATATATAAAGAACAATTGTCTACATATCTATAAATCATGTACCTTTGATATGTACGAGTTACGGTTATTCGTGTAAGGGTTCTAAAGTGAAAGTTTCTTTAGAAATTCCGTCGGAGCGAAGGGTTTAAGTAAAATTTATTTTAATATGAAATGTAAATGACTCTTAAGTACGTTTATATATATGAATCGATGATAGAGTAAGAGATTGAGAATGATTTAAAATTTTCGATGTTCAATAAATATTAAGCCACTGAAAATTAATTAATCCAAAAGAATTTATTAATGAATTTTTTTTTTAAATCCTAAACTTCGTAATTTATTACTAATATTACTTAAACTAATTTATTTATTGATTTCATAAAATGTTCCAATGAGTATTAGCATCGTAAATAAATAGTAATTACAAGAAGAAGATAGTAATAAATAGGAAGCATAATTTTTGGAGGAAATCATTTGGCAGAAGTCTTGCGCTAGTATGCAAAATATAACGAGAATATTTGTAAAAGTGTATCTCATTGTGTTTATAACGAAGGTCATTTGAAAAATTCACGGCTTTTCTATTCTAATAATTTAAATTTTATTCTTAAAGTGAAACGGATAATAAAGTGAAAATATAAGCCGAATGAAAATAAAATTTTTTGAATGACCCACATATTTCACTATATAACAATTATAAACTCTTTTTCTATTTGAAAATATCAATAAAATACTAATCTCCTAGAACAGTTATTTTAGAACAATAAAACATTATATATATACACATTTTTCATCAAAATAAATCATAGAGCAAACTGTTATATTCGATAGTAATTATTATTTCATGTTAAAAAAAATATTGAATCGATCTTTACTTAAAAAATTATCTAACAATTAAGTAATATCCAAACGATCTACATCCTCGAGGAAAAATTAAATATAACTTTCGTAGCATATAAAATGATAACAAAATTTCTCAATAAGTTTATGCTTAGATTTTCCTTTCTATGTAAGGGAAAACATCCATGGTGGCCATTTGCGAAATGGTCGAAGACTCTGAAGCTGGATACCCCATCTCCAGTTCGAAGGGTGAGATGGTGGGGGTAAAGGAAGAGTAAAAAGGGACCGAGAAGTTCGTACAGTGGTGTATAGGTAAACCTACATTGCAAAGAGTGAGAGAAAAAGGGAGAGAGAAAGAGAAAGATAGAGAGAGAGGAGAGAGAGAGAGAGAGAGAGAGAGAGGGAAAGAGAGAGAAAGAGAGGGATAGAAAGCAGCCCTAGGACGAACGACGGCGGCGGTGGTGGAGGCACGAGTTTGCCGGGAGTTGAACGAAGAGAGCTAGGGTCGATATTGTGCTTGACAGATAGTTTCCCATAGCTCCGGCAATCCATCATGGCCGGCACGCGGATACGTATTGGTTTTTCTGCACCGTGTCTTACCCCGTGAACCTCGAATTGAATATATTTTTTCCACGGTACTCCGTCTGGGTGCATCTGCCTTTATCTCTGTACATATATTCATGCGATAAGTATACTTTTATCTAATGAGTTTGTAAACGTAAGTATACGTACGTATGTAAATCTTCTTTTCGAAATGAGTAAACAACAAAATAAAATTTTCTTTGATTTTAATCTCATTTATTTTAATGATATATAATAAAATGAAAAGAAAAATAAGCTATCATCATATAAGTGGATAAAGAAAATTTCTATCGATCATTGGATCAATTTACTTGAAGTATCGTTCGACAATGTCGCGACTAAGAACACACGTCGACATTCTTTCGAAACGATCGAAGCTCAATTTCGATGATAATGACAGCTTAGTGAAGTCGTCTCGTGGACATTCGATAGAGACAGCGGAGGCAACGCTTACAGGAAACGGGATAGAGATGAATGAAGGGGAGGGGGAAGAAGTGGTACATAAAGCATGCTCAGAGTCAACCAGGACCACAACAGATACACGTGTCTCTCGGCGGCTCTGCTTTACAACGCGTGATTCATGAAGGTCTCGATACGTTTTTTACACCTGCGACGACTTGATTAGAAATTCTAATCGGGGGGTCCCAGCGAAAGAGTGACACGCTGCCCTAAGGCGGTGCGCCGTCTTAAATCGACCCGAAATAGCCAGTTCGTCTTTGACTTTTTTCCTTTTCCCCCACCAACGTGATCTTTCGAGCCTTTGCCCAAACCGATCACTCCCACAATCCTACCATAAATTTTCATCGTAAAGATCTTTTCGTGTTAACGGTAGCTACCGGTTGGTTGATAGAGAGGCAAGTACAAATTATAGAAATAAAGATGATTAAGAGAGTAATGATTTCAGATAAAATCAAATAAATTAAAATTACTGAATAGTATTATTTAGTAATTCGTTAAATTATGTCGTTGACTTCGTACGATCAATACATTTTTTCTTTCCTTTTTTTTTTGAAAAACTAGGACGTCATGATAATAATCTAATTACTCTCTCATAAATTCATGTAAAAAGGAGAGGAAAGATAAAAAAAAAATCGAATCAAGCAAATAGTCATAAAAAGAATACTTCATATTCACCGTCTGTCTCCTTTCTCGTAGGCTGATACGAAACGCGTGGTTCATAGGTAGAAAAAGGGCCGAAAGGCTAGAAAAGAGGTGTAGGACAAACAGCGAGCACACAGGCGTGTGAATAGAGAAAGAGAGAGAGAGAAAGACAGAGAGAGAGAGAGAAAGAGAGAGAGAGAAACAGTGACGCGCAAGGGAAGCTTTGGTAGAGGGGAGAACAGAATCCTGATCAGAGAGAAGGAAAGATAGATAGATAGATAGATAGAGAGAGAGAGAGAGAATGAGAAAGGGAGAGAGAAAGAGAGCTCATACGCGACATGCTAGCTAGAAAGAGTAAGAGAGAGAGAGAGAGAGAGAGAGAGAGAGAGAGAGAGAGAAAAAGAAAGAGAAAGAAAGAGAGAGAGAGAGAGAAGGAGCAAGTGGGGTTGTCGTAGCACACGGTGGGGCAGGCAGACATAGTGGGGAGTAGGATTGAAGAGAAAGGGCGGCTGGGGGCGGGCGCGAGGCACGATTCTCAACGGGAACGGCCACGCTCACCACATCTGGTGAGCAACTGGCGCACTAGGCTGTGATATTCCTCGCGAAGCACACGCGGAACAGAGAGAGCCACACAACGAAGACGATGTTTCATGAACTGTTCTCCAAAAAAGACAGCAATAACAGGAACATCTATCGACGACAATAAAATTAGGAAAATTAATGGAAACTAAATGATATTTTCTTCTTCTCCGATAAGAAAAAGATAAAAGAACAAGAAGAAGAAGAAGAGAAAAGGGAAAAGGAAAGAGAGACAAAGAGAAAAAGGAAGGTCGCGTTATCACGTTGAAAGCCTCGAGGAGTCGAAGGAGAGCTCCGCCTCCTCCGGTGCCCTCCTCCGTCGGCCTTCGTCGTCTTCTTCATACTACTACTCCTCCTCGTCCATACGCTAACGTCCAGCCGCGGCGGTGTGCCCCACCGTTTGACCAACTGGCTACTACGTCACACATGCTTTTCTGCGGAGTCGGCAAGAGTCGAAGGCTCGTCGAGCAGTCGGCTTCAGTGAGTTACGAGTTTGCGTTCGGGTTTCGGCGTTACACGAGCGATAACGGGGGCGTCAATCGAATCGAGATTGGGAGAGGATTCCGTACCGGGCCTGCCCTCTCTTTCCCTCTTTCTCGCTCTTTCTCTCTTTCTCTCTCATACACATTCTCTCTCTCTCTCTCTCTCTCTCTTTCTCTTTCTCTTTCAACCATGGGCAACAGGTTTGAATTTATGGGACAATAAAGAGTGCGTAGTGCGCGTGTCTCCCTTGCTCCTACTCTCAACGGTGCACTCTTTCTCTTTCTCTCTCTCTCTCTCTTTCTATCTATCTTTCTCTTTCTCTCTACCCTCTCTCTCGTGCGCGCGAACAGTAGAGAAAAGAGAAAGAGAGAAGGAGAGGAACGACGGTGGAGACTATCAAACTCTCATAAAACTGTCAGGCACGGTCGCCGGGGCTGACTTATGTGCGGCCCTTCTTCTTCTTCTTCTTCTTCTTCTTCTTCCTCTTCTTCTTCTTCCTCTTCCTCATCCTCATCCTCGTCCTCATTCTCATCGTCATCCTTGGCATCGTCCTCGTTGGCCGTACGAAATCAGCTGCTGTTGCGTGAAGTTGCCTTCTCCCAAAGTGTCGTAAGGATTACGAGCCTCCACCAAGAAGAAGGAAAGAGCCTAAGAGGATACCAAAAGAAAGACACCGATTCTTTCTCTCTCTTTCTCGAAGCAACGAACGAACCACCCCCTTTTTTCGGGGTAATCGCGGTAGGGGGCGCGCGCGCACGCGTTACCCCCTTTACCGAGCAGGCGGAAGACTACTTGTCGGTGACGTCGCGCTAGGAAAGAGAGGAACTGCCAGAGAAGAGAGAGAGGGCTGCCCCCACCAGGGTCCTTGCTCGAGGGCTCCCGAATATCTCTCCATTAGCCCCCCTCGTAGCGACGGCCATCCCCTCTCCTCGACGAAAGCTCTCCTTCTTTCTCCTCCCTCTTTTCTCGACTCTCTCTCTCTCTCTCTCTATCTCTATCTCTCTTTCTCTGTTACTCTTTCACTCTCTCGTACGTTCACGCACCCCTCTCGGCTCTCGTCACGTCGACGTCGACGACGTCGGCCTGCGAGACGGGCACACGAGCGGCGCAGCGCCAGCAGCACCACCAGCAGCAACATCAGCGGCAGCGGCGTCGGCTGCGGCGGCTTCGAGCCGACGGACGACGACGACGACGACGACCACGACAACTACTACTACTACCACAACGACGGTGAAGAGAGGAGAGAACGGGCTTGAAGAATCCTTCGTCGCCGGCAGGAGAGACCAATCAAGGTTTGACGAACGGCGCGGATTGGTCGAAGCGCTCTCCTCTGACACGCAGAGAGCGCGGGCACGTGACAAGCTACCGCACACACCGGCCTCTGAATCGCGGCGAGGCCTTCAGTACGATACCAACCACCCTCCGCGCATGCAACGGACCATCTCCGCGATCCTTAACATCTTCTCTTTCTCTTTCTCTTTCTCCTTTTCTCTTTTTCTATCCTCTTCCCTTTT
Source organism: Vespula vulgaris (assembly GCF_905475345.1). Taxonomy (NCBI): domain Eukaryota; kingdom Metazoa; phylum Arthropoda; class Insecta; order Hymenoptera; family Vespidae; genus Vespula; species Vespula vulgaris. Next base: position 6,684,191 of record NC_066589.1, read on the forward strand.
TCTCTATTTTTCTCTTATCGTATCACGTGTAATATTTTCTTCTTAATCGTCATCGAGGATAATCGTTTGACAGAAACATTCCTCTCTTCGGATAGAGAGACATAGGATAACGTGTAAGAGCTCTCGTAGTGCGACGCGAACGGGAGTTCTCTCTCTGGTGAACGCGACGAGGAAGAACAGTCCTTTCCGATGGAGCGAACCAACGAGTTCGCTGTCACGTGCTACCACCGGCTGGAACCCCGAGTTCTCTCTAGGTAGACAGGTTCCGGAGAGAAAGAAAAAGATATATATATAGAAAGAGAGAAAGAGAGAGAGAGAGAGAGAGAGAGAAAGAGAGAGGGACAGAGAGAAGTCGTAAAGAAGAAGAAGACAGTTTTATTGGGGTAGGCCCACGTGACCCTTGTAAACAGAGGCTTCTTTGTCGTTGCGTTTTGTCGCGTATAAACGGTGTTTACGTGAGAGAAAGGTGAAAGATGAAGATCATTTTTATCTAACAACCTTGTTATTGAAAAAAGAAAAACAAACAGAAGCTACGAGATTCTAAGGTTTGTGCGAATCGTGAATGTCGTTCATATCGGGACGTGCAAAGAGATCGGTTCAGTGACGTCGAAGAGGGACGAAGAGAACATCGAACGATGAGTTCGTATCAGTTCGTCAACTCGCTCGCGTCATGTTACGCGGGCCAACAGCCTCAGCAGCAAAGGCCTACGCCTAATTCACCCGGAGAACCGATGCAGGCGGCATCACCAGCTGGTGCTGATTATTACAATCCGAATGCAGCGGCAACGAGTTATCCGGCACCATGTTATTCCCCTCAGCAACATTATCCGCAACATCCGTATGCGACTCCTGCATCCGGAATGCAACACACAGCACCAACCGGCATGATAGACTATACGCAACTTCAACCTCAACCGAGGCTGAACGCCACGGCCACCTCGGCGCAACATGGGATGCATCAGCAACCATCTCAGCATCATCCTCAACAACATCATCCCCAGGCGCAACAACAGGCACAGCTTCACCAAGATCCAACGACACCTTTACTTCAAGCTGCTAACGCGCCCTCCGCGCCCTCAACATCAAGCTGCAAGTACGCCGACTCGACTTCCTCCACTGGAGTAGCCTCGCCTCAGGACCTCTCGACCTCTACCTCGAGAAATAGTCCCACACCCTTGGTAGCACCCGGCACGAGCAAATCCGCGTCCGGTTTGACATCGCCACCAGGAACCTCTTCGAGGTCCTCCGTCGCGGCGGCATCCGCGGCTTCACCTCCGAGTGGAACGCCGAGAAACGTTGCCGATGGAAATTCTACGCTCACGACGGCATCCTCAGCTTCCTCGCCAGCATCCTCCACCTCAAGCACCTCTAGCACCGGAAATAATTCGTCGAATAAGGTGAACCCTTCCGGTAGCAATCCACCGCAGATTTATCCTTGGATGAAAAGGGTTCACATTGGACAGAGTAAGTCTAGTTACTTTCTTTATTTTATTTTACTCCTTTTGCCATCATGAACGAGAGGCGTCAAAAGCAGCACGATCTGATCTATCGTAAATAATGGATCCTTGCCCGATCCATCGATCTTGAGCGCGATTATGGTATCTTAACTGGTAGCAACAGATCGGCAATTACGCGATACGCTTATAGTACCTGCTTTTATTGGGACTGGATCTGGGAGTAGCAAAACCTGTATCGCGTAAAGGTAAACGATGCTATCCTCGAGAAGGTAGCTGGATCTATCAAAGAAATGCCGAGGTATTAATCGATATCGAAAGTCTTTACGTAAGAATCGTTTCTACGTGTGAATGATGTTATTACTCATATTCAATTTGATGACATTAGAATTGAACGTAATTTACGCACGAAGCTCGAGTATAATCATCATAACAGATAAAAATTTCTATGTCACGTACGTAAAAACGAAAAAATGGAAAGAAAGAAAAATAAGCAAAAAAAGAAAAAAATAGAAAACAAGGAAATTGCGCTTCTCTTCGAGTTGTAAAATCGATATCTACTTCGTGTCGTAGAAAACCATTTCCGAAAGCGTCGTGGAATATATTCCTTAAGCCAATAAATCATTGAGCTTCTCGAAGGTAATAGTATTTATACGCGTTAAGGACAAAAAAGAAAAAATATGAAAAAAAATATAAACGAAAAGACATAGGCGAGATCATGATTTGTGATGTTGCCAATAGTATGACAGTTAGCGATAATGTGCCGTAACGCAAATATATACATATATATATACATATGTGTGTGTGTATATATGTATGTATGTATGTATGTATGTATATATATATATGTATGTATGTATATATTTATAAAAAATCCTTTCTACGGAATTTCCAATATCATTTGCATGAACGATGGATCCATCGGTATTTAGTTGCTAGCCTAATCGCCATGAAAATCTGTTCGAAACGTTCACGCAACGACGTTGAAGGTTTCTTTCCTCTCAATGATATCGTATCTAAACGATATTAAATTTATTCGAAACTGTAAAAAATCGAGACTGACTCCATCAATATATCTAACGAATGATAGATACTTAATAAAAATCCAATATAATCTTATCTCAATAAAATTTAATATCTTAAATCAATTTTCCAAAGTTCATCATATTAATAGGATAAACAAACTGATGATCGATAAGATCGGTATATCATTTGAAAAGTGTTACCCAACCAAATTAGTCTTCCTAATACGATGAAGTAATATAGAATGGTATTAAAATTGTCATGTGTTGTGGTAGAACATTGTGTAGAGAATTTGGAGTGTTGCGTAAATCAATGTGAATCGAGGGAAGTTAACGGGATGAAGACTGGGATAAAGAATTGTTGTCGTTTCGTACGTATGAAAAAGAAAGAAAGAAAGAAAAAAAAGATAAGAGAGATAGAGAGAGAAAAAAGGAAAGAGAGAGAGAGAGAGAGAGAAAGAAAGAGAGAAGAAAGAATAAGAAGGGGGTCGAAGGGGTAAGAGTAATTCAACGGGGCCAAGACGGGATCCACCTGCCCCCGCGGTTCAAAGAAGATAAGACAGCGCGCTGGTCGCGCTCACATTAGTCGCCCGCGTGATTTACTGCGCGGCCAGTATGATTCAGTCAGCGGGGAATTTGACGAAGAATTAATGGTATTATGATATCGTGTGTAACTCTATGTATGTGCGCCCGGGCCATAAATCAGACTGCATTGTAAGGCGCGGGGGGGCCCTTTCCTTCTTCTATCTCTTTCTCGTACTCTTTGATTCTCTCTCTCTCTCTCTCTCTCTCTCTCTCTCTCTCTCTCTCTCTCTTCTCATCTCAAGACAAGGCTTAGCTTCGACGAAAACCTCGGCCTCTCTTCGATTCGGCCCCCAAACGGGCCACGAAAAGCAAAGGTTTCTGATCTCTCGCGAGCTCTCTGGCCTCGCTCGACAGCACACGCATACTCCGTACATACATACATACATACATAGTTTTCTTTTCCTTCTTTTCTTTCACCCGACGTTTCTTATTTTTTTCAAATTTATTATTTCTTTATGATATAAGAAAGTTTATGATAAAAGATTGATCGAACTTCCATTCAATTGTTCAATGTTCTTGGTAATCGTGAGAAATTAAAAAATTTCTACTCCGGTATCGATCCGATCGAATTAATGATTTCATGAGAATTCCCTTTTGGAAGACGATTTAATGCTTGAAGAGATCAGCCATTTTGATGTTTTATCGTTTAACCGTTATATTACTATCAGAGGAGACAAGAAATAATAGAAGAGAATGATTACTTATAAGTAATGATCTAGTCCAGGTATAGAACGCTCGATAGCTTTCGTTCTTCCATTCGTGATATAAATTCAATTTGTAATTATTGGAATTAAGTAGGTATAGGATACGGTTGACGTTAACTTTGAAGTTATCTAAATAACAGTAATTACGTAGTTGATAACTCAATTCGTTCGGTAATAACTTGTATTGCTTACAATATGAAATATAAGTAATTTTACATGTTCAACGATTAAAAACGTATACCTAAGTATCATTTTAGAAGTAATTAAATTTTTTGCTTTTTCTTCTTTTTTCTGTTTTTTCTTTTTTTTCTTCTTTTTATTTTTTTTTTATTTTACAACGAGTAAAGTTTCCGAGTAACTATTTTAACGAGTTTCTAAAGAATTGCGTAAAACCGTCGACGTTTCAAAGCGCGACTACGCATTTAAAGCAATTACGTTATGCCTCGACGATCTTTAGACCTGTCTGCGAATATCTCGTTCTAAACGCATCCCGTTCTTTCCGCTCTTATTCTCCGGTATCTCCTTTTTGACTGTCCGCCGGACCAAGGCTAAGCGTCACCCTTTTCGTTCGTTTCGAATTTTGCTGACAATGAAATGGGACTCAAGGTCGTTTTAATAGCTTAAACCTTCTCTTTACATAGTTTAACGCTTAAACGTCTATTCTATGACCTTTATCCAACCGAAAACGGGTTGCTTTGTAAGTATACTTCGATGATTTAAGAGTTAAAAATTTGTCATTTCCATCTTACGAAGATTCTTGAAAATATTTGGAATATATTTGAGATTAAGAAGGCTCGACGGATAAAGGGTTTTAATAAAAATAAAATCCGATAGTTATCTTTCGATATATTTTCAAATTTACGATCCTCAAATAGCACTGCGTTAAGCAATAGAAAACGAAGGACTCGAACAAAAGCGACGTCACGAATATACGAAGTGGGACGAACAAAAATAAACAATCCGGGTATGCATCAAGGGGAAATAATTGATTCGTCAAGGTTTGCCGTTAAGGAGAGTGTTCAACAACACGTAGATGTTCCGTTTACAAGTTCGTCCAGCCGTCGCAATGCTTTGAAGATCGGTGCTGATGTGTAAACGTTTAAACGCCGGATTTGAATAAACAAACGAAGCAAGAATGCCTGCTGGCGATGCAACCGCAAATGAGAAAATTCTCTACATATTAACGCACTTGAACTCGTTATACGTGATCATGAACGTGACTATCTCATCAGTAAGGATCCTTTAAATATAGACAAACAATTTTCGATATTATCAGATACATTGCAAAAGAAATTAAACGAAATATATTCCATTTCAAATTATACAGGATGTCCATAAACGATTATCTTGATTATAATATATTATAATTCTTTACTGGATAGTTAATTATAATGAAACACAAATGTATACACATCGGTGTATAACACATAACAAAATTTTCCTACCGGAAAGAAAAAATTGACTGAATTTTAACGTATTGGTTGGTCTCATCGGTAAACTATTGTAAACCGTTGATATCTGCATAATCATTTATGAATATCTCGTATTTAATATTTATAATAAATGTACGACGTTCTTTGTATCTCTTTTCTAAAAAGATAATTTCCGTTCGATCGAGAATCGTCGAAGTATCAAATGCCAGACGAATTTGTATCTTGGGAATCGCGTTAGCGGCTACCCTTGGCTCCGATCGGAGATCCAGAGGAACTTGGCCTTTTCTCGAGGGCCATCGAGCAGCCTTATTTATGGCGAAACGATCGACCCGCAATTATGCCATTCATGGCAAAGTCTACCTTCCGTTTATCGCTTCGACCCTTGAACGAGCGAATCTAGGGTAAGGAATGATACATTTTGGAATTGTGGAGTCAATTGAGACGTGCATGTTTTTACGTCATCCAACTTTTCTATCTATTCGTTTTGTTACGTTATCCTTTTTTTTTCTTTTTTAAGAAGAATCAAAACAAATTAAGCCGAATATCACATTGAATTGAGAATTAATTTCAAGTATCTCCTGCAAGAAACTATGAACTTTTATTTCTGGTGATCTAATTAAAGCAATGTGATGATTTGAAAAAATGACGATTGACGAGGGAAAAAAGTAAAAAATGAAAAGAATATTTCAATAATTATATTCGTATTTTACGAAGAAGAAGAAGATCACCATCACGCATCGCGGTTGGTCGAAACTAAGATCGGTTTAAGGTCGTAGTCCTTTGCATGGCTTATATTTATGGCAAAATGATCGACCTATAATTATGCCTTCCACGAGCAAAGCCACCTTCCGCTTACCCATCCACTATTGGCAGCCCCTCACGAAACGGGCTTGCTACCTCCCTTTACTCCCTTCTCTCTTTTTCTCTTTCTCTTTCTCTCTCTTTCTATCTGTTTCTCTCTCTTTCCGCTTATCGTTGCGTTAACCGATCATCCACCGAAGAAGAAAATAATTACACGATTATTCGCTTCACGATAATTAGGTACCGTGATGATTATCATAACGCTTACTATGCTGCAAGGGCTACATGCAGATCGGCTCCCAATTTATCTTTGTCAATTTTCTTCGCACTTTTATTCTCCTCGTATTCCAGATGTAAAACATTTTTTATAGAAAAGACAAATATACATAATAATTCATATAAATAATTCTTTTCTTCTATGATCATCTTAGAATAATTAATTGTTTGTCTTTCATAAATTCAACGATATCTTCAAAGTTCAGAGAATGACATTAAAAGCTAATTTATTGATTTAATTTTTATATACAATAATGAAGTAGACAACATATAGATAATATTTCCTTTTTGTAAGATTCTGGTTCAATTACCTAAACTGGTCTTCGACCATTCGTATTCTTTAAGAATACTATTGTAGAATGGATATTTAATAGAGAAAACGAATGAAACAATCCTTCTTAGAGAATAATATTAAAAAATAATACTTTTGGTTTTCGTAAAATAGGAAATCATCCGTTCGATGACAAGCGTTTCTACGATACGTTTTAGTTTAATTCCGCACGAAAAACGAATAGTCGTATCGCACATCGATGTGAAACAAAGACGGCTTGATTGTAAGAATCTTACGTCTACTATTTTAGAATTACATTACGTTTAAGAAACTATGAAAAAATAGTGCTAGGATAGCAGGCTAGATATATGGTAATGTAATCATAAGGACTAACGAGGAATCAAGCTGAAGAAGCGTACAAATCGTTTATTAGGATATAAATTTTCATAGAGCTTGTTCGCGAGCGCGTACGCGAGTAAGATCACTGGAGGGGGCGGTCATGGTGTAAACCGGATAAGCCGATGGGGTAATGGATGTGTGCCGGGAGCGAAGTGGGCCGCCTGTTGCTGCGTGGCCCGGGCGCCACAGGGATCCTTGATCCTTATGCTCCTGCAGTCGCCCTTTTGCCAGACGAACCCTCTCCAACGAAGATTTCCTTCGGCCGAAAATTTACGAGCTGCCTGCGAATCGGGGGGAGGTACCCATCCTGTATCGTTGATTCTTCCTTCCTCTCGTGGTGAAAAAGAGAGAGAGAGAGAGAGAGAGAGAGAGAGAGAGAGAGAGCGAGAGAGATAGAGATAGAGAGAGAGAGAAAGAAAGAGAGAGACAGATAGATAGATAGATAGATAGAAATAGAGGTCTCTATCTTCCTCTCTTTCTGTGGTTTTCACGCGACGTAACGCTAAGGAATACAATGATTATTGAGGAACGTGTCCTTGAACCAAACCGATGAATAGAACCTATCCCAGGAAGCAATTCCTTTTTCTCAAAAGGCATTGCGTTCTAGTTCGTGGCGTGACGCTTTTCTAAAGCACGAACCGTGAAAGTCCGTCTGAAAAATTTTACGATCCTCTTAACGCGTAGGCCGATCTAACGCTTCACAATTTTTGTTTAATATATATTAATTAATTGCTCATATAATATTGTTGTTATGAGAAGAAGAAAGGGAGATGCAACGTAAAGAAAATATCGTAAAAGAAGAAATTTCCTCTGTACATACGTATTGCGTTATCTCCGTTGTTTGGAATAATAATAAAAGGAAGTGTAATAGAATTAATATGAAAGGATAGGCTCTCGGCGATGGAGGAGAATGGCCGTGGACGATAAGATAAGATGATATTTCAACTACGCGGCAAGACGGAGCATTAGCATCGAGCACGCCGCAATGCCAAGTACCAGTCGAGCCGTTTGATACTTCTCCCGAAGATCCATCGACGTTTATTAATAGCGCCGCTCGTGTTCCACGACGGACGATTATTTCCAGCCTGTGTAATTCAAGAATCGTGCGAGAATCATCGTCGTCGGGACATCTCGATTTTCGAAGATAAATAAGTCGCGTGTAGGATCGTTCGCCTCTGAGATTAGAGAACTCTTTCGTGCTAGTTCTAGCCGGTGGAACGCGTGTTATTTTGTATTTTATCATAACGCGTGTAAGAATAAAGCGTTAACGTTGGAGTATGGATCTGTTAGATACGCTATCTATCAGATCTATCGATCCTTTTCTAACATATAAAATAAATTACCTGCGATAATTATCTAGAGATAATGTAAGATTATAAAGAAAAATTTTCTTTAATTTGATAATTTCATTGATAAGTAAAAGAGTTAACTATTATCGCTTTAAAAGAAATTTATTATAACGTTATTCAGAGTAGCGCGTGCCGACTTCGGCTGCTTGTCGCTCTCCTTTCCAAGATCAGATATCAGCTTTTCTTATCGTCTCCACGGGTATACACAAAATTGGATGTTAATCATGATAGAAGATGAAGATTTGAATTTTTCTCACAACATGTCCTCGTAATTAGTCTTCATCGTTTTCATTTAACGGGTTAAACCTAGAATACATCCATACATCGAATAAATTGTCGGATTACTGTGTGTCACACTAAGGACAAAGAAAAACAAATGGGCCGATTATTAAAGTCACCCATGACAGAAGGAAAATCGATGATAAGATCATCGTGATGCTATACTTCAGCACTGTCTCTAACTTAACATATTTACGACCACCATATTTACAAGTTGACGCGTGCTTCTAACAACAGTGCCACCATACATATATGCGATACCGTCTACCGATTTTCTATGCGTGCGATATAGAAATGTTAATTTTCTTCGATATAGATCAACTTAATGGTATAGTTTCTCAAAATGTTCTACATTATTCATTACCAATGCTGTCACTCGTTGCGTTCGTATGTGTTTATAAGTTTTAACGTTACTTTACATTCATGATTTCTTTCCCTTGGGTAAATCGTTCCAAATGCACTTCGTTCCACGTTCCCTCGATTTTCGGTAGCCTATCATCGAAACTATCACGCTATCGAAACTATCTTGAAAGTCGAAGCTCGCGTGACAACTTTAAAAACGTCTTCCCGATTGGTTCCGATTGATCTCCTTTCTTTTCCTTATCAACTCTAAACGCAATCCATTCGATAGAACGACGTAGTAACAATTATAAGATCCGGCAACTTCTGTGATATTAGAATAAAAATTGTAAGATCGATTTTAATAAAAAAAAAAATAAATAAAACATCGATTGTATTCTAGTTTCTAACGAAGAGAAATAATCGTTCGAAATGATCAATCCGATCGATCAATTAATAAAATTGATCATTACTATCGCGATCGCGATCCTGATCTCGATCGGTTCTATTAATAATCGATCTACGTTAATGGAAAATTTTTCTTTCACATCGGCGTGTGCGACTTTAAATCTCGATCATATATTAACGCGTATAATACAAAGATAGCTTTCTCATTTGAAGATATATTAAACGTATCGTTAAATATTTCCAATGATTTCTAATTTGATGGTTCATGAATTTTTAAGATTTTACGATGGAATTCGTGTTAGCAACCATACTCAATTTCTTCCCTAAATATCCTCATTCTCAAAGTTGAGGGAAAAGAGGGTCGCGAAAGCTGGTACTATTACGAGGAAAGACTTCATTCCGTAGGTAGTATCCGTTCTTTACGAAAGAAGCGTGTTCCGACGGTGTTCCGACGATCCCGTTTACACCCTAGCGACCCCGAACCATAAATAAATGCTGGTGCGAGGCTTACGTACCATCGCAGCTTCTTCTGAGAGGCTCGCCACCGGCGGCGAGTCAGAGTAACCAGGACGAACGCCATGGACGATCAAATCGGACAGCTTCCTAAGAGGAACAACCCAAGCTAAAACATAGGTACTGCATGATTCATAGGACACGCTGTTAGAAAGAGAGAGGGAGAGAGAGAGAGAGAGAGAGATTGGGACACCAAGTTCGGCTGGTGTCCGGAAAGAGACGCCCGTTTTCGATGAGATTTATGCTCCCATGTTTCGCGAACATGCCGTCAAATAAGGAACAGATGCTACGTCGGATGTTACGCAATCACGATTGATCCTTAAGAAGATCGTTCTTATTGGTGACGTTCGTTATATTTTATATTAACTGACGTATTTACGAAGTGTCTCTATCTATAGGATGGATCACTTAAAATCTATAGTATCTTTCGCTTTTTTAAGCTTCAAAGATTTCAACGACATGGAAAAAATAAGGGTGGGCAATTTTGTTTGAGAAGGTTATTTGATCTTAAACGTTATACTTGAATCCAAGTGATCTTTTTTTGAAATATCTTATAAATGATTTAAGCATTTAAGACAGTATTAAATATTTGCATCTGTTAGAATTAATTTTCTTCTTTTTTCATTTTCTTTTTTTTTTAATTTCGTTTCATTTACTAAGAGCTTCATGATAGGGTGAAAGATGTGATAGAATTGCGCAGGGTGTGTCGAGGAAAAGTAGGAAAAGAAGAATAAAGGAAAATTTGTGGTATTAATCGAGAAAGAAGAAGGCAAGCACGTTCGACGCGTTCGTACGAGCGCACACGCGCAGAGAGACGTAGAGGCGCGCGTCACGGGAAGCATTCTTGCTGTGGGAAAATTAATGACTTACCTTCAGTGGGAACAATACAGTCAGCTGCGACTCTCTACATGTTTCTCTCTCTCTCTCTCTCTCCCTCTCTTTTTCTCTTTCTGACTCTCTCTCCTCTCTCTCTCTCTCTTTCTTTCTTTCTCTCTTTCTCTTTTTCTCGAGGAGAGTAGAGTGCGCGTAGCGCTTCGCGACGCGCTGATGCGAGTCTCTGCCTAAGGTCGAACAAAAACGATCGTGTGCACAGTTTTACGTGTATGCATTGTGTTTGTATATGTGTTGCGAGCCAAGCGTAAATCGATTTATTCCTATCGAGGGCAAACTCAGGAATGTAAGAGCGTATATAATTTTCGTTCATACGTTTCGTGGGTGCTGGCATTAGTTGTCAGCCTAGAGAGAAAGCCAAGCTTAAGTACCTATCGTCGACAACAACTGAGAATTATTGCGTAATGTTATTGTAATCGATCGAGAATTCTCGTCTTTATCTTTCAAATCAAATAAATATCGTTCAATGAAAAAAAAATTAATTTCTTTCGAACAAAAATTTTTCTGATTAAGAAAAGTAAAGGAAAACAAAAAATAACTCGAAATTTGAGAGTATATGATAAATGAATTTCAATGTTTCTTTCGTTCATTTCATCCCCATAAGAAAAATACAATTTAATTTCGTTCGGATCGATTGAAAAAATTGATCGTTTCTGTTCATCGATATATCCACGAAGTTTTATCCGATCGAAACGATCCGGGGATCTCGATCACCCACATCGAAACCCCGCAGTTTTCGCGAGCTTCGCGAACAACTCGATGGATCGACGTTCAAGAGAAGAGAATAACAGCGAGGAGGTGGAGGTTACGCAAAAGATCGGAGTCTCGTCGATCGGTGGAACTCGCGGTAACGTCGAGAGAGTAACGTCGAGGAAAAGATAATGCATTCGGAGGTTGGGAGTCGCGCGTGTGTCGACCGATCGGACCGCCGTCTGATGGATGGAGACGCGTAGCCTCTATCTTCCATTCTTCCTCGATTCTTCTCGTGAGCAAGGGCCCGTTCCTTCCACGCGAGATGTCTTTCCTCTTTCTATATAGCATATACTCTTTCGTCTCTCTCTTTCTCTCTATTTTTCTCTTCTTCGCTCTCTTTTTGTATTTTTTTTCTTATCTCCCTCTTCTTCTCGTATAAAATAATCCCTTCGGCAAGCACGACAGTTTCTTACGTACACAAAACTGTGTACACACGTGCGTTGGGATACGAAAGAGAGAAAGAAAGAGAGAGAGGGAGAGAGAGAGAGAGAGAGAGAGAGAGAGAGAGAGAGAGAATGCTTGAGAAACAACTTCGGAGCCAAGGACGAGAATAATAAGACTCTTCTATAAAGCAGAGAAATGATATCGGTGATAACGAACTGTTTTTGTACTTTGTTTATAAACGGTGATTGCCTCGCCGTGTTCTCATTCTTCGCGATGTCGCCGATGAGAAACGATCGATCGTATTTTCTGCCGCTGCACGCGACGCGTTAGTATCGGAACATCGATAATATGGTTATTTTATATTCTTTCTCTCTTTCGTACCCCAACGCATTCTTTTTATTTGCATCATTTGCGAGATATTTATTTATTTATTTATCAATGTATATCAGTAATAGTCTACTTTTGAGATATGTTTGAATTCGTAATTAATTTTTCGAAGGTTATTGCCAAGTAAATATCCTCAAGATTTCTCTTAGCGGATGACCTCTAGAGATTTCGTCAGTTCGTACAGTGTGTTTTTACAGTAAGTAAGAAGAAAAAGGAAATAAATAAAATGATGACTCACTACGTTGTGGTACACGTACGTCAAGGAGTACAAAGTGAACGGACATCAAGGAAGAGAAAGAAAGAGAGAAAGAGATAGAGAAAGAGAAAGAAAGAAAGAGAAGAGCGAAGACGAGGCGTTAATTGAATTTGGGTACGCGTGGATTATTGTGAAGCGTTTAAAGGGGCCAGAAACAAACCTATTTGCGTCAGAGAGCTTTCTCGTGGAAGATAACAAATGATTCGCGAGGCGACCACCGGCGGGTGCTCACCAAACTTCGGTATAAAAGCTTCACCGAGAGAGAATCCGTTCCTCTTTCCCTCTTCCGAACCCACTTTACCCTCTTTCTCCTCCTTCACCTCCTCGTCTTCCTTCGTCTTTCCACGCTTCGTTCTCATACACCCTCGGCAAACGTTCTCACCCCTTCCCTCAGCCCTCCCCACGCTTCTCACTTTCGAAACACACCCTTCGCGAGAACACCGCTTGCCGTGCCATTCAGATTGAAAAGCAATAGTTTTTCAATCTATTTATAACTGTCCGATGCACACATACATATACAGATATACGTGCAAACATACTCGTTTGACCAAGTTGAATGTGTTAGCACCTCCCGTTCCGATGACCTAATTCGGTCTATCTCGCAAAGCCGTTGAAATATTACGTAATATATATATATATATATATATATATATATATATATATATATATATATATTATATATATATATATATATATATATGTTATATGTATATACACAAATACAAAACAAATCTTTTCTTTTATCATGACTACACTGAATGTAAATAGAATAAGCAACGTGAAAGACAAAATTAGCTTACATAAGTAATATTTTGAATACGTATACTATAATATAAGCTATAACGTAGAATAATTGAAAACGAAGAAGATACAAGACATCGTTAGGGACTTTATCTAATTGTAAGTGTTTAGTTGTATTTAGCGCGTGGAAATAGAATCCTTGCCTTCGATCTCGAAGACGACAGATCCAAAAGATTTCGTGGACGTCTTGACAACAGGTGGATCGAGCAAAGAAGGAGAAGGAGTAGAAAGAGGAATAGAGGGAGGAGAGGGAGGAATAGAAGGCGTTTCGTCCTCGTCGTGGAATGTCGACAGGTCGTTGGTTTCGCTTGCGATCTTTGGCCCACGATCGGCTGGGGGCAGCTGCGAAACCACGGAAAGATCACAAATCACAGTGGCCGGACGGTGGCCGAGTGACGCAAAACACGCCTAGGTAAATTTAAATTGCTCATAGACTGATTCTCGCGGACACTCCTTCGCTCATCGTTTTAGCGAAAGTCCGTGGGCGATATCAGTCTAGAATACTGGCTCTAAGCCAGATCATCGAGTACGACATCTCTCTCTCTTTCTCTTTCTCTCTCTCATTCTCTCTCTTTCTCTCTCTCTCTCTCTCTCTCTCTCTTTCTTTACATTTCGCACAGTACAATGAAAAATAGTTTAGAATTTACACGGAGAAACCATTTTGAAGATTTGAAGATTATTAACAACTTATCGCTTGTACTTGTTAAACGTATACCTATACAAAGTATAATTTTTTAATACAAATAAAAACACGTTCGCTTACAAATACAATCTATCATTGTTATATATATATATATATATATATATATATATATATATTTGTATGTGTGTGTGTAATATTAAAAATTATTTCTATTCGATGTTACATGTACAATATGTATGCTTGTTCTTTATGCAAAGGAAGTGTTCAATGACTAATAGACCACATTATATATCAAAGATATCTACGTACTGAGTTATTCAGAGCGCAAATTCTTTTCAATAAAAGAATGAAACATCTTAAGAACGTGAAGCAGTCGAGCAACGGCTTGCAATGGCGAGAATTGCGATCATGGTCTATGGTAATTCCATTGATAAACGTATTGGATCGGAACTAGGATAGAGATTGAATGTAAAAGTAAGATCGGTCGTATATTCGGTCGTGTATATTCGGGCCTGATGTAACGACAAGTTCTTCGAGGCGCTATCTGACGGAGGTGGACGGGAGATCTCGAAGGAATGGACCACCTAGGCTACGGAGATGCAATCATAATTGCATAATGGCCCTGGTAAACTGGCCGAGTTATTTATGAACCTCTCGACTTCTTTTGTCGGCAGTGTCAATGAAGCTCGGATTCAAGCGACTCGAGAGCGAGAGCAGCAAGACGTACGCTCGGATGTTTCTCGATGACGTCAGATCCTCTCTCTCTCTCTCTCTCTCTCTCTCTCTCTCTCTCTCTCTCTCTCTCTCTTTCTCTATCTCTCTCTTTCTCATGGATGTTGGATAAGTCCACGATTTACATCGTCTTTACACCGATATGTCCTGTCAATGACTTTTTATCATCCTCGCTCCTCGTAAAACCTAATGGTTCTTAGGACGATTATCGCAGGGAATGAAAGATCGTTTTCGGTTTCCCTTATCGATCCAACATCCGTGCGACGCAACGTTGAATTTCGATGTACCAGGACCAACCGTGCCAGTTCAGAACTTTGTCCGCCGATATTCCGAGCGACGTTCGAATTCGCATAATTAATTATCTCCGATTTATCGACCCTATAGCTCTCTCTCTCTCTCTCTCTCTCTCTCTCTCTCTCTTTCTTTCTCTCTTTTTCTTTTTCTTTCTTCAGTTTTATTTTCTTTTTCCTTTTTTCTTTTTTTCATACGATCAAGAACGAGTGAGATTGATTTATTACCTTTAAGTCGAATCGAAATTTCCTGCCGTCTATCTTTGCGGGAAAGGATGGAATTATTAACGCGATCGCTTCGTTGGATTCGTCGTAAAATGATAAAAAAAAAAGAAAGAAAGAAAGAAAGAAAAATTAAATAGGAATACGGATTTCGTGACATAAGTCGAAGGAAAAAAACGTTGCTAACTTTTCTACTCGATCTGTCATTAATTCGCAAAATTTTGAACAAGCACGTTTCTTCCTTTGGAATGCTTCGGTCGATCGCGTAGATGAAAAGGTTCGATAGGGCCTATGCTAGGCCTCGTATCAGATAACAGTTCAGATATGTGCCAAGGGTTAGGGGTGGAAAGGAGTCTATATATACCTCTACCTTCGTAGAAACCACTC
This sequence comes from Vespula vulgaris, assembly GCF_905475345.1. Classification (NCBI taxonomy): domain Eukaryota; kingdom Metazoa; phylum Arthropoda; class Insecta; order Hymenoptera; family Vespidae; genus Vespula; species Vespula vulgaris. The sequence goes on from NC_066589.1 coordinate 6,699,770, forward strand.
TCCGAACTAACATACTGATGGCTAACAAACACACAACTCAGACTCGTGTACACAGAAATGTGTTGCACTCCCGGAATGCGAGAGCGCGATAGTCTTCGAGCGTGAGATCCTCTTCTTCCCTTTGTAACCAGGGTAATCGTATAAATCATCTTCCTACTCGGGCAAAATTTTCATCTCGACGATCGTTTAATGTAGGTAGAGTCCAAATGGAATATAAATTTATAACAGATACAAGCACTCTAAACATTAAATGTTTAGAGAAAACAAAGATCTTTCTAGAACTTCAAAGAAAAGCAAAATTTTTCGTTTCCATCGAAATTTATAAAAAGAAAGATTGATAATACGCTCGATGAAATTCGATCTCTCGAGATCGTTGGAATTATATCGGTCCATTAAAAATCGTAGAAACGTTAAAAAGCTTTAAAGGCAGGCCGGGTAAAAATGTTCAGCATCTGTCGCAACGCTGAGGAAGAAGGACAGAGAGGAGACATAAGAAGGGTAAGGTGAAGAGAGAAAAAGAGGGAGAGAGAGAGAGAGAGAGAGAGAGAAAGAGAGAGAAAGAAAGAGAGAGAAATAGAAAGAGAAAGAGAGAGAGAGAGAAACGTGTTAAGCGCAGGTCCATGTCGTGTCAGCCGTCTCGATGTCACCTCCTGTCGTCTAGCGTTTTCGTGGCTCGCTCTTAATAGAACTCCTTGCGCAGCTCGCATGTATTCGCACCCGAAGAGCCTTGTACTCGACGTGTCACCGTCGTGTCTCGACGATCCAACTGACTGACGGACCGGCTGCTCGACTAAGAACTCGACTGGCCTAACCTCCGGCGACCCTTCTTGTAAAGCTTCGTGAAGAGCCGGATATTCTACGGATCACCCCGTTACCTAGCTAACTCGCGTGCCTTCGTTAGGGGTGTACTTTCTTTGATTTTGAAATATTTCGTTTCTCTTTGCTCGAAACATTCCAACAGCTTCGAACCACGTGGAACCACCAAGCTTTTTCTCATTGTCAGAAGAGATTTTATTAATATCATTTAATTCGCGTACAATAATGAATTCGTTGGATTTTATCCATTGTGATTTGATAGTTATTCTTATTGGAAATTTTTGACAAGTATTGAAAAATAACGTACTACGATGAAACGTATCTAACAATCTTACAATTTAGAGACGTACCCAACAAACTTGATATACCTCGTCGGAAGACAGAGGAAGAGAAGATAAAAAGGTGTACATTACTTGCAACATGCCTGATCGAGAAGTTACAGTGTCTCTCGGCAACCTTCATCCGAGCTATTCAGTGCATCCTCGGTGCATCGACGTCGACGAGACACAGACGGCAATTAATCACCGGAAAGGATGTAGAGGATACATCAGGATCTAAAGGCAAACGAGAGAGAGAGAGAGAGAGAGAGAGAGAGAGAGAGAGAGAGAGATAACATGAAAGTTGGATCGTGAAAGAGAGAGAGAGAGAGAGAGAGAGAGAGGCCATGTTGGATCCTCCAACGCGTTGTTACGCGTGCCAGTTTTGTTAGCCACGTACGACTCGTCTCTTCTCGTAACTAGAAGGAAAGAGAGAGAAAGAGAAATTCCATTTGTCTATTACAAAACGGGTAGGTGTGTCGGACGAACGATATGCACACTGAAACGAGCAACCCAGAAAGCGGGAACGCTATTTATTAAAAAGTCAGACCGTACGAGCCAGCGACGTGCTACATCGGGAGGAAAGCGATAACGCTCGACGGAGGAACCGGTCATTAAGCTCGTTCGGCTCCCATTGACCAGCCACTGTGAAAGCTCTGTCTCTATCTGTCTTTCTCTCTCTCTCTCTGTATTCACCTCTCTTTTCGTCTCTTCCATCGCTAAGTTTCTCTTTTCGCGTCCCGCGAAATTACATATATGTAGATATGTTCTATCGATAAAATAATACAAATATATATGTATATAAATGTCGTTTCGTATCGTTAGAATTGTTCAATAAAAACTGTAAATTATTGCTAAATTTTAGATACTCATCAGGGAAGAGATCAACTTTTCTTTCAACGTAGAAAATATGTTCAAAGTTCGACCGATCAGAGGTATCTATTGGATTTCTTTTAAAAAAATAAAAGAAAGAAAAATTATATTTTTATTCAAACGTTCACGTTGAATCTTGCCAACCAATAAACATTAGTTTCGATCTCGAAAGTCCGTTCATCGTCTTGAGTATCCTCGTCTATTAGCCATTCATCGTGAAAAGCGCGGGATGTTAGCGAGCAACGCTTCGGGCTAATCGTTGATCACCGTATGAAAGCTCCCTTAACCGCCATGAATGCTGTTCCCTCTCTGTCTCTTTCTCTCTCTCTTTCTCTCTCTCTCTCTCACTCGGAGGTCGTTCCGGCGCTTAGAACGAGTCGTGGGGCGGTCGTTTGCCACACGCACGCACTCAGAAACGCATGCAAGTACAGAACCCGTCCAATTCTCCGTCGAGTCTCGCTCTCACTATTAATAGCGTATTCATTATTGTTGTAAATGAAGCGACTCTTTAATATCCGCATCGATGCGAGGCGCCCACGCGAACGAGTCCTCGCAAACACCTCCTACCTTGATATCAACGAAACACCTGCGTATCCGCTCGACCGAATCGTCCAGCTGTCGATTCATGTATCGATCCATGAATTCGCGATCATTTCGTGTGATATCGTACTCGGCCATATAAATTTATTCGACACACGACGGATATGCCGTTAGCTCTTTACGAGTGCGAGTTTATTAATGAATTTGTAAAATAATTCAACAGATGTAATGGTATGCGTAAATACTTACCTACTTGTCTAGATACTTAGTTAATTCCAATTCTATTTCTATCGCAGTTAAGAGAAAGGTTAGATATCTCCTTTCCTGTCGTTAATATGTTAATAATTCTACATTGTCTTTGTCTCGTTACGAATACGACTTTAATGATTTTCTCTCTCACTCTCTCTCTCTCTCTCTCTCTCTCTCTCTCTCTCTCTCTCTCTCTCTCTCTCTTTCTCTCTTCCTTTACTTTTCATTCATAAGAATATTTCGGATACTCTTCTATTCTTTCCTCGTTCTATAAAATATTATATTTCTACTTAAGTGACGATCATCTTTGGTAGCCAGCCGTCTCCGTCTCTTTATCTCTCTCTCTCTCTCTTTCTCTCTCTTTATGTAGAGACGACTGATCTCACGGATTAGATTATTTTTGTGCGCTCCCGAAGAAGACAAGGATTAGAGTGTAGCTATTTATGCGCGATGAGAAGGGTTTCAAAAGTCTTTTCTCGAAAGAAAAATCGAATTTACTTTTACTAAGAGGAAAGTAAAAGTTAATAATTATTATATGTATGCGTCATTCGGTAGGATGTATTCGATTTTAAAGATCGTTTATAAAATTTTTCCATCAACTAGTAAGATGGGTTGAATGCAATAGGCGTGGTATGCTATCGTAATAATAGCGTTGCGAAATTATTTATGGCCGAGGCGTGCTAAGCAAATAGGTAAAACAGCTGCCAAGTGACCAGTTTGCAATCCAGTGGCACAGGCCAAGACATTAACCACGACTCGTTGAAATAATTAACGAGCTCGTCACGCTTCCGTCCGCGCATCCTCCGCTTCCGTTCTTTTTATTATTCGTTCGCCCCTTCTTCTCCCTCCCTCGTAAAAAGCTTCGACCTTTTTTCCATTTTCTGTCAAGCAAATACCAGAAGAACTTGACTGTATTCTCGATGGTATTTCTAAAAGACTCTGGAAGATTTAATACATATGTAGGAAAATGTTTTACCTGAGTAAGAGCAGATTGGATTACTCGTGATTAAACAATGCCCTACATTTATCTTATTGTATTCATCTTATTTCTTATACTATATTCTCTTTCAAAACAAACATCAAACGTAGTTCGATCCACGCTTACATAAACCAAGTTATTACTTGGAAATAGATGAATAAATAAATAACATCTCGTTTACGTAATACTAGAATAATTTATTCGAGCGTTTGGAAAAAAGAAACAATAACAAGAATATCCGCGTCGTATTTTCACATTGTTTATATGTAGTAATACGTATCTCTGTGTTATGATTACAGGCACGGTAAATGCGAATGGCGAAACAAAACGACAGAGGACATCTTATACGAGGTATCAAACTTTAGAGCTGGAAAAGGAGTTCCATTTCAACCGCTATCTGACGAGGCGGCGTCGCATTGAGATCGCCCATGCTCTTTGCCTGACCGAACGTCAGATCAAGATCTGGTTTCAAAACCGGCGGATGAAGTGGAAGAAAGAACACAAGATGGCGAGCATGAATATCGTGCCGTACCACATGTCGCCGTACGGACACCCTTACCAGTTCGCGCCGCACCCAGGCCAGTTCGCTCACTTGGCCACATAGGACGAGTTCTCGCCCGCCGAGCTCGGAGCACACGCTGTCCGCTTTCCCGGGATGTACGGCGAGCAGAACTTCTAAAAGGCTTTTCTCCGATCGGACGCTTCACTTCCAGTAGGATTCGCGAGCTGGACATTCCGCGATCGCGATTGGCTTGCCTCGAAATGTTTACTTTCTCTTCTCAAAAACATCTCTTTTCAAATATTACGATTTTCCTTTTTAAATAAAAAAACGTAAGAGAAAGAGAGAAAGAGAGAGAAAGAGGGAGAGAAAGAAGACTCGTTGGCTTGCCTGTTCGCGAAAGCGATTACTATGTCACAAAGCAACTATTCGAAGTTGAAGGGAAGCCAAAATTTTCTGCGAATGTAGTGCCGTGCGCCCGATTTAAGACTGGACGCGCTCCGAGGGACTCTCAACATATATATATATATATATATATATATATATATATATATATATATATACGTATCTACGTACGTGGACGCAAGGAAGATTGTAAGATGATCATGCGTCCCTTATGAGAGCCCACCTCAGCGGGTGAGATAATTGAAACTCTAGTTTAAGGGTAGATATTAACGATCTAAAGAAGGAAAAAAATAAGAAAGAGAAAAAAGGAAGAAGATAAAAACACGTAAGGAAGGAAATCTCGATTTTAATGGCGAAACTTAACTATCGTCGTCCTCTTGTCTGGCTGCACACTGTTTCACATGGTCCGTGAATAAGCGAATCGTATTTGTAAAGGATTAATATCGACAAATGATGAAGGGGGATGATAATCAGACATTTTTTTTCTCTCGGATCGTCCTGTACTTACTTACTTTTTCTCCGCTTCGCTACTTATTATCGAAATCTTCTATCGAATGTGTCTATTCCTGTTCGACGATGAATTCGATGCGATTGGAGGAAACAGTTTCTATCTGCACGTTGAAGTCACTATTCCTAGTATGTAAGGTGCCTATTAATACTCGAAACCTTCTTCGCCAATTATTATTCTCCGGTCGAATGCGAAACTTTCGAATGATCGCGACATTTTTTTGACGCCTTACGTTCTCGCCAAAAAAATTCGTTCGATCGTTTTACGATTAAATCTGGTCGTATTAATTCCTCATAGCGAATAACGATCCTTTAAGCGAGAATTCAATTTTAACGTAAACGTGTACGAATCCGCTCTCTCTTTTCGAATAAAGCTAATTAGCGATTTTATTTAAACGATTTTACGCTATATATAAGTATATAAAAATACTCGTTTTTATAAGGTGAAATCTTTATTCCTCTTGCTCTCGATACTTTCTCGTTTATGAAAAAATATATGTAAGTAAATTTTAATCAGGCATATATAATCAAGAGAAAGACTCGATAAAGAAACGGTGGGCAGCTTAGGCGCTGCAAGCTCTTTGTAAATAGTTTGCACCGTAATGTAACTCGTTCCTATAAAAAAAAAAAAAAAAAAAAAATTGTCAACTTATTGTTAGATAAAAATCCCTTTACAACTTGGCTGTTTCTTTCGAACCATTGTTCAAAATTAAACGTTTTATCTCTTCGGTAATATTAATATATCAACTAAATAGATGTATAAACCAATCTTTTTCCCCTCTCTTTGATGTTACACGCGAACCGTCAAATTTGTCGATTCGATTGAAAGCGATGGAACGAAGTGAATGTAAAAAAAAAAGAGAAAAAAAAATAAAAGAAGAAAAAAGATCGATCGCGTAGAATATCAAGTCGAAATCATTATTCGAGAATATCGGTAGAATACCGGTCGATCATTTCAATTTAAAAAATAGAATCTTCAGCCGTTTGGCTCGAGTCTGTAAAAATTAAGTAACGACGAGCGTTCCAGAGTTCTCGTTATGCTTGTGTTATATACATATACGTATGGGTGTCTTCTTGTGATACAAGAAAGAAAGAAAGAGAGGGAGAGAGAGAGAGAGAGAGAAAGAGAGAACGAACGAGCGAAAGAGCGAGAGAGAATGATTGAGATTCGTTTTATGCTTTAGATCGAGAAGTCGCATGTGATTGCGACGTGCTAAGCAAATTCGGAATAATACAGGGATCCTTAAAATATATCGATGTGTTTAAAGTTAAATAAAAGAAAATGGTGACAAGAGAGCAAAAGTAAGATAAAATAAAAGTATGGCCGGAAGAGACGCTTTATTACGCGACTGGCGAGAGGGGGTTTCTTTATAAGTAGATTAACGATGAATTGTACATAATTATTGAATATAATTGAACAACGCGATATTGAACGACGTTATCTCAGCTAGGCGTTAACGAAAGAGCAGAGTACTTCGTTGTTTGTTAATTTATCGGCCCGTTGTGATGAGTGGTGGAGGAAAAAGAGGATGAAAGCGAACGAATCACGAACGATTCCTCTTCTTTTCTCGGACGAATGAAAACGCGTGTAAAACGCGAGTTTATCGTTACGCACGAGCATTTGCTTTTCGACGTATTTATATACATGTATAAGTACGTAGTATATATACGTAGTATATACATACATGAAAGTGCAAAAGTTACAAAATAAAATATTTATAAGACAAAATGAAACGGGACATGTTTCCGACCGTAAAGAAATGTTCTTTCATTGCCGCCTCGCTGTCGTTTAGGAATATTTAACGAATAAATAAAAATAGCGACTATTATTATTATTATATTATTATTATTATTATTATTATTATTATTATTATTATTACTATTAATATTATTAATATTATTAATTTTATTAATATTATTATTATTATTTTATTATTATTATTGACATGATTGATATCATCACCATCATCATCATCATTATTATTATTATTAATATTATTAATATTATTATTATTATTATTATAATTATATTGAAAATGAGTCTGTTGCTAATGACCTGGTCCAGTGTTAATATTGTATTTTATTTGTTTCGTTATTATGTTTTTGTTGTTCATGCTGCGTGCCGTAAAAACACGCCGTAAGATATAGACTTGTAAGCGATGTGCATTATATGCAGAAAACGTTATTTCTGAGAGGGCAGTAAGTGTGCGAAACGTGAAATTCCATGATCGTTTCGATTCCTTATTTTTTTTTTCTTTTTATACATATATATACATAAATACGATACGTATCGTAATCGAACGAACAAGACAGGATTACTTTCTTGATCTCTCAAAAAAAAAAAAAAATTGAAATCGACGAAAGAAAGAGAGAGAAAGAAAGGATTGAATAAAAAATCGAAATATACAGTGATTTACACGTCGGGTGCGAAAGATTCATTCTCCATGTTCTTTTCGTTTCTTTTCATTTTTTTTCTTCTGTTACTTTTTCTTTAATTAAGCTCAAGTATTACGTTCACGTAGCGTCTCTCAAATGTTACTTCATTCCATGTAATATACGTAATAGTCTAAACTAAACTACCTACTTATTACATCTACGTAATCTAGAGCACCGTACGCGTAAGGCCACATAATTATATATAAATATATATATATATATAATTTAAATTATAATTATTATATATATAAATGGTATGACGTACTGAGAAACAAAAAAAAGCCCACACAATAAGAGAAGACAAACTTTGATCTCATTCGATTCAACCCCCCCTTTTGCATCGAACCTTTTCAACGCGACACAACTGGCCGTCGTCTCTCGGCTCAATTCTAATTCGATCGAAAGAAGATGAAGGAGGATGAGGATAAGGATGAGTAAAGAGAAGAAAAGAGAGAGAGAAAGAGAGAATTCGGCCGGTTTCGACTACGACGAATTTCAGCGGGTGCTCGGAACAATGCACTTTTAGCAACGCAAATTGGCAGCTCGTTATAAATCACGGCGAGTTCACAGGCCACGTACGTATATATATATATATATATATATATATATATATATATATGTATGTATGTATGTATGTATTTATGTATGTATGTATGTATGTATATATACACACATATATATATACATGTATATACGACAACAAAGACAATGACAACAACAACGAAGACGACTTTGTTAAAACGACTCTCTTGTTGTTTGACTTTTATCGCCGTTAAGATAATGAGAATAACATTTTATGAATTGGTCCGATAAACTTATATATGTATACGTGTTGTAGGTACATACGTATAACAAAGAGAATCATCCGCGTTGCGTAAAAAAATCCGGCTAATTACGTTGACGCGCGCATTCAACTATAATTGTTATGGTCGTTGATAAAGACGATCCACGCTCTTTGCCTTTGACGCAGAATTCTATTGGTGAAACAAAATATATATATACACATATAGAGAGGAGGAGAGGGAGAGAAAGAGAGAGAGAGAGAGAGAAAGAGAAAGGGAGAGAACAGCAGGATAGACTGAAAATGTGACGAGAAAAGATAAGATGCCCGGAGGTTATCTCTGTGAACACCCTATAGATTCTTCTTCGTTAAAAACGCATTTTAAGACTTTAATTACTACCTACATAAATACAGACAGTATAAAACAATAATAATGCATAGTGGGGATGTAACTTCTTGAGAAGATATAAGGATAACATTTTCATTATATACTATTATCGTTTTAAATTGTACTTATTCGAGTTCGCACATTGAACGTATCATTTGCCACTCTCTAGATTCAATCAAATTTTGACCCCACTTCGACGCGATAACCACGAGTAGTGATAACGTCTCTATTAAAATCGTTTTTCTTTAAAATGCTTATTCAATAAAGTTTAAAGAAGAAGAAGAAGAAGGAAGAAAATTATGAGTAAATTACGATATATAATAAATACGACTTTATTTAAATTTTATACAAAAACTTAACAAAATTCGATGTGATGAAACAATGAAAAAAATTATTAGTACCTATATATATCTATATACAGAAGGAATCACGATAAATAAACAAATAGGTATGTCTCACAGTTTTGAATATCAAAAAAAAATATAGAAAAGCGTGTAGAACCGTAGGAACGAAAAAAAAAGAAAATTTTAAAGCACATGGTAGCATCTCTCGGTATTAAATATTTCTCTGGATCATCATAACTGTGAAAGATATTCGAGCACCCTGTATAGAGAGTATCTATAACTAACCATATAATTCGAAGCCACTGCCAACTATGTCATCGCTAGCAGCAACGATATATCGTTCCAAAGCAATGTTTGTTTCTTTTTATTTCGTTGAACATCGAAGAAGAAGAACAAGAAGAAGAAGAAGAAGAAGAAAAATAAGAAGAAGAGTCAGAGGTCACGTTTCAGTCATGGTTACTCTATTACATCTCTCTCTCTCTCTCTTTCTCTCTCTTTCTCTCTCTCTATTTCTTTCTCTCTTTCTCTCTGTCTTTATTTCTTATAGGAACGTTCGCAAACGAATCAAAAAAGCGTTGTCATCGTCGGTAGCTTGGATTCATTCGAGCAACGGATTCCGTGTCGGAGACATGACTTGCGTCCTGTCTTTCCGCTTATAAGCAAGTTGAACACACGGTAGTAAATACATACGTGTGTTGGGGGTGCGAGCTAGCTTTATCACGAAGGACCACGACGACCTCCCGTCATTGTCACGCGATCTTATCTTTAGAAAAGGAGAAAGAGAGAGAGAGAGAGACAGTTTTCTCTTCGGAAGCGACGTGATCCGACGGAGAATATTCTCTCAGAGAATCTTAGATCACGAAGAGGAAGGACACGATCGACAAGCATGAATCTATGCACCGTTGTCTTTGATTTTTCGACCGATCTTACTTACGTGGACATATCTGTCCTATTCTCATACATACGTATTATACCTACTTTCGAGTATCTCACGTGCGTACGTAAAAAAACATGTATATGCGTATATATCAAAATGGAAGTTTGTTTGAATAAGTAAGTATATTATTTAATTTATATATACGATCATTTTCTTGTTTGAGTAAGTATATTATATAATTTATATATAGTCGTTTATACTTAATTTCATTAGAATGTTTAGTAAGTTGAAAATTAAATAATATATAAGCATATATGGCTTGGAAAAATTTCCATATTTCGTCAAATTATTTCGAAACTAATCACGTATGTGTATATATTTAAGTATTATCTCGTTTTCTATCAATTCGATCTTTTTTTTTCAGAAAAAAGAAACAAAAATCTAACTAATAAATTGTGATCATTTATTATCGATATTTTTTGAATTATTTTGATCACATAGGTAATACGATTATATGTATACGTTGGCAGACTTCAGTGAATCATTGTGTTCGCGTTCGTGTTTATTTATTCGAGTGATCGGCAGACGATTAATGTTACGTTTTCGATCGTGAAATCATTGCTATCTCAAAGTTTCAAGTTTGGTTTACGCTCGCAATATGATAGTATCGAAGGTGCATATTCGAGCGCACGCGTGAGCCACGAGTTCCTTTCTCTTTCCGTTTTTATTTTCGATCTCCCGTTTTATTCACTGCCCGTTGACACTGATAAATCGTTATTTTCGCGATATCATAACTACATTTTATTCCCATTCCCCTTTCTCACGTGGTGGCTCTTATCGTTCGGCCATCTCGAGCTCTTTGCGAACGCTTACAAGAAAGATCCTTACGATATTCTTTGAACTTTTATACCCCTTACGTGACAATAGAATCTTTATTCGTTTTATATTTGCAATGTTTATTTATTTATAAAAAAAATAAATAAATAAAAACAAGAAAACAAAATACACCGTAAAAACTTCGAACTACGTTAAAACGTTTCTTCGACATTCATTCGACGTTTTGAGAGACTGACGCGATGAAAATGCGATTAATAAAGTACGACGCGAGGATCCATAGATCGTTTTGACGTGCGACAACTCGATGAGAACACGTTATGTCGACACTCGATTCGTTAAAAACGCAAGTCTATTAACTCATCTTGGTAAGCGAGAAGACGTTCGTTTTCGGTAAAATATAGAAGAGACTTTTGAGAAGGGACGAGAATAAGAAGAAAGATCGATATTTCTAGCGATATTTTCTCTATATACTGGTATATTCTTGTCGGTGTATATGTATATATGTACTTTGTATGAAAAGCAGCGGCTCGCGAACTGTATGTAGGTATATAAGAGAGAAGAGAGAAGAGAAGAGAAGAGAAGAGAAGAGAAGAGAAGAGAAGAGAAGAGAAGAGAAGAGAAGAGAAGAGAAGAGAAGGTTTTAGGTAGGGTTCTCTCCGTTCGGTTGTGTATCAGAGAGAGGAAAGATCCCCACGACGAGCATCAGCATTCGTGCGAACACCGTAGGTATATAATACCTCTCGCCTGCCGTCAGTCACTCAGTCAGTCATTGATACCACGGGTTGATTAATGAAGAGTCAAGGTTCGGGATCACAGTGCCAAGTCTGGTGGTGGGGGAATCACCGAGTCCCGAGCACGACATCGCAAAGAATGTCGATATCTCGACCGCCAGAAATAATTGCTTGTAGTTTAGGCCTTTTAATGCTATTAAATCATCAAAAATTTTTCATGAATTACACACATGCATACGCATACACACATATATATATATAGTGACACAAATCTTGTAAAATAGCTTCGAGTTTTCCTTTTCCACAAATATTCATTCGATCATAACAGAAACGTGTGACGTTTTAATACAGTTTACAAAAGAAAGTTAGCAATCACTCAGGTAAGATAGAAGTCTTCTCAGGTATTACAATAGTAAAAAGAAAAAGAAAGAAAAGAAAGGAAGGAAAAAAGTAGCTCCGCCATAAAACAAGTCCATTTATTCACACGATATAAAATCGTTACGGATATAACAGGTGTCACGAATCGAGATAACCGATGAAAAAGCATCGTGACTGCGAATAAAGAGAATAATAAAGTAAAAGAGAAAGAGAAAGAGGAAGGTACTCGTGACGAAGGAAAAAGGAAGGAACAGAAAGGATCGAAACGCAGGGTGTTCTGTCGCGCGCGATACCCTGCACTCTCGGAGTGGCTCTTCTTGCCCCTTACGAATATACGAAGCTCTCTCGAGGTCCTTGCAGTTCTCTCTCTTTCTCTTTCTCGCTCTCTCTCTTTCTGTCTCTCTCTTTCTTTCTCTCTCTTTCTCTCTTTCTACTGACCGAGGAAAGAAAGGGAATGGAATGGGCCGGAATGGACCGGAGAGTAAGAGAGGGATGAGGCCGCATTAATAAAACATTAAGGTTTTGTAGAGGATGTATCGATGTAGTGTTTATATTATCTTCTTTGATGTCGACATGTGAATTGGACAGATTTGTTATTCAGACTCCGTACATAAAAGTGCTGAAGTCTTGCTCCGCTCCGTTTGTGGACAGGGCGACTTCTATCTCCTTCTCTCTTTCTCTTTCTCTCTCTCTTTCTTCTGGATCTTGCGAGGACGAAGATAAGAAGGAGAAGGAGGAGGAGAAGAAGAAGAAGAAGAAGAAGAAGAAGAAGAAGTAGAAGAAGGTTACGACGGACGTACAGAGGACGAGAGACGGACAGACGGACGAACGAACGAACGCACGAACGGACGGACAGACGGACGGAACGAACAAACGTAAGGAAGACGAACGGATGGACAGACAGACGGACAGACGGACGGGCCCCGCTTCCAACTCCTCTTCTACGGTTCCTACCTCGGCTGTCACTCACGTGCCCCAAGACGGCCTTTATCTTCTTTTACTTAGCCTCTCTCTGTCCCTTAGATTGGAAAAACCGTGACCGTTCGAGAACGCAACGTCCTTCCAAAATCGACTTTGCCATCGACTTTGAAAAAGCTCTTGGTTTACTATGTTCGAATCGAGCTACGAGACGTCTTATTTAAACGTAACTTCTTTTGGTCTTCGGCAAGTTTAGCCGGTTAGTATGATAGATAGGTACTTTCATAGGAAATCGATAGGTTCGATTCTCGTGCAAGAAGAACGTGGTCGACTAAAAGTCGAGCGAGAAAGTTACGCACGAGCATGCGTAAACGTAGCCTCGTAGTAATCGTATGCAGGAATGCTGGCAAGGTAGCGAAGACAGGGTGTAGGTACTCGATGCTAGCCGAGAGAGCTTTGAAATGGAGAAAGATAAAAGAAGAGAGAAAAGGAGAGAGAGAGAGAAGATGTCCTCGCGAGCCCTCTTCTTGTGAGTGACAGTCTCGCCACGTACGTGGGAGGCGAATCCACAACAAAGGAAAGACGATAGCCTTATGCAAATATGCACGTCGATATCGCGAGCAAACTCGCGAGACGAGCTCTGATGAGCCGCGTTCAACCCTTCCAAGGACACTGCAAGAGACCATCCTTTCTTTTCTTCTTACAAATTTTTTCTTTATAAAAAAAAAATCGTCGAATCCTTCTCAATAGTCGTACGGACTCCACGGACTTTGAATCTTCGAAGACGAGAGATACCATTAAAAAAAAAAATCTATTCGCATGATACATCTCCCAGACGGAGATAAGCTCGTCTTGTGTATCCATTTTACGAAGAGACGATTTCTTATAAACGGCGACGTGTCGAAGAACGATACGACATATGCATTAATCCCATCGGCCTTTTTTTTCTTTTCCTTTCTTTTTTTTCTTTTTTTTTTTTTTTTACAGATTCTTCTCCGTTTGGAGATTATCTCGCCTTTATGCAAGTTTCTGCAATCAACGATTTTATGCAATCAGAATTCTTAGCTATCCTTATGACGATTTTACGCTCTCGAAGTTCATTTCCCGGTATTTCTTTATCTAGAGACATTTACAAGCACGATTCTTAATCAAACAGTCTGTTACATTATTCAAGATTCTTTACTATACGTATATAACAGGTATGTATGTATATTATTTTTACTTAAAGTCTCATCGTTTTTACATAAACTCCGTATACTTATTTTTATATCGTTGAATAGTATTAAAAATAATAGACAATTAATATTAGCGATAATAAAATCATATAACAATTATATAAGACAGCGAATATTATAGTAAAAATAGAAAGTAAAACGTGACCGTTCGATGATATAAATCGCACGAATATGTTTACGTTTCGGTTTTGACGCGGTTTACATAGATGGTCCTATAATTGGGAATGCGAAGAAAGTAGATAGGGTCGAGGGACATCGAGAGTTGAGAGGTAGGGATGATTAATTCTCCAAGGAAGAGAGCATCGTAGACCCTTTGGAACTCCGTTGTAGCTTCGTTCACTCGTTTTCTCCTCGTTCCACCTTGACCCTCCCCCTGCTCTCAGCATCTCCCACCTACTCCAACTCTCCTTCCAAACATCCCTCGTTCGGATCCTCTTGCCTCCCCTAACCTCACGAAGAGCGGTCGCTCGTTCCTCTCAACCCTCTTCTCGAAACCGCTCTTACCACCAACACCACCAACGCCCAACAGACTTTCTCGTTTCGTTTGTTCTCTCCGAGCCCCGTGTCATTCGTTATTACATCGTAGAAACTCGCGGATATTTGGAATTCCAAGTGACGTCTAAAGGCACCCATCGACCTTCTCAACCCCTACCAATTTTCCTTCTTATCCCTTCAAGTCTTGTTTCTTCTCGACGAGAAGAAGAAGAAGAAACAGAAAAAGAAGAAGAAGAAGAAGAAGCCTATCGCGAACACTCATTATACTTATTTCCTCCTTCGATCCGATGCTAATGAAGCTACTGGCTAGCAAGTTTTTTAGACGTCAATAAGACGATCGAATATTTTTGTCCATTCCGTCATGCTTTTTATCGATCCTTTTTAATATATTCAATATTGTTCTTTTATATGTATGAATTTTATGCGACAAGTTATCGGAGTTTGTTAGAAAAATATAAAGAAATTATATGTTTAGATCATAAAAATTATTTTTAATTTTTAAACTCTTTTTTGATCATATAATAATCGATTGAAAATATTGATTGTATTATTATTTCTTTATATTTATAAATAATTTTAGATTTAGATGTACTCTATGGATTATACATGATCTAAAAGATAGCGAAAGAGTACGAAAGAAAAAGTAAATATTTGAACACATATACGGTTGCGAAGTAGAGAGCTCCGAATTTACGAGATAGCGAACCCTGCTCGTCTCTTCGTTCCCCTAACCTACCTTCTTCGCCGAGCCCTCAACAGGTGGTCGTTTTGCTCATTCTGTATAGTAATTTATAATTTAATTGATTTATACCACCACGCGTGGAATCCACATTCTCGTAGAAAGCTTTTATCTTTCCTAATCACGCTCTTCTATTTCTGATTCCGTCACATTCTTCTTCTAATTGTAAGCAGAACATTCTCATACGATAGAAATATATATATATATATATTTATATATATATATATATTGCAATGAATCTTATGTTATATAAATACTGTGTTTAAAATGAATAAATTATAAATATAACATGTATTATTGTCGGAAATATATAATATAAAGACACAATAAATATTGTATCTTATCACTATATAATTTTAAGAGATCTTTCATTTAGTTGTAAAATTTATATGCGATATTATGAAAATTTTATATACATATTATATATTTTATAGAAACAAATTTTTGTTTTCATAGTTAAATTTACAAGATTTTCAACTTGAAGTTATATGCGATTCGTTACTTTATTTTCCTACGTTTACACGAAAAGAAAATCGAACATTTGGTCGATGCGTCGCGAGAAAAATTATTGCACATTTGAAAGCTTCCTTTTTCGTGCATTAGTTCTAGGACATTTACATGCACGACCTTGTCGCAAATTTCGTGCAAATGCGTTCGGTCATAAATCAGGCATAGTAGCCAGTCAAAGGGTTTAGCGAAACTCTTCTTCGAAGAGTAACAGTTACCGAGAAAACGAATGGTAAAATGACCTCGAAAAATATTTGGAAAACCGAA
The DNA here is from genome assembly GCF_905475345.1 of Vespula vulgaris. Lineage (NCBI taxonomy): Eukaryota > Metazoa > Arthropoda > Insecta > Hymenoptera > Vespidae > Vespula > Vespula vulgaris. The sequence goes on from NC_066589.1 coordinate 6,715,888, forward strand.
GATACAAAGACGAGGGGAAGGAAACATGTTTAAATTTATTTGAAAGTTCATTTTCTAGGAACAGTCGAATAGTTTTCGCATTCTTTAGGAAAATTCGAACGAGCTTCTGAAGAGAGCTGAGTGAAATGTAAAATTGAGATACGTTGAATATTACAAATTGTATGAATTGAGATTTCCAAGCATATTGGTATAATAATAATTTTAATTAGATGCGAATGAAATATTGTTTCATTTGTGATTTAAAAGAGTACGTTTTAGTAGGATATATTTCGCGAAGAAAATTTGTTGAAATAGGAAAGAAGATATTCGTCGAGGAAAATAGAAAAGTAGACGAAGAAGGATGTACCTAAATCGGGGGTGATTTTATCGTTGCAATGTTACCAAATCGGAGGTACTTTCTTGCAATCCAGAACGAATCATTAAGGAGTGGCTATTATAGAACGGTTGGTCGAATCATGAAAGTCTTATCTGATCTTTCTGAATCGTGCCAAAGAAAGCAAGAATTACTTCAATCCAACTTAGTTGATGAACTCGCCGAAAGAATGGAAAGTTCGTGTACATCGACCGATGCCAGTCGACACCTGTGAACGTTGAACTTCTCTTTTTTCTTCCTTCTTATTCGAAGAATACTTTCTTGAATCTCATTGTAACTGGTTCGTTTCTTAATTGTCTAGTAACTTTCGTTATAAAACGTTGCTTATTTACGTTCCAACGAATTATGTATAAAATATTATTTAATATCTAATAGAGAAATAAATACGAAACCAATATGTACATTAAATTTATCTTAATCGTAAAATTATTTTTAACTCGATAATCTAATAATTACGAAAGCGACGTGAAACGTAATATTTTATAGATACACGATTGTACGATCGATAGAAAGGAAGATCTTAAAATTCATAAGAAAAAGGAAGAATCAGCCGTCGGCTATTCGAAGATCGCCGTCTGAGAGAGTAAAAGTGAAGGAAGGAAAGGGAATAAGGGTGTGAGAGAAGAGGAACCAATGGAAATACGAAGCGGAGCTCTGCGGCCGTTGGAGTGACGAGTACTGGCGTTCACCTTCACCCTCTCCAGGCACTCACTCGAGCGGGCCAGGATCCTTCGAACCCATCCACGAGGTCTCTTACTAGTAGCAGCAGCAGCAGCAGCAGCAGTAGTAGCAGTAGTAGCAGCAGTCCACCCACCCCTAGACTCTTGAGCGTGGAACCACGGAGCACCCTCTTTCGCTCTTTACTTCGTTTTACCCTCCCCCACCACCCCCGAACACCCTCTTCTACGGCCGACTAGTAGTCGAGGAATTCGAGTTGCTATAAATCTCCCTTGACGGGCGCGAGAGCAGCACGGTGAGACGAGGAGGGCTGAGACGAGCACCACCACCATCACCATCAGCATTCGAAGAGTGTGAGAGAGTGAAAGAGAGAGAGGGAGAGAGAGAGAGAGAAAGAGAAAGAGAGAGAAAAAGAGAGAGAGAGAGAGAGAGAGAAAGAGAAAGCGTAGAACGGTGCGTTTCACCGCACCGTGAATTGTAATAGTTCTGCTCGCCTCAGGCTCTAACGTAGCCACGGAGTAAAAAGAAAGCGACGACGTTCGCAAGGGTGCTGTTCGTTCTTCTATTCGCTTCCTCTTTGTCCTAACCTGTCACTCGTTCTTCCTCAACATAGAACTGAAAGCTGTCCGCTAAGCGATCCACTGTTTCCCTTGACTATGTCCATCTCGTTCGAGGATTATATTTTTTTATTGCAGAGTTTCACTTATTAGAGGATGTGCTTTTTTTGGAAATGACATCGATCGAACGTTTCTACGATATTGTCGTAAAAGTAGTAAGTGTATTTACGTATTTAGTGATACACAGCCGATAGACTGAATGTAATCAGTAGAAATTAATATGGAATATTTGTTAAAAAAATTCGATTAGTATTTTAATTTTTTCGACAAAATTATTCGATGATAAAGTATTTTTTTCTGTTTTCTTTTTCTTTTTTTAAATAATCGTAAGCAGAAATAATCCGTCTCTGGCAAAAGGAAGTTTCGGATAAGCCGTAAAACAGAAGTAAAACGAAATAGTTTCTTCGGCGCACAATGCGAATTGTATGGATAAAGGAAAAAGGGAAGGCAGATATCAATCACGCGAGTAGCGAAGGGCTGAGATTTGGCAGCAGCTTCCAAGGCGAAGAGAAGTACGAGAATTCAACCCACCTTCGAGCCGGAACAACTGCGGCCATTGTATCATTTATTTTTCTAAGATGCTCCAACTATATCGATCCACGTGTTATCGAAGCTTCAACGCTTTCGTCACCTTATCTTTTTTCAGACACATTCATAAATGTCATAGTAAAAATGAACAATTTTTTATTTAATTCGATTAGAAAATATTAACAATCAATATAAAACATAAATATCTATAAAATGATGAGCAACTACGTTAAAATGAAATTTATTACATTAAGTTATTTAGTAAAATACAAAAAAAAAACATATTTTTATTTATTTCTTAAAACGATATCATCTTTTTATTCCTTTTTCGTCTATTTCTACAATATTTTTACGGTAATAGAATTTAGTAACGGAATTTGAACAGACAGCGAACGTCTTGTGAAGGTTCAGTTGACGTCATCTTCAATGAAGAAAGAAACATGCTTCTACCTTGTCCGATGTCAGTTACATATCCTACGATACTGACCCCATGGGAGCTCGTGGGTTAGATAAAACTCGAGACAATGGGAATAATGGGCGCGAAAACGAATATAACGCGACTTGATCGCGACTGACGGCTGTTTTCTTGTCCTATGAACGATTGCAAAATTGATGCGATTGTTATTATCGTGAAGTAATGAAGTAATAGGATTCTATAGAATTTGTTGCTAAATGCTTGTATTAATTTAAGAAATATGTATGTAAAATAGCGTTACACTTAAAAATTCATAGTTGATATAATAAATAATAAATAATAAAATAATATATATATATATATATGTATATACCATAAATAATTTTTTAAAAAAAGAGTTTTTAAATATTAATATAACACCATTAGAAATTTTATTTAATAAAATATTGAATAGCTATCCATATAGTTCCTAAGATATCATTTTAAAAGCTTGCCATCTATAATTATACAACTGCAACAATACATGTCCAATTGCTCAATCGGTAATAAAATTGTAGAAATTTATATATTCTGCTTTATCGATCGTAAAAAATAGCGATGTAAACTTGTAATGTTGCGGGTACGATGGCGCACGTATCGCATCGCAGCCATCATGAATCAAATTGTGTCAAGAAAAAGTGGGGGTTGATCGTGACGAGAGGAGGACCTTTCTTGGTAAGCCTACCAAAAGGTGGAGCTCGACACGCGTCAGTAACGACCACCTGCAGGTTATTACAGTGGCGTAGGAATTAATTATGCATTAGAAATATTTCAAGAAATTTGCATGATATTAAGTTATTGATATCTATATTATAGTTGATAATAAACCCTAATAAAATAGTGTAAACCATAACATACGTTAAAAATAAAATAATTTTAATTTAATATCTAAATTTCGAACTCGGGGACATTGCTTTCAAATAATCTAATTAAAAAGAAGCGTTGAAGTGACTTTGACATTTAAGTAATCAGTTTTCTTTTGCATTTTCGACTAGCATACATAGAAGATCTCCGAACATCTAAGATTCAAATAATAGTGTATGTTACTGCACCGGTTCAAATTTTTGTAGGCCATAAATGAGTCTCCAGATGCAGCAACCTCCGCGTGGTGAGACTTGAGTTGGTAGTACCAGCAGTATATCGAAATCTTATGATATGCAAGTATTACTGAGCGAACGGTTGCGTATTTGAAGAATATCTTTTCAATCTAATTCCAACTAAACATCAAAATACATCAGTTTTACATTGGTTATCATACTTCAATAGATAAATGTATTCGATATATTAGAATTCTGAAATAATTTCTTGAAGAAACGCATAGAAAATGTTTCTATCCCAATTATGTGTGCCGTTTTTTCTATTTATTTTTACCTAATCTTATTAATTATTATTTATAAGTATCGGATGGAACCCATGAGTATGGGCCCTTGAAAGGAGTCTTGGGTGGATCTCCTTCTTTCAATTGGAAAAAATGGAGCTCGATTTTTTTTATTTTGGTTTCGGTCGATTTAAACAATATTCAATATGTCCATCTCTCACGTTCAGAATTCCATCGTTGTCGCGTGCGCGCATGTTCTGTCTCTATTTTATTTTCTTTTTCTTTTTCTCTTCTTCTACACTAATCTCGATCATCAAGGGATAAATTCATTTATAGGTTCATAAATATGATAGACTCATAATGAACACAGTGTTTCTCTAACTACAGTGTCTGCAGTTCATATTTCTTTTGTATTTATCCCTAAAGTCACACGTTTCGGAAAAAAAGGTGATGCACAATCTTAAAAATAGAAATCAGTTTTTAATTGTAAAAACGAATCGCTTGCGTTGCCATCTGTTGGCAAATTGCATAAGGTTATTGTACGATAGCATCTACTTTGCCGACTGATACAAAATTGTTTTATCTGTTGATTTCATTTACCGGCAGTCGGTGATTACCTGCAATAATATGGTTTGGTTTCGATTTTTGCTATTTCAATGCTTGTACCAACATCTGATATATTATCGACACACAATACTAAAATATAAAGATACTATTTTATATTTTATATTACATAAAAACCTTGAAACTTTATTTCTGATAATGAAAAAATAAATCAATGTAGATATTTGAATTATGGAAAGTTGAAAGTAACACAAAATATAAATATACCAATATAATGCAAAACTAATAAATATGCAAAATATCTTACGTTTTTTATTTGTCTATAATTAAGAAAATAATAATGAAAATTAATGATGGTATATCTTACCATTGATTGATCTTATGAACAAATAAGGAATTAGAAGAATGAACATTCGATGGTAAATATCCGAGTTTTTAAACGTATACACAAGAGATATCAGATAATATTTATATACATATATGGAAGAGAACGCTGCGAATGAAGTTAGTTCACGTTCCGTCCTAGAAGAGATCAGGTCAACAGAAAGCTAGTAGAGGTTCCTTTCAAAGCTATAAGTTCCCTCCTTTCATCCCCACCATCAGTAACATGCAGCATCCCTCGAAGCCACTCGGGTGCTTTCATCCCCAACGATGGTGACGCCCAGCGCCGTTTTCCGTGCGCATTTTCCATCTCCTTTTGACGCAGACTCGACGACTCGTTACAGTTGACGCTTTCAGTGTTCTTCCGTTACGTCAATAAAACTCCACGAGGAAATTCAGCAGTCACTCCAGAAAAATCATATAGAATCCTACGTTCGCTTCTGATTTCAAAGACGAAGAGAGAAAAGCGCAGTTCAATGGGAAGAATTTCGATATGGAAGATTGCAATGGCGATTAGTGTTCGACTCGATATTCCTCGAACTTCTGAGGTAGAAGAATATAAATGGTAAGAATTTTATTTATCTTCTAATCATCTTTATTCGATTATATCAAACTTTCCTTTTCTAATCATAATCATCGACAATTTCATCTCACCGTCGTCTTATTTACATGCTTCGTCTGTGTTAATTATCATAATCTCATACTAAAATTTACATTATTTTAACGAAGTAAAAAACTCCGAGCTATCGTTTAAAATTAAAATCAAACATCCTTTCTTAATACATCCAATCGCAAATTATTCATACGATTAATTTAATTTGATATATCCCAAAAAATAAAATTCATCGGCGAGAATAGGTTTAGGGCGGAGATCGAAAGTTTCGACGACATATTTTCTCGCGACATTGTCAAGAGAATTCGACGGTATGTATTGATACACGTGTGCGCGCGCGCGCGGCATTCTCGTCGAGTCGCGAGAAATGTAACCGCGTCTCGTCCATGTACGCATATACATACACATATGTAGAAGAACGCAGTAGAAAGAAACCAAGAGCAGATAGGATCACACAGAGCGTGGTGGGTCGTTAAAGCCGGCTCAGCGCGCGTTTTCTGGTTTGTAGTTGGAATATAAGAACTACTATCGGCGGCCACGTTGCCGACGGTGGCTCCATTATCGGTGAATTTCGGTACTCGTACGAATACTCGAGTAATCTGGCGGGTACTCCGACGCCGATCGATTTGCACAGTGTTCTTCTACCTCTCTTGCGACTAGGTGCCATTTCGTAACGCCCGTAAATACACGTCGAGTCTCTTTTTCGACGATTGTCAAGCACGATTTCATTATCATACCTTCCTATTTTTTCTTTTTCCGTTTTTTTATTTTCTTTTGATAAAAAGACAATTAATCCTGGTCCAGCGAATTCGATCTCAAAGCGTCCCGTTTCTTCCTCGCTTCTTTTTTTTAGTTTTTTTATCCTCGTGCGTGATCTTCCATGTTTACAACACGCTTTCCTCGAACGTCACAACGATGTGTTTTAAGTGTTTTCCAAGTGTATACTTTTTTCTTTCCCTTTTTTTTGGTAACTCATTATACGAAGGAAATCGAATAAACTGGTAAGAGATTATTTAAATTCAAAACGATGTTCTTTGAACTTGTTTTGTAAGAAATGATATACGATAAGAAATATCTTTTTTTATCGAGATATTTAATTAGTATGTATAGTGATCGAGATAATTAGTATATCGGCATAGAAAACTGGAATAAAAATAATTCATTCTATTTTTACGTAACTAAGTCAGTTTATGTCACAATTTAATATTTTTCTACGTGTAGAAAAAAGAAGATAAAATATACGCATTCTATCGAATGAAATTATCTTTATTTCCTAACATTTTCTATTCTATTTCGTAATCTAATATGATTTACTAAATGATCTACTAAATCTACTTCAATTCTTTGTACCCGTCGATGTTTCTCTAATTTTGTTTCATCCAAGTTATAACAGCGTGCAAGTTGTATTCCGTTTGAGATAAATTGTGTTATGATAAATTTGTACATTTTTCTTTATCGTTATTATTCATACATTTACATTCAATAATAACATGCAGCTATTCTATCGTTTAATCAAATGATCCCAGTGATCATTTCGAATCGACATTCTTGCGAATTCTTAATCAGAAGTTCCGTAATGATTTTCAGAAAGACGATGTTCTTAGTCGTAGCCGTTTACAGGAGGGAAACCGGCTACGACTTTAATCAAGGACTTACTCAGCCCACGTTCCACATCTAACTTTCCGATCCCTAAACTCGCTGTTTAAACGACCGAAGAAAGTCGTAGCTATTTCTCGAAAAACCAGTCATAAAATTTCATTACGTTAAACGATAATATTATTCCAGTCGATTTCTCTAAAGATTCGAATTTCGATAAAAATTGTCTAATCTTGTAATTACTTCATGCATTATATAAGAAACATATATTATCTTTTTCGTAATACTAAAATTATTAGCGTTAACATCGTTTGTTCTGATTTTTTTAGTTTTACTAGAAGATTGAAAAAAAAAGAGTTAGATAAAGATATTCTAATCAGCAAATACGAATAATATTTCTTTTAGTATTAATCTATATTACTCCGTTTCTATTAACAATTATTCGTCATATCATTGCCTTTTAAAACTATTATTATTTATATCTAATCTCTAGAATGATTTTAATTATCTAAAAAAGTGACAAGTAAGAGTATAAATTCAATGATAGAAGATAAGAAAGCTAAATTGCGAGTTCTCGTAGCCTTTTTTTTTCAAGCGAGTTATTAGTTAATACGCACTGACAGGAGCCATATTATGAATCGATAGGTGAATGGACAAGATGTAGCATGACGCGACAAAGCATTGGATGATCGATGTTGTGTCCGTGTTGCTTGATAGTTAAGAAGCAAAGCTACCGTAGTTCCTGTAAGAATTAACAAGGAACTACCGATCGTCATTTACACGCTCGAACGTTTTACATATTTTTACTGAACTTTGAAACACGTTAGTTCGTTTATTAGACAACCAAAAAAGATGATCAGATATTAATCATTCGATTAAGTCGATCGTTTATACTTTCAATTATAGAGGAGATTTAACTTTTAATTCGATTATCTACAATAGGTTCATTAATTTCAACTTTACAAGAAAGTATATTAAAAATAACAAAAAGTTACATTTGTAAATCATATCTTCTTCCAATACTTTTCCATGTCTAGAACTAATGAGTCACCTTGTATATGAATTCCATAATTTAAATGTTTCATTTCGAAAATAAATTATAGAGTGGAATATCGGTAAATATTTAACAAGCATTATCGTTCATTTCAGATTTCACAAAATGAAACATTTGATCGTTTTCCATTTAACGAAGTAGGCTAAGATAAATGTTCATTAAAATTACAGAATCGTTGTGAAGGTACAAGCACGAATACATTCATAAAGAATCGCACGAAGCCGGAATGCCATTACATGAGTATCATTCTTTCATTTCAAACGAAATAACGGGCGTTTTCCGTCGCGAAATTTATCTCTTTTCGCTTCTATTCACGGCAATGCGCGATGTAATTTCGCGAGGTTGTATAGCGTCGAATTAATACACCAACTATCATAAACTAACGCGTTTCCGCGAGAAGTGACGTCATTTGATGCTGCACGTAAATGGGAGGAGAGTCGGTGATGAGCCCTTGTTAATCTCTTATGCTCCGCTTAGTTGATATAGACCGATTCCCACAATTGTTTAAACTCCCTTTATTGTGAATATCTATAGATTTTATTATCAACTTTGGAAGAATTGAATTCAATAGAAGAACAGTAACTTATTGCAACGATAACAAATTAATTTATAGCGTTCTGTTAACTACAAATTATAAATATTACAACGTTTAAACGATAACAGGATAATTATCGTTCTGTAGCATACTTTATGGTGATGATTAGCAATCCATACATTTCAAACAATGACAATGAATTGATTAATTATTATTAACTGTTAAATGTTTAATAAGAATAACAAGTAATACAAAGTCGAAACTGTTTAAACAGAAATAGAAAGAGAAAACTGATGTTGGGTTAGAGTCAGCAAAAGAAAATCATTCCCTCATCGCCATTTTATAATGGCTATAAATCACAAAAACTGACCTGATACTATACCTTCAACTTTCTTTTTTTCCATTCTTTTTCGGGGATTCAGTCAGGTAAGCCCATAGAAGTCCCAGGTAATGGCGTTCGTTCCTTCGTTCGAGACCTTCGTTTTACCGATCGACCCTCGTGATATTCCCAAATTCCTCGATTTATTGCGAAGCCAAATTTTCTCTTTCCTTTCCTTCTCGTAAAACTAATAATATTACATAAAGACAAGTCGCATTTTAAAGTAAAAAATAAAAATCAATGTTTATTTCGAATAATTTTTTTTTTGTTTACTCACTAAATTGATTGAATAATGAGTAAGACAGAAAAAATATATATATACAGATATATACATTTATATGTCTGTAAACGAGTTACGCGTGGATGCTTAGCTTTTGTTTGGATTTCATTTTAGAAGCGAATAAAATGGTCCCCCGATTTGTGAAGGAGAGTAAGAGAGATAGAGAAAGAGAGTGAGAGAGAGAAAGAGAAAAGAGGGAAGAAAATGGACAGAGGAGCAAAGGAACGAAAAGCAACGAACGAACGAGAGACGGACGGATACACGATGAAAAGAGAGGGACGAAGAAAGATACCGGCTGGCAAGCAGATGGTAGCCTCGTTTATTGGTTTACTCGTCGGCTCGCTGCCCCTCCGGCCATGAAACGAGACTTTAGAACGAGTGTCGTTTCTCTTTGTAGCAGAGAGAGTGACCCGGCGACCTTCGATTCGACGGAAATCGATGTAAATTATATTTTTAGATTAAACTTTTATTTTTCTTAAACAACAACGAGAAAAAATGTAAAATTTTGCAACTTTGTCTCGATTATTTTAACAATCTTTCGAATATTCAACAAACTATTTATTGTGTCGTGTTATTTTGAACACCGGGTATATATGTGTGTGTGTGTGTGTGTGTCGATCGTTGAAAGTCATCTAATAATTATTTATCATAGAAATTGTTCATGTAAAATTAATGTAAGAACTTTTTCTTTACAAAACAGGAATGACGAGAATGGATTCAATGACTCGATCAAGCAGGATACCATCGATGTAGAACGCGTCTTCTTACCTACCATGCATTCATCGAACGTTCATTCAAGAAGTACGTAAGTCATGTTGCGGGATGCATTTTATCCGTTATACGTACAGTACAGAAAGTCGACGATCTCACGTTTTTGCTTCGTAATGCACAAGATAGTTTAGTATTTCGTAGTTTCATAGAAATGATAATTATTTAATATTCTCGGTCGTAAAATACGTGCTACGCAAAAAAAATAACTATTTCTTCATAATTTAACTACTTTATTTTAATTTTATTTTTCTTCTAACGTATTCATTTTTCTAACAATTTCTAACTTCATAAAAAAGAAGGAACAAAGAAAAAAGAAGAAAAGAAAAGAATTGTCTTCTTGTAAGACTTAATGAAATGAAATTTTCTAACAACGAAGAACGTTTGAATTATATAATAACTAATAAGCAATATAAAGTAGTCGATATATTCTCAGAGGTAATTAATACTATACATTCCTGAGTATAATCTATCTCCTGGGTGTAATTCCTGCTCGCTCTTCCAAACTCTCTATATAAGCTCTAGCTTCCAGTTTCATGCTCGAGTGGTAGAAAAGTTTGAGCGTGAGCCGTGAAACGATCCTAATACGCAAAATTATGTGCTCAGGGGGACGAAGAGAAGACGAAGAGAACGATAGTGGTGGATATAGTAGCTGACATTAAGAGAGTATCTGTGTGCGTGTATGTGTGTGAAAGAGAGTTGGAGAGAGAGAAAGAGGGAGAGAGAAGTATACGTACAGATATACAGACGCAGCCATCAAATAATGGCGTCGTGGGGGCGGATAGCCGTTGCCGGGTCGATAGGAGGAAGGCCCTTGACCTGCAAAACTCCGACTGCCGTCCCACCGTCGGCGTCGCTTTAACGAGGACCCTCGCTCATTGGCTCCTCTAGACTTCTCCCTAGGGAAGGAATCGTGATTCACCTGCTTTTTCGAGTGAGTATAACCAACTATGTTATTCTTCGATCGATACGAGGGTTAATATAAAATTTATCAAAAAAGTATTTCTCGACTATTAGGGAACGATCGTTCATTGAAAATGATCATAATTCTTTTGAAAAAACATCGAGAAATCAATCGGATTTTAGCATAGAATTGGTTAAAATCACGAGGTGAATCCAATCAGATGTCGGTAGTATCGACGAATCACGTAGTAACGCGCGAATTTCAAAGTTAATATTTTGGTTTATCGATAAGAATATGTTGTTTTTATGTGTTTAACGATATTGTAAAAACGATGAAGGAATGAAAAGTATTTCAGTAAGCTAAGTATGATCAGTTTCTTACTTTCGACTTTGTTTGTTTTTACGAGTTTGTGTGTTTAGGATCGTAATATTGACCGCCTTGCTGTTTAGACCAAGACTTAGTCCAAGTCTCAGGGAGCTTAATTTGCGTTAATCCCAATGAGTATTCGAGGGTGGTTTAAAAGGGATTAACTTGGCTAGAAAAGGTAGGTTGCTGTTATAAGATGGATAATCTGTTGAAGTTGACAATTGTGCTTAAAATAAATGCGACAAAAAGTAATATTATGACAAGAGAAACCGTGTCAATACTTTTGAAAGCAATACTCTATTGTATATTCTCCTCTTTGGAGGATTATATCAACCAATTAAGATACTCTTCCGATTAGACATTTCAATGACTTGCACATCGTGATTATTATTATTATTATTATTTATGATTAACAATCGATTGCTCAGAAAAATTGTTCATATGTACGTGTCAAAAGGATGATTTTCTTTTTTTTCTGAACGATTGTATTGACAAGAAATTTTATTTGCGATATCGATATATATGTATATCTATTGCTGTATGGTACTGACTACGTATTAATTTCAGGTGAACGAACGGAAGACAAGATATGACCAAGTGACCTGGAAGTGCAAGGTGCGTTACGGCACGGTATATAAAACGAGCCGTTCAAGAAAGAGAAAAGGAAAGAACATGATGGAGAAGCCGACCTTGCTACGATCAGCTGTGTCATCCTTGGGCCGTTAACGCTCAGGTGGTTTCGATCTCAGGGCCGAGCATCAATCATCATTGGTAGTGCAAGGCGTGATGTGATTATTGTCACTAAGATACTCCGCTACGATATAACAATCACGAAAGTGTGCCAAGTGACATAACAGGGTTTATCTTTAACGGTGAATCTTAAGCATCAAATAAAACAGACCTAATATTTTAACCTCCCATTATATTCTATTCATTGAGATAGGTCGGTACAGTCGGTGAGTTTCTTTTGTTCATAGATAATTTATTTTCGAAAAATAACAAGTACTTGTTATCTGTTAAATTTAGGTCTTCCTTTATAAAATTTGAACTACTTTAAAGACGTTTTAATACTTGATTGTTGATCGTTTCTTTACAATTTTATTTAACCAGTTTTGTTTTTCAGGTCCAGATTATGCTCTTCTTTACGAAAGAAATATATTTAAAAGGGATTTAGATACAAAAAAGAAATGAATGGATGCGTTTATTAAGTCGACAGACAAACGATTTATCGAAAGAATACAATTTTTATCTAATCTGCGTATACATGAGAATAACTTTGATACAAAATCAAAACTATTTTTACATGTCTCTAATTAGTTAATGAAAAAAATTAATATCGAATAATGCGAGTAAATTGGGTTTCCATAACGTTATTAATCGTTATTACATAACGAAAACGAAGTTCGAAATTTTTGTAATAAATGATAATACTGTACTTTACAATCGACAAAACGAAATTCACATTTTTTACGAAGATATCGATTCACTTATTATCATCTTCTTACAAATTAGTATTTCATTTCTTATCAATGACATTTAAATATCAGTCAGAAGAAATAAAAAATAAAAATATGCATACGTGAATAATAGAATATGTAAAATGACTGATTAAGCGGCCATTGTAGGGCGATTAAGTTATCGCAATAATACAATATGTTTCCTTTCTATATTAACAACAAAGATATTCTCGAAGATTTTAGAATCTGATTTCAGCAGCGAGTTTAATAACAGCGAACTCCCTCCCTGCATCATGGTAGGATGACTCGACGAAGCGAGTCTGTTTTCGAATGACTTGGCACTACGAAGAGAAGATCTGGGCTAGTGAGATCGCCAATTTCAACTGCTGCCAATATCATCTTTGGCTGAGAATCGATATCGAGATAGATAGTATGTGTAATGCCACTGTGATCGATGCAATAAGAAATAATTATCTCAGCAGAAATTTTACAATTTTTGTTATAATCGTAAGTCTTTATTAGGATATCGTAGTTAACAAAAAACTTCAATCGTATGATATTAATTTTATTATAAAAGACGAGTTCTTTTAACGAAAATTTGCGAGATCATTTTATAAACTTTTGGTGATAAGAATGAATGGTGAAGAGGTTGAGAGGAGTATCGTTGCATGTCACGGTTCGAAGACTATCTCGAAATATATTTTGTATGTTATTACGCGATATGATGTTACGAGCATATTTTTATATTATATTAACGTAATGCATTTTTAGGTAAATGGACGATGATTCCTGATCGAACACTGGGCCAACACAGAAGTCAATAACCGGCACGTACACGTATACATATAATATATACATATGTTATAACTTGAAAATAGGAAATAACGTGCGAAGCGAATAGACGATGATCTAAATATTTTCTTTTTCTTAAATGTAACAAACGATATGTGCCGTTAAAACAAAGGCCCAGTTAATGCTCTACATCTACCCTGTAGATCCGAATTTGTTTGATAAGAGGCGACAAATTCGGTTCTAGAGAGGTTTGTGTGGTGCATACAGTGCTACAGTGGTCTCTATTCTACGAAATTAAAAAAAAAACTTTCTTTTCTTTTTATATATATTTGTGTGTGTATGTATTAATTTTCTCGGCTAATGATTCGATGTTATTCGGTTCTAATCGACAACGACATTATTACGATAAAATATTGCGATTTAACTATTCCGACAAAATTTGTATTTATAAATTTAACGAGCGTACATCATTTTTAATGTTGTAACGATTTATATACGTCGATTACGTACATGGAAGGGTTATTAGGAGAGTCTATAAAGACAAAGATAATCGCAACGATATTATCTACAAAGAACTATTCTCATTTACCGACTCGTTAGAACGAAGTTGCATTTATTAACTTGTACTAAGATAAGATAAGATCGATTAAAAAAGTAGATACTCGTGGTGTGCTAACATGAGTTAGGAAATAATTAGAAAAAGATGTATAATGAAAAGAAACAAAAAAAAGCACATCATGCACAGAAAAAGAAAAGAGAAAGAGAAAAAGGATAACTTTTCGCACGAATATATTGACAACTAGAAGTAGTCGAGCAATAAGAATTTACATATAGAATAAGTTACGTTCGTATCTGTTCAGATCTAAGATCCTTGTAAAATGACTTGTTTCATGAATCATTCGCATTCGTTTCGAAGCATTTTCAGTATGTGAAAGCTTCCAATAGTTAGGAGAAATGTCCCGAAGCTATAGGAATGAATTATCGTCATTAATTTCGTGGTCTTGGTGCACCCATCTCAGGATGCTGTCGATGGTGAACTGTGTTATGACTAGCGACCCGTTGCACATCCACGCTTAGATGCATGGCATTAGCTCGCACATTCCTCTCGCAATTTCTACAGGATGATTCAAAATTAAATTAATCCTTTTTAAATACTTGCGTAAGAGTTAACAGGAGAAAATTTATATCATTCTTTGTAAATAATTATATAAAACTTGTAGAATATTTTTAATATCAAAAATCTTAGATTAGATCGATCGATAATGCTTCAAATCAAACAAAATCGAAATATTTTGTAAATTTTTTTATAACAAACGTCTATATAATTATCTTACTTTCATTTGTTTTGTATCAATCTATGAGAGATAAACGCGAAAAAATTTATATATAGATAATTTATTGTAATTTTAAAGAGAGAGAAAGAGAGAGAGAGAGAGAGAGAGAGAGAAAGGGAGAGAGAGAAAATATTCAGACAGGATATTACGATAGATGGGTATAATTAAGAAATTTTACGTCAATGATACGAAAGGTACAGGATCTAAGCATCCATGGCTTCATCTTCCTCTTAATCTTCTTCTTCTTCTTATTCTTCTTCTTCTCCTTCTTCTTCTTCTTCCTCTTCCGTTACGTATGTATATCTTCGTTTTCTAGATACAGGCACGTGAATTCTTGAATCCTTCTGTAACGGTGAAGGTACGTCCATTAATCTTTGATCGTACTCATATTAAAGTGACATGCGGTGGTTATGCAACGCCTAGTACCTACCTAAGTGCTAATGAAGTGCATACACAGGCATAATTACCGTATGAGTGGACTGCCCACTTTTCACGCGGCGCATAATCTATCGGATAAAAAGAAACGAAAAAAAAGAATAAAGAAAAAAGTAAAAAGTAAGAAAGAAGAAAGAAAGAAAGAAAGAAAGAAAGAAAGAAAAACGATTTCACAATGACCCGTGAAAAAATAATCATCGGTACGGGTGCGTTCACTTATAAGCAAGCCGAAAGTTAAATAAAAATAAAGCAAATTTTATGTTCATTGGTATGCGTATTTGCAAATAAATAGGTACTAGCATATACATATATGTATATGTATTTACTTAGGTATCTATGTATATGAAACTTATCATTCTCGTTCGTATAATTTCCTTCGACACATTCATGAAAATGAATATTTATGAAGTTCCTGTTTCGAAATTCTAGGAAGTTTTCAGTCGATACTGAACCAAGAGAGGAATTCATTAGCTTGTAGGTATAGGCTTTTTCAAACGAGTTAATAATGCAAGATACATAGGCAAGCAGGAAGACCGATAAGGATAAAACGTTAAATCAAGAACGAATTGTTTTACGCGATTCTTTAACGGTTAAAAAGTATAACATTTACTTGTACGTCGAATAATTGAAAATACTTGGGTCGAGTAATAAAATTTACACGCAAAAATTATTGTTACAAGTTCTCAGATAAATCGAGAAAGGAATTAACAAGACGATATCGATAGACGCGATCCAGTCAGTCGTCTTATTTACAAACGTCCGAAGGCCTCGCGTAATCTCGATGAGAATATAGTAAGCAAAAGTACTTTATGTAGGTATATAGGTAAGTATATATATAGTATATACGTACACGCTGTCAGTTGAAATAATCGGTTATAAGAAGTTAAATAAGCAAACGGCAGCGAAGTTAACGAGCAACCGAGCCAGCGAACGTTTCATTGCGAAACGAACGTATATCGTGAGTTCTCTCATCTCGTGAATCCTCTTTCATCTTCTTTTCTCGAAGAGATGAAATAAGTATCGTTCGGTGGATCTAATCTCTCATGACGTTTCACCGGACGTCCACGTCGGCGAACTCGCCATTCTGGATGCCGAGAAACCTCACCCTCACCGAATCAACGACGACAACAAAGACAAAATAACGACGACGACGACGACGACGACGACGACGACGACGACGACTACGACGAAGACGACTACGACGAGAAGGATGATGATGATGCTGCTGGTGCTGCTGGTGCTGCTGACCGAGCAAACGGATACGCTCGGACACGTTTACGCGCGTTCAGAGATCCTCGCTCGGCAGAGAGTCTCCAGTCTAAATCCACATCCGAGTGCGCGAGAAAACATAGGAAGATTAATGATTTGCGTGACACGAGCTTGCTAAGAGAAAGAGAGAGAAAGAGAGAGAGAGAGGGAAAGAGAGAGAGAGAGAGAGAGAGAGAATGGTAGAGTGGGTGAGAGGGGTAACAGCAGTTCCAAGTGGAGGGGTATAGCGGAATGGAGAGAAGAGTAAAGAGAGGGGAGGGAAGCCGTTCACACGTTTTACTTCACGAGGAAACCGCGGGGAATGGTTTCTCCTTATTTTTCTTTCTCTTTCTTTATTTTCTTACGACGATACGATGGCCTTTTCTAAGACTTTTCTAAGCTACTCTTGCGATCACCTCGAGGACGAGAACTCGATCGATCGAGCCAACTCTTCGGAAGGTCTTATATTCATAAGAGGAAAGGTTGTAAGAAGAATTTTGGATTCTTTCAACGGTATGCCAGTTATCGATTTTTGCCGTCTCTCTTCTTCTTAGTTCTCTTTTTTCTTTCTTTTTCTTTTTCTTTGTTTTTCCTCTTCTTCTTTCTTTTTTTTCTTCTCTTAGATATATGCCCCTTGTTAGAAAGACTTCGAGGAGAGAAGTGCTTGGGAAACTGGATCAAACTTTGTGGTGTGATGGATTGAGAACTCGTGGATAGAATATCGTCAAAGTTATAGTGTACCATACAGGTTCATTTATTGTGCCTTCGTTAAGTACGTCGATCTTCAGCGGTCGTTGCTGATCTTCTTCAGCTTTTGTTAAGTGGCACGAAATTTGGAACTATTATTATTTATTGTTGTTTAACCTTCACAAATTATTTTCACATTTTTTTTTGTATAAAGGATAAAGTATATTGCAATATTTAATTATTTATAATTTTGGTTGTTCTTTGATCGTAAAATGAGAGGAGCAATAACAAGTATTTCCACTCGAGATATTAATTTTTCAATAATTTTATAATCCTAACTGACGTCGGGAGAACGGAAATCCATTTTTGCATAGACCCAGTGCCGAGCAGCCTACCGATATATTTTTAGAATCCTTTTATGTCGTAGCCTCTCTGGAGTCCCGCGGTGAAAGGGTTAGCCTTCGTCGTATCGTCTCCATTGACAATCAGATTGGAAGGCGTAGGGTAAAAGAGTATCTCACCGTCTCGCAATATATTTCTCGTCGTCTTTTTATTTAAACGAAAATGAAAAACATGGAAGATATCGGGATCAAAAAAGGAAAGAATCGAAACATTCGTAATTATAACGTATTGCATAGCTCTTTGTAAGAGTAATTTTATACTGTATAATTACAAACAGTAAACGTTTAGATATGCTTTTAGTTTATTGTAGAAAGAAAAATAAGATTTTTCTAATAGAATTTATTTGTTTACAAAGAAAATTTGTCAAAGGAAAATATCTGAATTACGAATATCCTTTTACTTTGCAATCGACTAACGAGCTAAATTCAGAAACATTAATAGAGGTTCCTAAAGGATAATAAAACTCGGTAGAAAAATAAATTAACGAAGTTTGTTTGTTTCTTTTTGTCGGATGGAAGGGGAGAGTCATTCTTTGACGACTCACTGACAGAGTCAGTCATTGTCGAAAGAGGTGGACGTCCCTGAATAAGAGAGACCGCTGACACCAGAGAATATTCTTTTCGAGACGAGCGGCATATACGGAATTAGCATGATTTGTATTGGACGTGCCTTTGCATAGCCTATACCTCTATACGTAGTAATATATAAATATATGTGTGTACATATATGTATATATATATATAGTTATACCAAAGTCACCGAGTTCGTCGAGTGATCGAAGAGGTGCCATCAGTCACGTGGAGGCGCGAATTCGCCGCTGGATGTACTGTTTACGTTAAAGGGCTCGTTCAACGAAGCTCGTTTTACCAGACTCCATCTCTCTACCCCTTCCTTCTCATCCTATCACGCTACTCCCTTCGTTTTCGTCAGCTTCTTGACGTGACGACGCTTAACTACGGCTTGATCGGCCGAAACGACCCTTCCTCTTAACTTTCTACCACGGCTACGTCTCTCCGCGACATTCTTTTCCATACATTTCAGATATAAATGAGATCGAATTTATCTCTCTTTATATGGCGGCACCTTTCTTGCGTGACGACGCCTAATCGCGTCGCTTTACCTTCGATAATGGAATTCCCAACCTTTTCCTGACAACATGGGAAGAAATCTATAAGAACGTGGAAATTTTTCTTTTCTTTTTCCTTTTTTTTCATATACAATCGACGACTATTATATTCATTCTCTCAAGTTGGCGCTTCTTCTCGAAAAAATCGTCCACTAATTGAGAATATACACGCACACACATATATTTGTATGTATGTGTGTATATATTTAAGTAATACAACGTCGTTGGATATAAATACTTTGAATTTGATTGAACATCATAGCCAGAAGATTTCGAGTGTATCTGTCGATTAAAATCAAACACACCGTATATCGGCTTATCGTTCTCAACGTCTTTAACAATCAGTACTAACGAGTAAAAGATTAAACATTATTACAAATAATACTTATCTAATACATTCCCCGGCCCCCTCCCTTTCTCGATAGGGAAAGTCTATACATGCGCTATTAATAAAACAGTTAAAGATTCGTATTCTTAAGATGCGGTATAAAGTCAGGGACTAATGAGAGCCGCGTGTCAGGCTGGAATGTTAATCGGCCGGATTCATCAATCATTGGTATAGCGCGTGAATATAGAACGATGTAATTTACGAAAACTAATCGGATAGCCACGCGTTAGAATCGGAAGGAAAGAAAGAGACGAAGAAGGGTAGTCGGGTGTAAAGAAAAAGAGAAAAAAAAGAAAAGAAATGAAAAGAAAAGAAAAAAAGGAAACAAGAAAAAACCGATAAAGAGGTACAAGAAATACGGAGTAGTTATAAATCATTATCGATATAATTAGCACGATGCAAGAAGGAGTTCGGCTGCAAACCGGACGCGATCAGTTGAGTTTTACACCTCCTCCATCGCTGGACCCAATATTTTTTTTTCCTCTTTCTCATTCGAGGAAAGTAGGCCGTTTCCTTTGTCATAAGCCGTGGAACTAGATAACGCTCCTTTTTGTTCTTTTTCTTTTTCTTCTTCTTTTTCGAGGACCACCATAACGTTCATCAATTTTCGGCCTCTGGATGCATCGGAGATAAATAATGAATCTCGTTCGTAGATGAAGGTGAACGAAGCATCGAGATGATGTCCGTGCCGTAGGTCCAGATTCGAGAGAAGGAAACAACGTTTATTATATTAGAGACAAGCACTGTAAGCATCGAGATATAATAAGGAATGAAAAGAAAGATAATATCTAATCAAATATCTATAGACAATTGTTAGGTGTTATAAGACTCGTAGATTACTAATAAAAAGATTAATTAATTATATTTATTAGCCATTTGATTAGTTTCTTTAGCGAATCAACTATACTAATCGAAATAAATTTGTAAGGATAATGAAAAGAGGAATAATTGCAGATACAATTATAAGGTATAGATGCAAACATAAAATGATGACCTTACATCTCAAAATAAATCTCATATCGAACAGGAAGAAGAGGACGAAGCTAGAGATGAGCGCCCCTGAGCTATAATATTAATGATGACTCGCTCTTGCTCGCTCGTCGTATCCCAAAGAGAAGCCAGTTTACGCTGTTTGTCCTCCCGTGTCCTCTATCTGCGGACACGTATGCAGTTTTCAGTTAATCCTTTCGATCCTTCTCGTTGAGATTGCTTGCCGAGTTTACGCGCACTCACGCCTATCTTCTTCGCATGGCTGTCATCGTATCGTTTCCGTCGATATGGCGACTTGTCTTGTTCGTGTTATTTCTTCAAAAAAGGGAATTTCTTATTGACTGGTTTGATTGTGAAAATTTCGTGATAAAAATTGATAAACAGCAAGAAAAGTATAGTGCCGCATTTTTTGGGGGAGGGGGAATAAATAAATTTGATCGTACAAGTATTTAAGCTATAAATTTTAAATATATTTTCAAAAACAACATATATATATATATATCTTATTTATGATAAAGTAGAAATGAAGAAACTGTGCTGATCGACGAAAAAGTGGAGATTATAAAAAAACAGTTCTCCGTCCTCCCTTCACCCTCCCGAAAGAAATCTACGTCCGTAGCGATTTTTACTAACATCTGCGGTAGATTTACCAACTTTTCTTTTCCTTTAAAAAATGATCGTCCAACACGATTAATATCTGTCCACGAAATCCGAAAGACGAAGAAAATGGGAAAATGGTCGAAACTGTTAAAATGGTTCCGCCGGTTGCCACGCCACTTCTGAGCAGCTGAAGGCGCAATCCGGCCCAGCCCTCTTGCCTGTTAGAAGTCCACCGCTTCGGTCATGTGGAAAAATAATTACTAATGTCGGACGAAAAAAATGTCGGAGTCCTCGGGAAAACGTGAAAGTATAATAATTGTGTCGATTGAAAAACTACGATAAATAGAATTTTCGTTTCAAAATTGGTTAAACGTGCATTTAGAAGAAATTACTTATATAAAAATAATCACACCTTTGTAAACTATTTATTCTCGTCTTCAATAAAACAATAAAACTAGATATACATATCTGAAAACAGTAAACACACGCAATACTTGGAGCAAATCGTTTCGATATTAAAATGAATCAAATTAAACATTTTTTCTTTTGTTTTAAGTAAAAACAAATTTTCAATTTTAATGATTGATAACATCTGTTATATAAGTAAGTATTGTAAAAGATAGTTTTGAGAGATGCTCGAAAAAGATCTAACACCGTATACAACGTGAAAACGTAGTGGAAGAAAATAGTGAAGCCGCCATTCTCCGGCAATATGGCGGTAGAAGAACGGTGCGCGTCTTCGGAAGATGCGAGAACGATGCAGGCACCAAGGCGTATCCCGCGGGGAAGATGGCCGTGGCCCTGGCCACCTGCTGCCACTTTGATTTTGCCGCTGGAATCTCATTTAGCAGTGTAATCCCCGTGTTCATTGACGATGGATCGGCCGTCCACGAGGCATTGTAGGTGTACTGAAACATTTCGTACCTTCTAATATATCATCGATCGCCGCTAGACGGAAGATCGAGCACGATTAACGGGCGTAAAAATATTCTTATTGTAAGGTAGATCCGTATCAAGCGATAAATATGCACACACATACATACGTACGTACAGACTCATATAAATTATAGTACTTTCCAAGCTTTAAGAAGTTTTTCATTCTTTTATTCTTTTATTGGATGAAATAATACGTTTCCTCTCAAACATATAATAGAGGTTAAGATGACGAATATTTTTTATTATCCGATTCGTCGTTCACTTCCGAATAAAGCTTCCATTGTAATTATAATTCTTGACTAATGATCTTAAAAGACTTAACTAAAACAGAATTCTCAGGAAATCTCTACAAAGACTAAAACGTTGTCGAGGATTTTGTTCTTCAAAAGAGAAAGAGAGAGAGAGAGAGACAGAATGAAATTAAGTTCCGGAAGGACGTCAATTAATATGCCTGATAATTATCATTCTCAACGAAGCCGACTGCTCTTCTTCTTCTTCTTCTTCTTCTTCTTCCCCTTCTTCTTCTTGTTGCTTGTATTCGATACCATGTTCGCTGGTTACCGTGTTTACACAGGGAGACCGCAATTAATAATTCTGATAATGTGTCAAGTAGTACATTATCTTATTTAATTTGTAACTCGTTCGAACGACAAAGAAGAAGAGGAAGAAGACAACGAAGAATAATAAAAATAAAAGGAGGAGGAGGAGGAAGAAGAAGAAGAATAAAAATAAAAATAAGAATAAGAAGCTCGAACGTCGAGGAATCTCGATTTCCGCGGTGAAGACAATGATTCGAGCTTTCCTCTGCCTTCCTACAGGCCGTGCGATGAATAGTCCGCTGATTGTTTGCGCCGCGTCACGGTTTCGGAGTCGCGTTTAATTCAATTTGTGAAGTGACTTACGGTGTCTGCCATTAGTCATCGTACGGCGTGCGCCTCGTCGTAGCTTGCCGGCCGTGCTTCTTACTTTTCAGAGCCTCACCGAATCGCCAAGTGGAAGTAGAATGAGCCGTCGAGAAAGAGGTGAAAAGAGGGAGTCCGAGAGAGAGAGAGAGAGAGAGAGAGAGAGAGAAAGAGAGAGAGAGATAGTGAGAGGAGTCTCCTGAGAAAAGGGTATACCTTTGAGAGTCACTTAGATCCAAGCCGCCCTGGACGACCGGTTGATTATGGTTCCAGCACTGCCTGAACGTTATCGCTACGAGAATGGTCCTCATCAGGTGAATCGACCGCAAATGGTAGCGGCATAATAAGTACCATTATTATCGGGAACTCTGTTATACATGCGCTTCGTCGATACGCGATGCCGACCGACGGCTCCCCAGAAAACCAGGAGGCAAGACAGCCTTTTTTCTTTTTCATCTCTTTTTTTCTTTTCCTGTTCGAAGGGTCGACGGATAAGACGAAAGAGGACGCGTTTCAAACATCGTTTCTTTCAAGTAGTCACGGTACATTCGAAACGGACGAGTTTCTCGTGGCAGGTAAAGCCTACGTCTATCGAGCAGCTCCTACTTTTTTGTAGTTTTACTTTTATTTTATGAGGAAGTAGGTATCTATATGTTACTTGTACTTTGAAATTATCGTGTTGTTACACATGATGGATGGTAAGAATTTTTTTTCGTGTTAAGTAGTATGGACTGAGGTTAGTTAGTTAGAAAGAAAGAGAGGAAGAGAGAGAGAGAGAGAGAGAGAGAGAGAGAGAGAGAGGAAGAAAATAAAAGGATATAAAAATCTAAAAAAAATATTTACGGTCATTAGTAGTACGAAACTTGTCTACCTACGAGAAAATTCGTGCTAAATACGAAGGTATTCGTAGATAATAAAATATGGACACATAATTATAGTTATTACGATGGTATTACGTATATATCGACTTACGAGTGGGAAGCTGTAAGCAGCAACGAACGAGACTGGAAAAAAAGTCTTGCTTGTAAAAATGTTTGCCCAACAGTATATTTATTGACTTACGTAATTGGATATCTTGCCTAATGCAATTAACGAAGCAACGAAAGTCGAGAAAATTGATCTCGGTCATGGATATTCGATTGGTGACGGCCACCATTGATCGCAAATAACTTCGAGGATCGTTATCATCATCTCGTTCCAAGCGAATAAACGTGGAAGAGCGAGGATAAGAAAGAGAGGAAGAGATGCAAGAGAAAGGAGAAGCAAGAGCAGTAGAACGAACGGAGAAAGTAACCGTAAGAGAGCGTCGAACGTACTACGGATGATGATGACCAAGCATATTTCACCGAAAGTCTAGACTTCCAGCTCGAGCCCTAAGCTACGAATGCTTCAACGGTGCTTAGAGTAGGTAATACTCAGTAATTAGAATGAAC
Source organism: Vespula vulgaris (assembly GCF_905475345.1). Classification (NCBI taxonomy): domain Eukaryota; kingdom Metazoa; phylum Arthropoda; class Insecta; order Hymenoptera; family Vespidae; genus Vespula; species Vespula vulgaris. The sequence goes on from NC_066589.1 coordinate 6,740,026, forward strand.
TTATTATTAAGGCACTTAATCGTTTCTTTGATCCCTTTCGATTGCTCTGTCACATCGCTGTTCTTTTGTCATTTAAAAGTCAATTCATCATAAAGTTTTCAAGACTTTATAGTCATCATATAATTTCTAAAGAAAACAAATAGAAAAAAGAAAATAGATTAATTTAATTCGATTAAAAACGTATACTTGGTGCATTAATAGATATCAGAATATCTGAAGTTACCTAACTGCATATCCATTATGTCAGGTAAGAATTAGATCGCACATAGACGATACTAGAGATTCATTCTCATTAATTCTCGTTTTGTAATGACGTACCTGACATATCGTAGCAAAGCTCGTGCTTTCCAACGAACACATTTTAACAACGATATGATAACTCGTATGCGTGGTAAAGAAAAATTTCTACCAGGACGAAATTAAAATTGTCGACTTATACGAACGAAAAGACGTGTCGAAAAAGGAAGACGACGAGTTCGCGAAGTGAAAGTAGAAAGCTCGGGAGAGCACGAGCAAATGTGCGTAAGTAAAAAATTGCTATAAAAATTACACCAATCGATACGGTAATAAACAAAAGAAATACTGAGATTTCTGTACATATACATATTAAAATAATATATATATATACAAACATATATATAAAGTTTGAAATTACATAATAGTATTTCTCGATAGCAAGAACCGAATCGTTCGTTCGTTCCTCAATCGAGAATTTTCTCCGCTCAATGATCAATAATATAACTTTTCGTCTTATCTCTCGTGAACCATATGAAACCTAGAGATAATTATACGTTCATGCTTATAGACAAATTCTCGTGGCAGGGCCACCCGGTATTATCTCTTCGGTCCTGTTACGTGCAGATGAAGCCGACCGCGAAGAGGGGAAGAAAAGGAAGAAAGAGAAATAATAAGAACAAGAAAGTATGATCTATCGAAGGAAGGAGTACGAGGAAGATGATGAACATGAGAGGTATGAGTTATCGAACGAAAGGGAAGAAGGAAGAGGAAGGAAAAAAGGAGGAAGAGAGAATGCAATGTGTAGGAAGATGCGCGAAGGTGGATGGTAGTGGAGTTGAGAGAAAGAGAAAGAGAAAGAGAGAGAGAAAGAGAAAGAAAGAGAAAGAGAGAAAGAGAAGGAGAAAGAGAAAGAAAGGGAGAATGGAAGAAAGGAGAAAAGAAATGAAAGGCTGTCAGAGGAAAGGAGAGAAAGAAGAGAGAAAGAGCTTGGAGGGTATTAGCCGGTCTGAAGGGTGGATGCGAAGAAAGAGAGTTCCCTCTTTCTTATATATTTTTTCTTGTATTCTCCGCCGTTCCTTGGGAAAAGTTTGTTGTTTGAAGCAGCGCTCTGGCTCTCGCGATCATTAATCATGCCAAGTTTTGGTTTGACTAGCAGCAGCCCTGGCATAGCTCTCTTTCTCTCTCTCTCTCTCTCTCTTTCTCTCTCTCACTCGCGTTCTCTCTCTCTCTCTCTCTCTCTCTCTCTCTACGATGTGCGCGCGAGCACATGGCCGCTCTTTTCCGACTCTCTGCACTTCTCTCTCCCAGTTTTCGTTCCTGTTACGTCGGCTTCCTTCGGCAACGCCAACCTCGAAGCGTTACGTGGGGAAGAGAAAGAGGGTTGTCGGGAGGGCAGAAAAGGAAGGCTTGCTTCGTTTCTACCCCTCACCCCAATTCCCCAATCTCCTTCTGCCTTTCCAGACCCTTCTGCGTTCCCCCATCCGTAGGAGGGCGCAGGCTATTCGGGAATATCATAGAGGGGTGCCACCATAGAAAAGGAACCACCATCCTCTTTTACCCCTCCATTTCTTTCTCTTTCTTTCTTTTTTACTCTTTCTCTACTTTCACGAAAAAAGCACGAAAAGAAGGCATTTCTTCCTATGTATTCTATCGGAGTACCGTATAAGCCCTTTCTATGAAGTAATAATAGATTTTCAAAGCTTTCTCCTCAACTTTTCGCGTGGCTTCCAGTCGAAAAATCAAATTGTCTTCGTTACGAAGGGATTTTTACAAATTCTTAGAAGCCTACTTCGCAATTTTCGATACCGAAAAACCGTCCAACTTGGGACGGTTTAAAATTATTCATTATTAAAATCTTTTCAAACAAGTATCTCAATTTCGACGTATTGTTCTATCTTGAAAAAAATCGTGACTTACTCTTAAATCAAGCTTACCTTACGTAAGAACGATCATTTGAGAAAAAAGTTCAAAGAAGTCTCTTTTAAAGCAGCATGCATTCAAGTATGGTAAAATCCAGTACGAAACAAGAATCAAGATCGTTTAAAGATCTAACGATCTCGAATTTGGTCTCGATTTCCATGAAGAGAAATTTTAAAGCACAAATTCCGAACGTTGCTTGTACGTATTTACATGCACGCATATATACACATATTCACATAGAAGATATCGAGAACGGGTGGAAGGAGGCAAAGGCTGTACCTGTGGATTGGTAACTCGAAAGTTAGGGTCCCGCGCTGCAGTTGATTAACGATGTGAGCGTCCAGGTCGAGGTGGGTGGCGCATGCCTTTGTGACAGGACGCCCGTTCCTCCGCTCCACCGACATCGCCACCGTTGCTATCACGGATTATTATAACTCGTAGGTTTCATCTCGTACTAGCCATTCGTCGTCCGGTTTCGACTCGGACATCGATGCGCTCACCGGTTATCGTCACGTTCGTATAGACTCTCTCAAACGATCATCCAGCCCACCTCCTTCGACGATGCTCGATCGAAGACCGATCGATAGAGGATCGATCGTTCCGCTGGCACACGTCGATGATTTCTGACTTAAAATCTTTTTTGTTGTCTCTTCAGCACTCTCTATTTCTTATTTCGGTTCTTCGAGTTTGTTCTATAAAAAGAACCGAAGTCTCTTCGTGATTCAAAAATTTATTGTGTTAATGATTTAGTCGTTTAAGTTTCATATTATTCTTTTCTAGGATATAATCGTACGACTTGATTCATAGATATATCTATTTGTTATATGTATATTAGAAAAGATAGAATAGAGAATATTGGCATGGATGAAAACGATGAGTTTAAAGGGACAACAGGGACAAAGATCGGTGAACTCTTATTTAATTTTCCTCTTGGATCTATTCGAACGTAATATTGGGACGCGAGAGGCTCGTATAAATGCGCATTTTATTAAGGTACGGTGCTGCGTGAATAAAGGATCAAGCTGGGCTCTTCTATTTAAGGGGGTTATTCCCTTTTTGTTACCGTCGACGGGCTTTCGTGACCACGAGAGCCAAAGGGAAGTTCTCTATGCGTCTCGATCTGCTTGAAAAAGAACCAATCAGCGTTCCTCCCTCTTGCACCCTGCAATCCGCAGCCACGCCTGCCAATATAGGGTACGTACCCTTGTCAGATCGACCCTTATCCTTTCTACCCGCCTCTCTCTTCCTCTCTCCTTTTCTCTCTCAAGGTAAAACTGGACTAAACTCATTTCGCAAAATGGACTCTCCTTAGCCAGTTGTTTTCATCCTGGATACTCGATTCATCCACCATGTTTCCGATCTGATTTTTGTAAACGTAAATATATTGAAAGCTATTAAAAGAAACAAATTTTTTTTGCAACAATATACAAGCGAATAATTGCAGAGAACATGTTTATCTACTCTTGGATATCTCCATTTAGGAAATATCTTTCTCTAATGTTAGCGAATTGTTTAGAAATTTGATTGACGTCCTCGAATGATTAATTAGATGTTCTAACTCTATATATAACTATATATACATATGTATATACATTTATATATATATTTAATTATTTACCATGTAATATTTATTGAACGGCTGCTATATGCAGATATATTTAGTTATCCATAATTAATTCGAACACTCATCGTTACATCATTAATTGCGTATGTAGAACTTTAAATATTAAAACATTTAAAAATCGTAATAAAATCCTTTATTGTTTATTTTATTTTCACGAACGATTAAGATCAAGATTAAAATTGTTAACTTATTTATCAGAGTTTAAGTATAGTATTATACAAACACATTGACAAATAACCACGTTTGTCCCTACGCTTTCATAATTATCTTCTACTCTAGAGAAGAAGAGACAACGAGTAACAATTCTCTTTGATAATGTCGTTCAACATCGTGAGGGCTACGAAAGAGAGAAAACTTGGAAAGAGGGACAACAAAGTTTTCAGGCTGACGGAGACTGGAGACTAGAGGGTGACTGGCGCGATTGCAAGCCTCTAGATGGGTGATTGATTCACTTTGAATGATTAAAGAACGCGATGGAACGAGGGAGAAGAAAAAGAGAGAAAGAGAGAGAGAGAGAGAGACAGAGAAAGAGAGATGGACGCAGAATAATAGCATTCGATAGACTCATCAAACTTTCTGAAAAAACTTAAGATCGGTTCGTAGTTGAGATGGATCAGCGACAGACCTAAGTTCTTGTCATCTTATAGACATTCATAAAATTATATTGCTGAGACTTAACAATAGTTAATCTTCATGGTTCTCTCTTTCTCTCTCTCTCGCTGTGTCTATCTTTATCTATCTCTATCTTTCATTTTTCTTTCTTTCTTTCTACCTTTCTCTTTCTCAGTGTATTTCAATTCTATGTGTCTAAAACTAAAATTGACTTTATTAAAATTAAGATATAGTATTATCATAGAATCAGATAATCTTGATAATCTTTCCTCCATTTCCGTACCCTTCTTTTTATAGCACTTCGTATTGTGTACTAAGCTTATTTACTACAAAATCTTTGTAAAAGGATCTTGACCTTAATTTAGAATAGGAAAACCAACCGAGGCTTTCCATTTTACCGTCTTATCTTAAGAAGTTTATTGAATATGTTGGAAAGTAAAGGATTAACTTAACATGGATCCACAAAAGGAAAGGAACACGTAAAGAATTTTCTTACTGTCTTCTCTAGAGAAATTTGTAGAATTTATAACTCATAAATAATGGGAAACAGTAATCTGGCGGAACCAAATTTCATTGTGACATCAATTGCTATGGGTACAATGTTTGTAAGAGATAGACACGGTAGCCAGGAACGGCCATATAACTAAAGGGTTTGACTGTAAAACCACGGTAGTCAAAGGGTTATAGCCAGTTTTGATTTATTACACTGCGAATCGAATTTTTTCACAAAGCTACGAAGTATTCTACACGAGTCTAATTTGCAAATCAGCGGGTGGTAAAGATGGGCAGGGATGTAAAAGGTCACGTAAATAGGTCAGGAACGGCTTTGCTCTTTCAGCATTGTACGATTGCAGTCGTTGCAGGATGAACGTCGAGAAACGTGATGTATCGACGCGAGTATGAACTATCGATTATTTGGAACGTTCAATTTTTTGTTGTTTTCATTTTTTCATTTTCACAATTTTTAGGCATTTCATCGGTGAAAATCGAACGAAAAGATTTAATAAGCAATGATAATTGAATTTTTTGTAACGATAAAATTAGATAGATTTTTACAACGAAACCAAAAAAAGTCTTTAATTGTCTCGAAGAAAGAAATATGTTACTTAGAAACGAAAGAATCGAGATAGGGACTGTAGCGAACTGTTGTAGTATTTCTTCGGTATCCACATAGAAGGAAAATAATGAAGATAAAGTTAGCGAACTGGCAAGTCGACGACGAGTAGATCATAAATCGCTTGCGCTCGCGCTCACAGACGAAGTGCAGCGCGCGAAGCGACCAGATTGTTGCTAGATGCAGCAACGAGTCGAGTATCACGAAAGAGGGAGAAGTGGAAGATAGCGGTACCGCTTAACGGAGGGTTATTGTGCTGCCATCGGTTACGGCTCATCAGCTGCCGTAACTCCTATCTTTGCCTTCTTCGCTCGGAGCATAGAAAGGTCCCAAGGCGCCAACTACACAACCTGTTCCGCCTTCTTCGTGTTCCCACCTCTTTCAACCTTGTCTTCTTTCCGTGCTTACCTTGCTTCTATCTTTTGCCGACTCCTCTGATACCCGTAAATCCTCAAATTAACAGTGAAACCTGCAAATTGCCGTACTACGGTCCAACCCACGCAACCTAGTCACCATGACTTTTTTGTGTTGTCCAATCCTCATTGGGGAATTGAGTTGCACCCTGTTTCTTCAGTCGCCATCTTTTTCCTGAACGAACGTTCAAACTCCGTTAAACTTGTACATCCATTTAGATATTAAAAATGTGACACGTTATATAGAAACGACATCAATCTCTGCATGACGTTAATTCAAGTTTGTAATATAACGAAATGGTTCAAAAAGCTATGATACGTGAACTTTAAAAGATATCCCGTTGATTAGCATTCCAGACGAAAGAACGAGGTAACGAGGTAAAGGTCGTCTTCTACCCATGACCTCGACAATTACCATTTGACATCCTTCGTTCTTTTGCTACTTACCAAAGCAGTTTGCATACGCCAAGTATGTTTCTCTATTGTTCCTTGAAAAAGGGTTAGTCCCCTTTGGTCCAGTCACGTAGAGTGGGTCACATATTTTAAGGTAATTACTCGAAAACTTTCTGCATATCCTTGAATTCGAAGCGGGTTTAACGTTCGAAAAGAATATTTGATGAAGTAGAGCTAGGTATCTATTATAAAGATCTCAGGGAAATCAGAATATATTAAAAAGAAGAACAAGATTGATCCGTATATTCTAACATTTACGTATATTCTGTCACTCCAGATAACATGGTTAACTTAATGACTGTTGTTCGCAAGTTCTCTGAACTCACAAAAGAATATCGAAAGAGTCAAGCTAGTAGCGTTTAGAAATAGACAAAAAAGAGAAGGTTATAGTAGGCGGAGAAAGAAAGGAGGTAACGGGGTTAATGTTTTTCACTGTGCAAAATTATTTTGAAAGGGACGACACTTTGAGGACAATGAAAGTTTGGTATACACGAAAAATGTTCGAACATTGTCCGAAAATGGTCGTCTAGGATCCCTGTACCAATGTCTCTGACCCAAATACGTTTTCAGAACTAATTGTTTCTTTGCGAAGGGAACTCCAACGTTAGCTCACTTGGCATCTCCTTGGATCTAGTGTTCTGAAAAGTCAGGGGCTGCACGAGCCGTTTCCGAAAACGGAGATACGAACCACTTGGAAGTCCGTAGTTGGCCTAGAGGTAAGTGCAAAGGGATGTCCTGAACGTGCGCCTCAGTAAGTAAGAGAGAGAAAAATAGAAAGAGATAGAAAGAGAGAGGGAGAGAGAGAAAGAACGAGGTAACGTGAGGTTAAGATTAATGGATTTGCATTGTCGGCATTTTTTCAAGCGTTTTAGGAGCACTTTTGAGCCAAGAGTAGGATTCATTTTTCAAAAAGTCCGCTCCGTATGGGAAGTCCGACCGAAAATCGCAATCGATTCGCCTCACCCTAATGGTTCCGAATTAAACCGTGTTGCTCTTACATGCAGGTAAGTCACACACGACTAAAAAATACCTAGGTATCTCGTGTCGAGGCGACCTTATTGGATAGAGAATCGTTATTGATAGTTTCTTTTCTATGTCGTCTGGTCTAACTCGAAACTTTCTTAAAACATTACAAAAGATGCGTTAACATGTTTATACGATGATTGTAAATGGTAGGATATCGATAAGAAATGAACGACAAATTAACACAAACTATCGTCTAATCTATACCTAACCGATATTTAGAATATCAATTAGTCATATCTCCGATATATAATACACGATGCACAAAAGAAATATCCCAAAAGATGAACAGTTCAGTTGAACGAATTGAAACTGTGAGGATCAAAACGACACTCTTATGAGTCTCACGAGAGTCTCGGTCACACTTGCCTTATAATCTCGTATGCTTCTGAACTTGTTCGAAGAAAGGTGTCAGGATTGTCAAGGAGGATCGGCCGCTAACGACTTCCCGGCAGAGAAGCGACGAGTCACTCACGACGACGACAACGAGGACTCTCTCTCTCTCTCTCTCTCTCTCTGTCTTTCTTTTTCTCTTTCTCTTTTTCTCTTTCTTTCTCTCTATATATCTATCTCTCTCACTTTATTTCTTTAACGCAAAGAACAAGACTTTTCTCGATTGCAATTTTTCTGTAAGCATACTTTGAAGAGTCCTTTCAATGAATGTGCTAGAAAAACGCATGTGTATGCAAATTGCTTTGGCGCTGGGGTTGAGTGGTAATTGCTCGTTGGGTCAGCTCGTTCAAAGGTGAATGCTGACGACGTTACCACCGTTCGAAGAGCGATAATTACCACGCTCCTGGTAGGCCCTCTTGCCTCGTTTCTTCTACGTATCTTCCTCCACGTATTCTTCTTTTTCATCTTCCTTCGTACGTTGTAAGTGGGACTACCGTTTGCTGGCACAAGCATCGACATTCTCTTTCTCTCTCTCTGTCTTTCTCTGTCTTTCTCTTTCTCTCTTTCTTTCTTTCTCTTTCTTTCTGTCTCTCTCTCTTTCTCTCTTTTTCTCTGTCTCTTTCTCTCTCTTTCTTTCTCACGTAGACGCAGCTGACACTTTCACTCGTGCCATGCTTATCTCGCGACGGACTTTGCGAGCTGCTGGTTTTGCTGCTTGCTGATGGTCGTTCGATGAACGATGTCATGTACCTTCCTGTCGTCGCTTCTGTCATTCCGTAAATTGCATTTTTCTCACTTCCTCAACGGTTCCTCTCACTTTTTTACGCATCCCATCAACCGCCAAGACTATTCATCGAACCCGTTGACGCCATCGAGACTTTCAATATTTCTTTGTTTCATTAACGTTCTCTGTAATTTCGCTTCAAGGTAATAATGATTTTCAGTCCTCTCAGTGACATTGTTAATTTAAAATTTTTCCTTTCTCTCGTGCCAACTATTAATATTGTTTATTGATTTTTATTAAATTGTTATCAACAATGTTCCGATAACGAATAAAGTGTGCTTTCAATTTGTACACCATTCGTTTTAAGTGGAATATAAATAATTTTTAACATGGTTTTTACGCACACACGCGCGCGCGTACTCTCGCACAAACAAGTCCTTTATAACTTCACTCGGCGAAGCGATCTCTTTTCGCAAGACTTTCTTCGTACCTCAGGTATCAGAGATACGTAGGATATTCCCAGAGGGATGTGGCTCCCCTTTCGTGTCGGCAAACGCGATCTCGTGACTCAGCGATGTCGTGAAATCGAATCTCCGGGGACTCATGCTTCTCGCCACAGACGGGTCCGCTGCCAACGCCTCGATCTCCAATATAATATGAAAGTAGGTATTTTGAATTTTTCGCGAATTAAACGAGCCGTAACGAGCCACGCCTAGTTGTAGCTTCGTGCTTTCCTACATTCCTCTTTAAAGATCGATTTACTAATATTTTGATATCTTTGAGATTGGAACGAATGCTGACATGAACGATCGGTCCCAAATGATTTAAATTTTTCGATAGAAAATAAGCTTTCGATAAACTTCAAAATATCTTTATACTGGTTTAAACACGATAGAAACAGAATAGATTATAACATTTGCTGCAATAAGATTTTATTTGCGATAGTTGAATATAAATTATCATTCGAATGTGATAAGTGTTATAATATAACAATAATAAATTAACAAAAATTACAGTAGTATCATTTGATCGGTCATACTACTCGTAACATAAATATCTTATAGATTTCTGATCAAGCTCAAATATAACTCGAATGTCGTTTCATTCCTCCTTAAAATATCTCTTCCTACTGGTACGCAGAAAACCGTGCAGCAATTTACTATCTCCACCAAGCAACAATTAATCAGCGAAGTCCTACCTCACTAAAAATAATACCCTAATCGTAGATTCGCAAAACTTCAATATCAGAAACGTTGCTTCCTTTCATAAGCGATCAACAAGTTGAATATAACTGAAACCCCGTTAATAAAGCGATGAAAGTGATAAATCGCGACGCAAGCCTCCTCGTCTGCCCCCTCCCAACTACCCCCTACACCCTCCACCCTCTCACCGAGCACCGTATTGCGTTATTAAAACTTTACTAATGGGCAATAATAAGCACTGCCGCTCCGAGATTGATATTAAATCATAAACTGGCTCGTTACCATTTATCATTATCACGATACGGGCCATTGCCGTAGGCCTTGACTTTTTTAACTCTTATTTTTTTGCAGATTTCTGTTGAATTTTGACGAGCACTATGTATAGGTACTTCAAAGTGTATCCTTCTAAACCGTTTTCCACTAATTGCATATGAACGGAATTCACATTTTTCTTCATTCTACTTTCTTCTTCTCGAATAGCCAAAGTTCTATTTTCCAATTTCAGTAGAACAAAATCAGAACGATACGAGAATCAGAGAAGATAAAACATTAAGTAAAATACTTTCTGGAGGAAATTTCTTCGAAATTATATATATATTTTTTTTCTTAGATGTCAGATAACAGCTTAAAAACTCAAAAGTTTCCCCCAACGATAAGGTAGTGTACACTCGTAAGAAGCCGGTAGGCTCTCATGGGTGATCTCACGATAATCGTCATCCTGAAGATCACATTCGTTCGGTAGCAAGGAGAAATAGGATGAGAAGGAATAGAGGGAAGAGAGTGGGAGTTGGATAGAAAGGGAGGCAGACGTCGTGACGACTAAGCTCTCGCGCTTCCAAGGGTGGGCTGTGGGTGTAAAAGGGGGTGTCATGCTGGCGGACCGGGAAAAGTGATTGATTGTGTTTCGCCGGAAGAGAAGAGGAGAAGGATCGTTGCGGAGAGAGAAAGAGAGAGACAGAGAGAGAGAGAGAGAGAGAGTTGCTGAAGCAAGACAGAAAGAAAGAAAGACAGAGACAAGAAGGGATGGAGGATGGACGGTGATGGAGGTGGTGGAGGTGGTGGAACTGATGGTGGTAGTGGTGGCGGCGAGGAAAAGGAGAAGGATAGAAGTTCGTGAGCGTCGACGGTGATAGAGACGAAGAGGTCGAGCCGCAAAACGAGGAGACAACGTCCAATCCCACCTTCTCTCGAGCTACCCCTCGAAAGCACCCCCTCTAACTCTTCGCATCGACTACGTCGTCGGACGTAGACCGAAGAAGAGCTTCTCTCTCGCAGATTCCACTCGAACCGTCATCCCCCGGTTTCTCTTCTCGAGGGAGCCGCATGAAGTAGCCATAAGAAAAATAGAAATACGCCGAGCGACGTATACGCCGAGCAAAGGAAAAACTCAGTCGTGAGAAGAGCCAGCAGAAAAAGCAGGTGACGTGCTCTTAGCCCTTCCTGAATTGCCACTCGTTTCTTTCTTCTTATATTTTTCTTCTTTTTCTTTTATTGTCCTGGAAAATGGCAAAACGTTGCCCTTGTTATCTCGTCTTAGCGACCGATCGATAAAAGTCGTTTTTTTCGACTGATGGAAATAAGCGAATATTGATAAAACGACAAACTATAAGTAAATACGTACAATCTCTTTTCTTCTTTTTTTTCCTTCCTTTTTTTTGTATGTCAGTCAAATCATGCGCAATAGTAAAAACAAGTAGGATAGATTTTGACCTCGTTCAGAAACGTAATAGATTACAGTTAGCCGATAAGATAAAGAAAATACGAGAAGCGAGGAAAACGCGTGCAACTCGCAGTACCGTTTACTTACATCCTGTAAGGATTCTACCTAACTGAGAAAGAGAGAGAGAAAGAGAGAGAGAGGGGAAGAAAGAGAGAGAGACTCTGAGCGCCGGCGGCAGCAACTACGGCACGCTGCATTGTCGTGTCTCGGCAAAACACAGTGAGTGTGCTCTTTGTGTAATGACTCGGCACTTTATATCCTTCACACTTCGCAGCTGATCACAAGTAGACGTACTTGACCGAGTGCGTCGGGACACTTGTAGAGCACTAATATAAACAAAGTACGACCGACTGAAGGATCCATTACTTTCAATTTGCCTGACGTCAGCCGCCTTATGCAATAAATATTGCCGAATACGCGAACATCGCACCTCCCTCTCGTTCCTATCTATCGATTATATCGAAAACGCCGATGGGAAGTACCTACGATTGAACAGTATGAACATTTAACTCAAAATTAATGAACAAATGTTCTTTTCCTACTTTAATATAACGATATGATTCTTTGAAGAATACATACATGTACTTACAGTTGATATAAAAAAGAAAACAAAAAAGAATTAGAGAGAAGTTGACGAATAATATGTACCTATGATTAATACAAAAGTAGAAACGGAACTATCGAAGAAACATTGATATTTTGACAAGAGTACGAATCAAAATAAAACGAGATACGAGCTAGATCATAGATCGATAAAAATAAGGGGTAGTCATCGATGGTGTCGAAGAAGAGCTGAAATATCTGAAGTTTTCGCGAAGACTACGAGCTCAAGGATTTCGCGAGCGAAACGGACGAAGCGTACGAGCGAAGGCGGGTTAAGATGATCCGTAGGAGTGACTCCCGTGGTAGTTAGGCCGGAGTGTGTCCCATAAGGGCACAAGATCCACGGCTTCCGTGGCAGGGGTTGGTCTCGTGCTTCAACGGAGTGGGGGTTGACGGTCGTAGCGTGTAAGGTAGGGGTAACTAGAGGGGCGGTAGGAAGAGGGAGGGACGCGTCAGCTCGGAGTCAGCCGGCCGAAGAGGAGCTGGAGGGAGCACCGAGAACCGAAGCGAACTTGCCAGACGAGTTTCTGCCGAGGCCCGACGAGGAGACACGAGCACAGCGGACACGTCGTCGTACTTACGTCGAATGGACACGACAGTCAGACGCAACGTAGACGAGATTGAACGTTTCGTGGACTTGGTTCAAGCTAACTGTGTTAGGCTTTAGCGTTGTTGGTAGTGAACGTTGATCGTGCTTACGCAAGAACGTATATTTATATACCTGCGTCCTCTATATCTGTGTAAGAAGCAAATCGTGTAATCGAGAATATCTTGACGTTGATATTTGGATCGGATTCGAGGAATATTTCTTGCGTCCATACATCCTAGTTTCTCTGATCGGTAAAAGAAGAATTAACGAAAGAAAAAAGAAAAAGGAAATACGATAAAGAAAGGACGAATCTACGGTCGAAGAGGAGAGAGAAGGAAGAAGTTGTAGCACCTGCCGCAGTCGGTCTCTGGCGGCGCCACTCACGTGTTGCATGCGTGCCGGGCTATCCATCATGGTCGCGGACGCGAACCGGCTCTGATTGGTCGAACAGAGCTCACGTGGTATGGTAATTGAGCCCCGGTGGGCGGGAAGGAGCAAAAGGGGCCGCGGTGGAGCCGCTTCGCGGAGGATCTCAAAAGTGGCGGTAGGAGAGGAGAGGATAAGCCGCTGTCCATCGGGAGTCCGGTGCTGCTCTTCGCGGCCTCGCTCTTTTCGCTTTTTTCTTATCTACCTCTATCTCTTTTTCTCTTTCTCTTTTTCCATCTTCTTTCTTCCCTTCTCACCGTTCCTCAAAACCCTCTCCCCTTCCCTTCACCTTTTTCCAATCGTGGAAAGGGACATAGACATCTCTCTCTCGCTCTCTCTCTCTCTCTCTCTCTCTCTCTCTGTTATTCCTTATCTCTCTTTCTTTCTCCTCCTGCTCTTTCTTTTTTCTTTTTTTCAAGGCAGACAAGTAAGGAGAATGTATCGCGGTGAAGTGGTCAATGTGCAGTCGTGAAAATGTGCTCCACGTTTGAATGAAACGTTCTTAACGAAACTGAGTTGAGTGTTAGAAGAGACAGGACTAGTTTACTCTGTGAATATGTGCATGGGAATGCAGATGTCCTCGTAAAAGAGATAACGTGTTGCTGTGAGAAAACATAATGACGTTGTCGCTAAGACGCTCGGTATAAGGAACTCGTACGTTGATTGTGAACCCTGTTAAAGGGGATAGAAGCTGTTTGAGAAGAAGAGAGAGAGAAAGAGAAAAAGAGGAAGAGAGAACAAGAGGAAGAGTGAGAAAGAGAAATTGAGAAGGAGAGAAAATGAGCTCCTTCCTGATGAATCCATCCGCCGGCGGTGGCTATCATCACCATCATCAGCACCAACAGCCGGCGGGTAGTCATCATCTAGCTGCTAGTTCGGTCATGGTCGATCCGAAGTTTCCACCGAGCGAAGAATACAGTCAGAGTAACTACATACCTTCTACGGGTGCTGACTTCTTCTCTGGCAGTACTGCAAGCCATCATCTCAATCATCCCCAGTCCCATCAACTTCAATATGGCTATCACCAGCACCATCATCAAGCTGCTACGACTCCGTACGGAGCCTCATCGGCTGTACAACTGAACGGTGGCTATGCCGGTTACGGAGGATATTATGGACCACATCATCCGCATCACCAGGTTCATGCTGTCCACCATGCAAGTTTGCATCCTCATCATCACGCTGTTGGTGCCCTAGCGATGCCACCGGAAGCACAGCAACCACCTCACACGTGTCCATCTTCGATGCAAGCACCGCAACAGCAACAACAACAACCACCGGTCACAGCCTCTACCGTTCTCGGATCAACTCCTTTGTCACCGTCCATTATGCAAAATCACGTGCAACAGCAAGAAGCTATTCAACAACATCAACATCAACAACAAAATCAGCAACAACCTCACGATGGTAGCGTCTGCAGTCCAGCAGGCTCCGGCTCGTTGCATCGCGACAACTCACCCGATCTTCAACAACAATCCACCCAACAAACTCAGCATATACAAACTGCACAGCAACAACAACAATCGCAGCATCAGCAACAACAGCAGCATCACGTAGACGATGGATCTGATCAAGACGATGTCGAGGACGATCAAATGATGGACGGATCACCTGGTATGATGGAGGAAGAAGAGGATGACGAAGAAAATGGAGATCGTGTCATCTATCCATGGATGAAAAAGATTCACGTTGCTGGCGTAGGTGAGTTCCACGTTTCATAGTATCAATCAATCTCGATTCAATATCGAATTTTTTCATCTTGTGAACGAATTACCATTATACGTTTTTAAATGTTTGCTGCTGCATAAAAGATATAGCAGGTAATATAGCAACGATTATCTTTATGATCGTCCGTCGGATACTGGAAAACGTGGATAAACAATTTTACGATTTTTTTGTTTCTATTAATCTCGTTCTACGTAAAATGATAATTTTCTTTTATTTCAGAATCATAATTTTATCTTTATATATGTTCTATTTCATTTTATGATACGATCATCAACCGCGAACAATTATTAAACAATTGTTCAATAATATTTCAATCTTCTTAAAATTATTTTTCATTGATGAATTGAGTTTTTCAATTTTTTATATCGATAGATACTTTTTATTTTCCATAAAAGTATCCGTGTTTTATGGATCAGTAGAAATCGAAGAGGAAAATATTGAAAAGATTTACAGGTAGAAGGTATTAAGTTAATCTTTATTGAACCTGTTTTACAAATTACATAGATCCAAAAGAGGGAGACTCTATTGTTGAAAATTTGTCTATACACCTTACTGTTAGAACATCCCTTACATTATATTCGTACAATGATTCTTGTTACGAACTTTAGAAGACTTATGGGCACAAATTTGTGGTATACTTTACGATAAATGTGTAACCTGTATAGGGAGTAGCAGTTTAAAGATAGATTTTGTTACGCCTAATGTATCAATATATTTCATGTCCTACCAAACCTACCAAACTATTGGGGAGTGACTAAAAGAAATTTATTTTTACATCGAGAATTTATTACTATAAACGAAACGTTAGTCGAAAATAAAAAAAAAAAAATACAAAAAGAGAAAAATAAAAAATGTAACATTTTCATTTTGGTATACAATAGAAAGGGTTTAGTATACAAATCCGAATTTTTTTATTTTCTGATTATTTGCGTATTAAAAAACAAACTAAATATTATTCTTACGATTGATACGGCTTTATGAACACGTGTCATCGTTTTTTAAATTGTTTTAGAAAAATATTTGGAAGTCATAGAAAGAGAAAAACTTCCGTGTCATGTTTCTGTTAGGTACTAAAGGCGTTTTCTTCGATGAAAAAAAGAAAAGAAAAGAAAAAACGAAGGCATAAGGAGATAAATTTTTGCAACGTAATATTTTTTGCTGCTACTAGGGTACCTTACCAGGTTCAAATTTCTATTCCCTTTGACCGTATAAAACCGCTGCTCATTCCAACTTGCAACTATTTCCCTTTGAGTTTCTTTTGACTGGTTTAGGTTGCCGAGAACACGAACGGCAGGCTTCGTGCATTGGCATAAAGAAATGGCACGAGAAAATCGAAGCAGCTCGTTGACTTTACGAAATGATTCGATATACATGCACTGTACGTAGAAAAACATTTTTAAATTTAATTAGATCAATATTTCAAAATACGAATGTCTTCGCTTGTGTTCGTTTTAATTCGATGTCTATGTTCTTTTTTGTTTTTTTATTTATCAATAAAAGTCTATCGATTAATCACGAATATTGATAAAATAAAATTCGATTGAAATTGGCCCCTTTATATAAATTCCTCTAGTAAAATTATTTAGACAATAGTTGGTACAACCGGTCTTTTAATCAATGACTGTCCTTTAAAATTGAATACAAAAAAAAACGCCGTTATACAAAAGAAAATAAATAAAATATTTGTTCCGTTAGATTAATTCATGTTAAAACACTTACCTCGATATGCTTGAATAAGCAATATACATATACATTCGTTATTCCAATAATCGCGTGTACGCTTCATCGAAGATACTAGATTAATTAACTAGACATTTAAATGGATACGAATAACTAACGAAATGCGATTAACTTTGATAAAAAATTTATAACAAATTACTTGGAATTGTTAAAAATAAAAAAAATAACATCGAAAATGTTTTGATTTCGCAAAAGTGATTGATTTTTGATTGGAAGAAAAATACGATCGTATAATTTATTTATTTTGTAATCAATGTTTATACTGTTTATGAATACTTGAAATTTACATCGAAATTTTTAAAAATATTTCTATCTCGACGTTAAAATGCCTTCCAGCTTGCGGTATATACGTTATCCGTCGGAACGGGCAGGACTGCAATCTCTATCCTTCGAACGTCGAACACTGTTCACTCGACGTTGAAGTTTCGAGGGACCATGAGGAAGAGAGAGAAAAAGAGAGAGAGAGAGAGAAGAAGAGAGCAACGGTCAGTCTCGGAATGGAATGTGTCCGTGCACAGATTCTAAACCAGACTCATTCCCTTGTTTTCTATATCGGATCGGACCACCAACAAACATTTCCTAGAAGGGAACCCGTTTGGGTTCTTGTACGCGATATTGGCGAAATATTTCTTCCCGTATCGATAATCGACAATCGAACGTCCAAGAGCTTGTTCCTCTATATTATTCTTCCTTTTTCTTCTTTTCGAGACTCGTCTTGATCTCCTATCTTCTAACTATATACATACATGTTTTAAATGATATACCTATATTCCTATTTTTTTTCTTTTCTTTTCTTTTTTTTTATCTTTTTTGAAATAATTTCAAGACGACGTATATCCATTATCGTTATCTTTATCTTTGCTTATAGTATCATACCGAGATCATGAATTCTAGACACTAACGAAGTATCGGGAGACGCCTCTCCATTTCTCAGCCACTCTCTCTTTCTCCCTTCTTCTTACCCGTGTGAAAAAGAGACCAAAAGGAGCTTCGGAAGCTACGTAGAGAAACGGAGACTCCGTTCGAGATTCGCGTTACACAATTTTCTGCTTATTATGCGGGGCTCGTCCTTTTCACTCAAGCAACACTATACGCATCTAGCGACGTTAGTTTATCCATCGTCTATGCGTACGTATGTAACTACATGTATATAGATAGGTAGATATAAGTAGGTATATGCGCGTTTCTTGTTCTTCGGATAACAGCAGAGTCGTTTCCATTAATAGCACGGTGTCATACGCGAGTGAATGCGAATAATGCTCGTATGACTACGTTGTTCCCTGGTTTCTTCTTCTCTCTCTCTCTCTCTCTCTCTCTCTCTCTCTCTCTTTCTTTCTCTCTTTCTATTTTTCTCTTTCTTTTTCTCTTTCTCTTTCTATGTAAAACTCTTTGTTCGAACGTAAGGCAGTGTTATTTCATTGACGTCCGCTTTTCACGATGAATTTCATCAGTGGAATCATTTAATGATTGCTGTGTGTATATATATATATATATATATATATATATATATATATATACATACATATATATATACATATATATATATGTATGTATGTATGTACTAAATTGGAGTGAAAAGATGTCGAAAAACATGAAATATTTTCTCCTAATTTATTTTTTTAATTTGAGTTAATGAAATTGAAGATCGATCTTACTGAAGAAAGAAGATTCAAATAGGTATAATTATGGATTTTTTTTGTTTTTTTATTTTCGTAAATCACGTGGTAATTTCAATGATTAATTAATGTAAACAAGTTTGACACACGAGTTGGTTATTATATGTTTTTGTTTAATTTTAAATCACACATGATACGTGCTATTTGTTGATTTATGTGATTACTTTTTTACGATATGCATCGGATCGAAGAAAAACTTTTTCAACTCTTCTTAAATCGTTTATCGAGAGGTTCGAGATATATCGAGATGAAAGGAAAAATCTGAGAACTATAATTTTCCTGAAGAAAATGTAACAGATTGAACCTACGCATTTAATTATTTCTTGTGAGATATCTATGAAGTTAATTTGTTTTAAATATCAAAGATTAAGATAATGACAAGAATACTTTGAGAATGCTTTTGATTATATCAAAGAATATTGTGAATAAAGTCTAGCAGAAATTCGAATGGCTCCATAAGTATCTAAGGTCTTTAATAACTTAAGTACCATGGTCAACATTCGAATGATGCCGTCCGTCGTCGTTCCTGCACTAACGACGTTAATTGAAACAATATTCAGTGACGTAACTACTTACAACGGTCAGTCTTCGATCGAAGAACCTATTAAAAGTATTTGGGAGGATTGAAGTAACAATGTCCCTTTAAGTAACAATAATAAGTAACAACATATCTTTGAACTTAAAACCAAAATTGTCTGGTTGGAAAAAGTTAAGATTTTCATCATATAACGCACAATGTTCAATTATTTCATGTGAAAGATAAATTTTAAATCGAAATAATTCTTCGTATCTCCCGATAAATTATTCTTCGTGTCAACATATTGAGATCATACAAAAATTTTCAAGAATATCGGTGAAAAAAGATAAGAGAGAAGGAAAAACAAGAATAGTAACCGTGTATCGATCTGCTTCTTTCAGCGAATGGTTCTTATCAACCTGGAATGGAGCCAAAGAGGCAGAGGACCGCATACACGCGACACCAGATCCTGGAGCTCGAAAAGGAGTTCCATTACAATCGTTATCTCACGAGAAGGCGGCGGATTGAGATAGCCCATACATTGGTACTGTCAGAGAGACAGATTAAAATTTGGTTTCAGAATCGACGAATGAAATGGAAGAAGGACAACAAGCTACCGAATACTAAGAACGTTCGCAGGAAGAATGCAAATGGTCAGGTTGCAGCATCGACGACAGCAACGAAAACAACGAAGGGTACTAGCAACAGAACGAAAAGTGTCTCTGCTGCTGCTGCTGCGGCTGCCGCCGCCGCTGCTTCAGCAAATGGGAACAACAATAATGGACAAAGAAAGAACAACAACAATTCACCTTCCAGTGGTTTAGATGGTAACAATTTGGAGACTGGAGTAGGCCTCGATATGGGTGACGTTCACGGTGTCAACTCGTCTCTTCCTCATCCGAACGTGGTACATCCCAGCTTTCAAGGTCACCCTCATCCTCTCGCCCACCTACAAGCACAGCTGAGTCACCATCACGTGGCGGCTGGAATGATGGACGGTCCAACAACGATCGGGCCAACGATCGGCCCTACGATCGGTCCTACGATCGGTCCTACTGCTGGACCAATGGGACATATGTCTTCCGGGAGCATCAGTCCACTTGCACCGGCCACCAGTCCTCCTGGACTCTCACAAGTATCGACCTCTGTTGTCCCACCGCCACCGATAAAGTCCGATTATGGACTTACCGCCCTGTAACACCCGCTTATTGAACAGAATCACGATCATCGAATTTACTCTATTAGTGATTTCGACTACGATCTCGCGGTTGGGACCTGAAGTCGATTACTTATATTCGATTTTTAAATACTTCGCTTTTTTCCACATTATCTGATTTATCGTTGTCTTCTTCCATTTTGGTTCCTTTTCTTTCTCCTTTGTTTATTTTTTTTTCTTTCTTTCTTTTTTCAGTCACTCGCAAAGAGAACAGAAATTCCTAAATTCACAAAAGTAAGCAACGCCAGATGGAGCTCGTCTTTTTTGTAAATATTATTTCGAGTTGTAAATCATTTGTTGATTTATTATTATCGTTCTACGAAGTATCAAAAAAATATTTGGTGGATAATTAATGTGTGTCAAGTGGAAGAAATCAGTTGTTATCGATTCATTTGGACCCTCGAGATGTAATTCTTCGACGGTAAGGTACCTATTATTTTGGATTATAATTTTGAAACTTAGTTCTCAATGAACTGGTCAACATGAAAAATATCGCAAAAATGATATTTCGAAATAGCTTAAACATTTTATTGTTTCTCTTCAACGTGCCATCGCGCTTGTAGTCAACTACTACTTACTTACTTAGCTTCTTGTCTCATTCTGCGGTATCCAGAAGTACGTGTTCGTAATCATTTCCATAAAGACATCGCAAAAGCGACATTACGTATGTAAATGTACATATATATAGCCGACATATTTGTACATATTCGTGTAAAGAATAAATATAATATCAAGTGCGTGACGCAGCGATCTATGTTTCACATATTCTTCTTCTTATTATTAATTATTATATGATTGTATGGTTTTAGAGTAATAAATCGTGTTAAGTCGTCAAATGAAAGAAAGAAAATTGCGAATTGATTGTTATTATTATAGAGACGTTTGCTTCAGCTCGTATTAGATAATAACCGGTTCTTATCTTCACAACCATAACGAGAATTACGGCTTCCGACACCGAAATTACGCGAATCTGTGTTTATTAAATGGTCATTTGAAATAAAAAAAAATAAAATAAAAATATAAAAAAAATGAAAAATTATATAAAGAAAACAAAAAAACTCAAACAAAAAAATAAAAGATATTAAACTGAAGCAACGACGACTATTCACCAGTATTTAACCTTAAATATGTTTAAACTTAATACCTAACTTTTAGTAACGTCGACTCTCAAAGTTGAACCTAGATTCGATCGGTCAATACATCATCGTTGTCGTCGTTGTCAGCAAAACCGTGAAAACCGTGCCGATCGCGAGTTCCATGAATACTCATACAAAGCGATATACCGTATCGATCCAATGTCATACGAATTTAAAACTTCCGGCCGAGTTATCTTCCTTCGATAATAATCGCGTGTCTTACGTTCGAGCAGCTCTTTGTCCTTGCCGTTAAAAGTTTCAATAGAAAAGAAAAGACGAACAAAATAAAAAAAGAAAAAAGTAAAAAAAACAAAAAAAAATAGTATTCCTCGAGATTCATGGATCATCTCTCGTTCTGTAGAAATAAAAAAATCAGTTGTAAATATTATCTCGAATATAATATATAATATTAGGTTGTTAAAAGTTTCTTTCGTTTTTAAACACTAACAGATAAAGTAATTGCGTGCAGATAGCGAAAAAACTTGGGACAACCTAATATAATGTCTATTTTTATTGAAAATACGCGCGAGGGATTCGACCAAAACGATTAGGACGCGATTGTGTGTTCGACGAAACCGGGAAAACTGATCGGGAAGAAAACTGTATTATTATTATTATTATTATTATATTTTTTTAATTATTATTACGATTACGATTACGATTATGATTATGACTATTATTATTATTATTATATGAGTAGTAATCAAACGATTCATGCACAGAGTTGCTGTGACGATATACCAAAACGATACTAACTAATAAATAGTTGATAAACAAAGTAGATCGTACATGTATTAAGACACATTAATTCTAAACAATGAAAAAAGTACATAGTATATATATACAGATATATATATATATATATATATATATATATATATATATATATATGATACGAGACGTTTAGTATAATCGGCGTTGATAAGCGATAGATGTATGAAAAACGTTCTAATAAGTGTGACATTATACTTCTTATTATATGATGTATATACCTTGTACGATAAGAATTTAATCGGGCACACACTCCAATGCTTATGTTTATATTGATTATTGAGTCAATCAATTACGATCGTGAAATAAATGAATAAATAAATGTTTCGTAATTTACAATATAATCCCGTGTTTTCGCCAGACCTAAAAAAGAAAAGAAAAATGAAAACAGAAAAAAAGATTAATCGAAAAATAAAAGCTATCTTTTTTATCATTGAAATTATACGATACCATGCCATTATATTTTTAACTATTTGCGGAAGAAGGTGGACGAAACTTTACTTTCCACGTATTTCAAAATTTGCAAGTGAAATGAATTTTAATTTTTCATAAAGTTAAACTTCAGGATCGACGATACGATAGTTTTCACACTTCTAAATTACGGATAGCACGTATCGTAAAAGTGAAATCAATAGATTATACAGAAGTTATGACGATACTTTCTATTCGTCACAATTTATGCAAAAATATGTGCACTTATTTGCGACACTATCGCAGGTACGTTGCAAAGTGATAACTGCATAATTCTGTCTATCTGACTAGAAGAAAAACACATAACAATCATTTCCACATAAATTCAACGCTACTTAAAGAACACAATTTCCATGATTTGCAATCATAATAATAAAAATGATTTATTAGATTCCATCGATGAATATTTTTCTCATTCGCTATTGTACTAATCCTGTTTCTAATGATGGTAATTAATCGCAATATAATTCTCATAGTTGTCAGCAAAATGAAACATCATAAGTATGCAATATACGACAATATACATGTATGGTAACTGAAGAAATTTACAAATAATTAATTCTTAGAATTTCGAAAATCATATTGAGAAATATCATAATTGTTATTGTCATTGTTGATTATATTTTATCGATGTATATATTTCTTTTTCCTCGATTACTACAATTTTTAACAAATCAAAATCAATCACTGTCAAAGTTACATAATACACGTGTCAATCTTTCAATAACATTAATCAGTAATTTTTCGAAAAATCTTTCAAATAAAGTATACAAAATATTTCACTTAGTGCATCACTGAGGTATGACTGAATTCTTGATTAATATTCAAAAGTTAATATCTCATTCTTAGAAAATTACTATCGACGTAAACAAATAAAGATAATGTATCCAATGCCATCGTCTTTAAAAAGAAAGTAATACTAATACTAATACTAATAATAATAATAATAATAATAATAATAATAATAATAATAATAATAATAATAATAATGATAATAATAATAATAATAATAATAATAGTAATAATAATAATAATAGTAAAACAAGGAGACAAAAAGAAATAAAAAGAAATACAAAGGGGAAAAAGTCATAATATAAAAATCGAGACTCTCGTTGGTATCGTCGAAAGCTCGACGTTCCCCATTTCTCCTGGCAGAATTTCTCTCGCTCGAATCGTCTGCTTTCGCTTCCCACTCCTTCCCTTATGGAGGCAGGAATATATATATATATATATATCTATACACATACGTGTATGTGTTGCACGAAACATGTGTCTGTAGGATATATTATAGTATATGGGTACTATATAAGTATATATATATGTGTGTGTGTATATGTCTGTGTATGTGGAGGATGAGACAGAGGAGAGGCAGGCAAGTTAGTACGCATGCGCGAGCACGTGCGTTGAAGCTCGGCCCGGGGGATATCCCAAGGCAAGTAACGTGGCTACGGACGGAGGCCGGAGGGGTGGTACCTGTGAAGAAAAGTGGGGGTAAAGCATCGAGGCTCTGCCTCCGCCCATACGGCCGAGATAAGCCGCGACCGGACTCGAAAGTCCGGCATGCCCCTTTTTACGTCCCTTACTTGCTGCTCTTCCGACTTCAATCGTCTCTCCTAGAAAATATTGAAAACGCTCCTCGACTCTTTCTCTATCTTTCCATTTTCCTTCTTTTTCTTCCGAGAAGAAATGACAAAAACCGAAACAATAGCTTTTTAAACTTCTCATTTGAAATGAAAATCATTATATATATATATATATATATATATATATATATATAATATAAAATAATATATAAATAAAAAAAGATTTATATATATATGTGTGTATATGCATACAAGTGTATACGACGTTTATTTAATGCTAAATTTTAACGCGTTAAATTTGTATAAATGTATCGAGAAATAATATTGAACGTTCGTTATAACATTCTT
Organism: Vespula vulgaris; assembly: GCF_905475345.1. NCBI lineage: Eukaryota > Metazoa > Arthropoda > Insecta > Hymenoptera > Vespidae > Vespula > Vespula vulgaris. Next base: position 6,764,265 of record NC_066589.1, read on the forward strand.
TGTTCCTTTATTAGAAGCATGACTTTTTATTTAACGCCTTTCAAGCGTTTTATTATAATTAATTATAGTATATTGCTGTTGACGTTTATGAAAGCGTTGACCGCCGAGCCAATTTTGCAATCGATTGTTCCCTTATTTTCTTTCATAAATATATTTACCCCATTTCTTTTTTTAATCAAAGTATAAAACAATTTGTTATATATATATATATATATATATATATATATATATATATATATATTTTGCATAAAATTCGATTGGATTTTTTTAGTGACATTTATTAATATCTATAATACATCGAAGACAGGTTTGCGGGATGTTTTGTGATTAGTAAACTGAGCAACGAACTACCGTGTTTTGAGTTATTATCTGTGGTATTTCATTTAATCTATCAGAAAAAATGTGATCAATATGGCTTGATGTGATAGAGAAATTATTTTCATCCCCCTAAAATATACACACATACACATGTATATACATAATATTGTAATCTAATAATAAACTTTAATACCTGTTTTTCTAATTAAGTATATTTTCAAAATAACATGTTATTTCATTTATTACGTTATTAACTCTTTCTCTTTCGTCTCATTGAACCATTTTACTGATCAGATTAATTTGTATGTAATTATCGTAAAATAGCTTGTCTCTAAAGCATCTTTGCGGGTAGTTTAAATCAAGGCTCTCTCTCTCTCTCTCTCTCTCTCTCTCTCTCTTTCTCTCTCTCTCTCTCTCTCTCTTTAGACAAGAAGGAAGGAAGCGTACAAGGATCATTAATTGCAATCTCAATAGACTGTCTAGGACTATCCACGCGACGTGCATGGACCAAGAACACTGACTTCCGGGAATGAGGGCCCTCGCGAGCCATTCTGGAATATGTGGGTTAGATTAAACGCGTCGTTATAACTTGGACAAAGCATTGTTCTTAGAAACTATCTTGGAGTTTATACGTTAATTCTGAACAAAGTTAATATACGTAGGTAGGTATAGAATATATGAAATGTCCCTTTCTAATCGATTTTTATAAACAGATATTGGAACTTTTATTATAAATCCATTTAAAGAAAATAAAATCCATTTAAAGAAAAATTTTTAACTTTGATCTAAATGCGAATAATTCATATAAAATTTTAAATCAAACATAATGTAAAATTAATAATGTAATGATTTGAGTTAATTTAATTTAATTTAATTTAATATGGTACGCTTGAAGCATTTGAAAGAATTTATATCGCATATAGAAATTTAAAAGATGGATTTTTCAAGATTGTAGAAATGACAAAGAAAGGATATCCTTTTTTGCCTTTCATTGTTTTTTACATCGTCGTTAATACAATGTCTATCTATGTGTATGTTCATGCAGATTCGAAAATGAATGTACGCCATCGTTCAAAGCTTCGGACCCTACAGTACACGGATTTTCGCTATTCCGCGTAGTTGCATTCTCTGTGACCTTACTTTCCAAACAGCAATATGACAAATGATGCATGCGGTCTGCTCATTTTCTACATATCCGTTCCACAATCGCTCCATCTACATACCGTGCGTGGCTCGATGCGAAGTCGTGAAGCGGGTGGTCGCTTCCAGATTGTTTTACGAACACCTAGATCAAAATGGGGCCATACCGGACACTGATCGTTTCTCTTTTTACTTTGAACATGTTTTATACCTCACATTTTTCGTGCATAATACATAAATAGATTATTACAGAAATGAAAATAGAAAATAGATAGTTACAGAAATGATATTTCCTTATAAAATGATTTTAACATCTAATAAAATCAAATCGTTAAAGACGTTGATATATAAAAGTGAAATAGAATTTATGTCAAGTCATCAAACAGTTGATAAAAAAAAAATATAGATCGTAGAAATAAGAAAAATGGTAAAAAACTGATTTCAACGCCACTTGAAGCTATGTGAAAATATAAATAAAAAAAAAAAAAAAAACTGAAAAAATCTAATAATAAAAATTCTCTTGGTAATTCGACAAAGATTGGTAAAAAAATGGGATGATATCTGTTTGTAGAGGATTTGAATTTATTACAATAGCGAGGTTGCATAATGAAAACTATAAAAGATCGATAAAGTTAAATATAATATTAAAAACAGTACATCATTTTATTACGCGATATACTTACCTAATTGTTGTTATTTTATATGTTTAATCACATATGTATCTATATCAGTTTCATAACATCAAGTCGAAAATAATACCGACGGCTGAACAAAATTGTAAATTCAGAAAATAATGATAGATCTGGTGTGAACGATCCTCATTAGATGTAATTGGAAGGGATTAACGAGTCACGGCTCCATTTATCAAGTAGCGTAATTACAAAGCATCTCTCTCACTCTCTTTCACTCTCTCTTTCTCTCTCACGCTTTCAACCATTTCACTCGCACCGCCTCCGCATCAGCCTTACTCCCTTGCATTCATCGCGATGCTTTACGCGCCGTGCTCGCTTCGTCGACTGACTGACATCCCCCAAAGACAGTTTCGCATCTCGAATACGTTGGGTTGTAACTAAAGATAACAGAGCATTTCGTGTCGTCGAGAAAAGGGGAGAGCGAGAGATATCCGAAATGAAATTTCGATAGGTTTTGCATATTTACTTTCAAATCTATCTTATACTTTATAATAGAATTATTGTATAATTTTTACAATATCGATAATAAATAAATATATATATATCATTATTATAAACTTCTCAGAAAATTATAAATTATATAAAAAGCTAAATTCGTTATAACTGAACAATTAAAAGACGTTATTGTAGTATCGAAAATTGTAATGAGCATGTTTGAAAAAACATGAAAAGCAATATATTATAATATTAAAAACAAGTTATATCGATATAAAAAGCTCACAGTAGAGTACGGTAGCGAAGTTACGCTAATAGGTAGCGATAAGAGTTGAAAAAGCAACTGTGGGTTCCAATGCTTGACATGGATCGTCCTTTCGATCTCCAGAATTAATTAGAAACATCGACGCACGGGAGTGGTGTAACCTTATCTGTTCTTAGTCTCTGTGACAGTAACGTCTCCGGAGTAACCAGATGAAGAGGGAACGTTGTTGCTTCTGCTACCGGTATTACCATTGTCGCGTGACTCTTTCCTCTCATTATCTATCCTGTCAGCTATAATAATATACGTAAGTTATACGAGTCCGTTTCGATCAAGATTTCCATGGAATATTTTATTCTCCCTTTTTTTTTTTTCTTAATTTGAAGATATTTCGTATTCGAATTGAAAGGAATGATTAAATAATATTTTAATTGCAACGATTTTACAAGTATATATACATATATATTTTATAGGTCAATGGAATTCATTGAAAAAAAAGAGAAGAATATATCCCGAATATAAATATTTTCCAAAAAATAATCCCTTGGAAGCTGTTCAATTTTACTTTGTTGAGAGATGAACAAGGAAATATTTGGATAATCTTCTTGCAGCATGCATCCTTCAGGTCTTGCAGATTTTTCAATGCATACGAAATTCATGCAGGAAACATGCCAGTCTACGTTCAAATGAATAACTATCATTCTGACTACTACCTACAAGAACTATATCATTCTTCATCAACATCATATATCAAATATTTGCTTACATTTAAGCCATTCTCGATTCGATGCTGGTAGGTCAGAGTGAAAAGAGAAAAGGGAGAAGGAGACGAGCCAGGCAATATTTCGAAATCACGAAAACTGTCCGAGGGCGGGAGTGCATTTTTATCTGCTCTCTCACTCTCTCTCTTTCTTTCTCTTTGTCTCTCTTTCTCTCTCAGTGACGGTGGAGTCAACTCGGAGTGGCGCGGCAGCAACAACTGCGCTATTACGAAGAGCCGTCGACGGTACCTGTCGCTGGTCGCTGCCCCTGTGCACAGAGAAAGGGAGAAAGAGAGAGAGAGAGAAACAGAGAGAGAGAGAGGGAAAGAGAAAGAGAGACAGAGAAAAAAGAAAAGAACGAAGCTGAGAGAAGAGAGAGAGAGAGAGAGAGAGAGAGAGAGAGAGAGAAAGAGAGAAAAAGAGAATGGCTAGGCGGCGCAAAGGCTTCGGCTCGCAAGCCGCACGTTCATTAATCTTGATCGGATCAGTCGAGATAGCGGCGAGCTGTTTCGGAAACCCTCTCCCGCTACCCCTTCTCATCAAGTCCCCTAGTACCATCGCCTCCATCTCCTCCACCTCTCCCTCCTTCTTCACCTCCTCCTTCAACTTCGCCACCACCACCTTCGCCTCCTTTTTCTCTCCCGTTCGCTTCAGCAACTCTTTCCATCTTTCCTGTAGGAACCTCTCCTCGCGTTTCGCCTCATCCGAAGGTCGGACCAAAGAAAATCCCCTAGCTCGGTTCGGCACCACACTGCCGACGACGTCGAGGATGGCCGGCCACCTTAATTCCGCTCGGATTGCCTGCCAATCCGTCCACCCGTCCCAACCACCCCCCTCTGTCCCCTCTATACCCCCCTTTCTCTTCCTTTCCTCATCCCTAGTCACCACCACCCAACTTACCTCATCCTACCGATCTCGACCGTATGATTCATTAAAATTCCTTTTGTTTTACCTCGATACCAACTTCCCCTGTTCCCTCGTCGTTCTCCTTCGTCTACTTCTCCTTCGATACGCCGCACACTTTTTCCAACTTAATCCGCTCTTTGTTTCTATACCGGCTTTATGGAAAAAGCTCGACTATAACCATGAGTTCTTTTATAGCGAATGTCATCGTTTTAAATGATAGTATTCATTCGAATTTTATCAATACGATGTTTTTAAAAATGTTCCTGATGTGTTACGCGTTTTTGATATTATTTGAAAAGAGGTAAATATGAGATACAGAATGAAAGTCTTTAGCAAAGATATCGATCGTTTTGTTCTACTTTCATCAATTTTTCTATACGATGTGGTATTAATTAATAAATCATTTTTGTAAGTAGATAAAACGTAAGAATTTTACCGCAAGAATAGAAAATAGAATTTTATAGGAAGAATAGAAAAAGAAATCAGCACGTAGAACGATTACAATGGCGACGTCGTTGTCGAGGTCGGTCAGTCGGCTTTAATTTCAACCGGATTGCCTGCCAATCCGTTGTCCAGCCCTCTAGCTCTCTACTGCCGCGTTGCTCCTTATAATTCATTAAAATTCTTTTTGCTTCCCTGAAAACGTGATGGATCCTGTTTTCAATTTGGTAGAGCCCCGACAGCGAATACTATAACACCCCGTCGTGGAGTAGTCGCGGAATAGCAATGAGTCTTTCGGTCTACCACTGCCTGAACTGCCTGCCTTAACTTCCTGTCTTATAACTAATCTGCTTGGAAAGAATCTCTTTTTTCTCGGGAGACAGACTTTTTTTGGATGAGAAAATAATACCAATTGAATGTCGATCGAAAAAAACTCGAGAAATTCTTACATCTTTAATAAGAAATCTACGTCTATAATAAAAAGGAGAGAAAGGAAGAAAAAGAACGAATAGATACAAGAGAATAAAAGGAAGCTCGAATAATCGATCCTAAAATTTCTTTTCATTTTTTTCGCGCTCTTTCTTATCTCCTCGTTCCTTTCCTTTTTATATTCCTATGTTTTTTTTATTCGAATAGCTACGATTCGTTTTTCTCAGCAACACCGTCGTAAATCATCGGCGAACGTAGACGGGTGAGAATTTGCGGAAAGGCTGACCGGTAGCGCGACACCCTTATCCCGTCTGGAGTATCCCCTTCAACGCTGACCGAATTGGATATTAACGCCCTTCATGTAATTAATCCTATAATCCTGTTATCCTGTGTTTCGTGTGCACGAGAGCATTCGGATTTACCTTTTATCACAGTTTCAAACCTGATAATCAACATCTATCAACGTGCTTTCCAAATCATTTTTACAAAAATATATTATATAACGTCGAAATTATGTAAATATGATAATGTACGTTATAATACATGTAGTTATTAGCAATTTAAAATCCAAGATATATTTTTATTTTTTTAGTTTTAAAAAAACGGATCATCAATTTTGATAAAATTTTTTTACAGGTGGAATGCTTAAATATGTATATATACCTACTTACATACCACCGTATATTATTTGTCTAATTTCAACCTCTTAATTCGCCGATATCGAGAGGACCTCGTTACATTAATCAAGCAACGTTGAATTGCCAATTTCATCGTGTTATCCGAATAGTGAACGCACCGGTAAACGAGGTCTGATAGATGCTTAAAACAAACCCTTAATTGAATTCACACTTAGTCACTCCGTATCCCTTACAAAAGAGCAAGTCATCCGACACTGATTTTTCTCCGGTTCCTATACCCACTTGTTTCGACCAATTTACTTCCGTATCGCTACTTCTACTTTCAATAGGAAAAGTGTTGATATTGTATCGTTTCAAAGATTTCCTTTTTGAAGTTCTTAATTTGTTACTTTGAAAAAATTGTACGAAAAATTTTTTTATATTTGAAAAAAAATGTGTAGATTTATGTAGTATTTACATTTTCATTATTCATCTGTAGGTAGTGTTAAAAAATAAATACAACATTTTCTCAAATATGAATTTACGAAAATCTTTTCGATCGGCATGGCAACGATGTCGCCATCGTGTTACCATCTTGCGTATGCAAAATTCTATAAGGGCTTATCGTAGATGCTGTTACTGCTTTTCCGTGGCTCCGTACTAGAGGCGTTACATTATTCATGTTTAATATCATCAAGTATTTCATCCCCCACGACTAAAAGCAGGCGGCTCGAGCCGGCACCGAGTGGCGGCTCTAATATTGCCAGAAGGGATGGACTGATGGACGGACAGCCGGCGATAACACCTTTGCGTGCCGTATAAAGAAACTTGGCATTGAGATTGCAAAGGGTCGCTTTCCTCAAAACATGACCCACTTCCTTGAAAAGATGCGAAGATAAGAAAAAACACCGTCGGCTAACTTTTTGAAGCACATTCGTCGATCGATAAAGTTTCTCTCGACTAACACTCGAAGAAAAATACTTTAAACTAGCGAGAATAATTTTAATTAATACAAAATATAATTAAAAAAATATTTAATATAATTATATATATATATATTAAATGTTTTTTTTATTATTTGGATTAATTAAAATTATTTTTGATAGTTGGAGTATTCTTCTCCGATTTACACATACATACACACACACATACACATTTAGTTACAATATATATTTATATATAGTTACAACGTTTCAATATACGTTTGTTTTCTTATACGTAATAATAATTAAAAATTCGTATTAGGATATATTAAAAATGTATCGCATTTGAGTTGTATTATTTTAATTATGAGGAAATGAAAATAATATCGATTTGAATATATAAGGTAAAGAATATTTATTTGTGACAGATTTCAAGAAATATAAAGATAATATCCTGACTCGAATTACAGGTGGGAATCTAGTCATTATCGCACCGGCGAACCTTGACTACATTACCTCCTGGTTTACATGAAACGACCATTAGCACGCTCGTAATTAATTAGGAGGCTACTTCGGACGTCGAGAATGTCGGAAGCCGTGGATGAGCTTGAATATCGTGTTTGAAGTAAAAGAAATGAACGGCGATCCTTATCGTGTCAATTGCTATGGCACGTTCGCCTAATGTTTTACTGTCGCATCAAAATTTCTAAGATTTCGTACATTCTTCAAAATAAAATTATTGTAATAATCAATATCTAAGAATTTCTTTTTCCCTCGTGATATATACATCGTACGATATCAATTTTAAACCCTATGACGAAAATGATTTACTTCTAATAAATAAATAAATTTTTTAACAAATTTTCAATCTAAATATCGAAACAGCGTAAACGAAATTCTTTCTATAAAATCTCGATATGATGAAAGATCTAAAGCCATCACAAAATATTCTAATATTACTCATATATATATATATATATATATATATATATATATATATATATCCAAGCAATTTTAACTACAATTTAAGAAAATGTTCTAAAACTATTGTTTAATATTCTAAAAGCATCTTTCAAAAAGTCACAGTTAAAATATATCTAATTATTTAACGGAAGGGACTAACGTCAACGTAAAAGTTGAGACAAAAAGTAGCACGAGAACATTGACCGTATCGCAAACAAGGGAACGATCGAAGTAGACTACTCGGCACGATGTTCTTCTTCCTCTTGAGCGAGTAGCACGAAAATATAACGTTTATAAACGTTTCGAAGAAAACGATCGTTCATCAGAAAGTCTCCGCGACTCGTTGTACGACATTGAAAGGAGTGAGAGAAAAGATAGATAGACAGACAGAAAGAAAGAGAGAGAAAGAGAAAGAGAGAGAGAAAGAGAAGGGGTCAAAAAAACAAGCTTTTAATCCTGGGTGCGTCAGAGAGGTCACGGAAAGCAGGAAGAAGGGGGTGGGTGTAGGTTGTCAGCGTCGCGGCGTCGCCAGGGACGCGTCGCCAGGGACGCCTCACCATCCCCATATCCCATCAGCCTCGTTCTCATTCCCAAGTTCCTCTGTCGCTTCCTCCTTTCCTTCAACCTTTACCCTCTCTTCCCCAACCACTACTACTATCACTACCACCACTACCTACACCACCCATTCCACCCCCAAGCGAACCCGATTCGGCCGACAATACGCCGGAAATTTCATCGAACCGTTCGCTTGCCTCGAGCTAACATCCCCCGTTGATTTCCGCGGGGAGCAGCTGACTCTAGCAAACCCTCCTGTCGATATCCTGCGAATACCAATGGCCGATTTACCAATTTATTTTCTTCTACCAAATATTTCGATTAGTTTTAGATATATCTAATTGATAGAAAATTTACAGTTTGATATGTTTCACTTCTATTCAACGTTCGAATTGTAAATATTTTCAATTAATTTCTTACAAGTTCTTTTTTAATAGATCAATACGATGTTCTCGGCATATTATTGAATTACATTCGCGTAATAATAGGATATTCGATGATAACTATCATTTTTATAGGAAATAAATATATTGCAAAGGAACTTAATAGATTACGAGTTAGAAAAAAGTAGAAGAAAGCGTGGAAGAAGATGTTAGACGAGCAATTTCGATCGATCAGATGTAAGTTGACGTAGTCAAAGTCATCCTATTTGAAAGATCCACGATTCCTTCGTCGAGTGTTTTCTACTCCTTCCTCGATGAGAGATATCTCTTACGGATAACTTCATTTAACGTAATCTGCGAATTTGATTCTAAAAAAAACTACTGTGTATTGACAGCAAAGAACCATCTATATTAATAACCCGATTTAAAGATTATAATCCAATAAGAAGTCTCATTTTTATAACGATAATTATTAACACACAAATACCCAACCAAAAAAAAAAAAAGAAAACTCATGGGGCATCATGATACCTATCTCAAAACCATCCCTTAAACCGGTTTCATTTAAAATCCGTAAAATCCAACGTCCGTCCGGTCCCATGGAATGTAAAGCGTAGGAGAGTCAAAGATAGTAGGTATGGTGAACGTAGAAGCTTCTCTAATAATCGGGAACGCCAGCACAATGGAATCGTATCGGGAGAAAGGCAGGAAGAAGAAAGGAAGAAAGTAGGGAGAGAGGAAAAGCTGCAGCCAACAGGATTGCAGGCGTTGTGCGAGTTGCTTCGTAACAGAAACGAGGAACGCCGACAGTAACAGCAGCAGCAGCAGCAGCAGCAGCAGCAGCAGCAGCAGAAGCAGCAGAAGCAGAAGCAGCAGCAACAGCGGGGGTTGGTAAAAGAGAAAAGGGGGCAACGCGAGTAAAAGAGAAAGAGAGAGAGGGAGAGAGAGAGAGAAAGAGAGAGAGAGGGAAAGGGAAGAGGAAAAAGACGAAGGGGAGAAAGAGCGGTGCATGGCTCTCCGTCGCCATCATTAATCACGTTCTCGTGTCACGACTAGCGCTACGCTGCCAGGGGTACCTTACTAAGGGTATAGGGACGTTGGTACGGGACTACCAAGAGGGAGGCCACCTCTCTTTCCCTCCCTCCCTCTCTCTCTTTCTCGCTCTCTCTCTCTCTCTCTCTCTCTCTCTCTCTCTCTCTCTCTCTCTCTCTCTTTCTCTCTCTCTTTCTCTTGCTTTCGTTCCCGATCACGACGCTCAGAGCAGCCTCCGTGGCCGACACCGAGACAGCCACGATTACCATCATCGCCGTCGCTCGACCCTACCGACAAGAACGCACACGCGAGTGCTATAATCCACTTTGGTACTTCGATCCGGCCGCGAAATGTAAAGCTTTCCCCGTAGCTGATACCTCGATGGGTAATCCCATCGGCGTGACTCTTCAAAAAATTTCTTTATTACGCGTACCGATATATTGTTGACTATCAATTAACTCTTTTTGCGATTGTTCATGGATATCGACTTATTTTGGATCTGTGGTGAACGTGTATTGGTAAAGTGAGATTGCTGCTTGGTTGCACCTTTCTTCGAGATCAAATCGAAAAATCTTTATGTTTGATCTTGTGAAAATTCTTAAGTATATTTAAATTGGAGAAGAACGATAATTTGTTTCTATCGTAATTATTTATTATGCGTTTTCAGCACATGCGTGGAAGTTACGGAGGGTGCCTTTTCCATTTTAATAATTATTCACATACTATTAGATGCGCTAGATGGAAAGTTTCTTTGATAATACCAAACTCATTAATTTCGCGTTAATATATGCTAATCGGGTTGAATAATTATTCGTAAACACGAAAATTTTTTATGACCTTTTATGCTTCCGTTTGAATCACGTAAAAGTAATATCGGTCGAATATGATCATAAATACGTTATTATCTCAGCATCCTGTTTCCATTGAAGAGTTATTTTCGAACACAGATATATTCATAATTAGCATGACGAATCGTACAAAAAAACTACTAATAATTCTAAGAAGACACTCCTGTGGTACTTCCTATAGATAAATTTTGCAGTCGAAGTATCTGTACTCATTGGAATAAAGAAGAATTATCTTATATGAGATGGGAGGAAACAGTTATACGTAATTGCGGTAGAAAAAGGTAGAGAAATAATCGGGATGGTGTTATTATACGTGACGTCGAATAAGTTAGAAAAAACCTCGGTTTCCGGAGAACGTCCATCATCTTTTTTCCTTAAGATACAACATCCTTACTCAATATTAAGAACAATCATATAACGGAATGTTACAACAAAGATCATAACTATCTATATCGTTTTGGTCGTAAAATAATCTATCTACCAGTTTCGTTTCCTTGCATCATTTCTATTTTTTTCCTTCTTCTTTTTTTTGTAGACAAATAAATAATCGTTCAGAATTTTAAAAGCATTGGTTCGTATTCTAATATAAATCTTTGATAGGCAATAATGTGTAGAAATATTCATAGTAAATAAATGACGGTACGTCGTTATTGTCGGCATTAGACGTTTGCGAACATACAACGAAGACTGAAAGAAGAAGAAGGATCAAAATGGTGTGCGTGATTTCAACCCCAATCCTAATTACTCGAAGATAAATATCACTCCGTGGCTCGCGGATGGCGTGCTCCTGCAGCGCCGTCTGAGAGGTCGTCAGTCAAACGTGTCAGCTACGCTTGGATGTTATCGGCTAGCATGGTAATCTTTGTATTACAGTCGTTCCGAACCTATGATGCACTGAAATTATCAAAGAAGAAAAAGAGAGGAGAACTTGTTCGGTTCCACACGCTAAAACGAATCGAGTTGGCCGACAGCTAAACTGATCATTCAACGTACAGAGTTCTTTCTTTAATAATAATACATAATTTAAGATTGACAATTATACCAAGAATTTATATAAAAGATTGGTATCATTACGTACCTGTAATTTTGACCGATTAGAATGTACATATAAGGTGGCATACACAAACTCTATTAACCAATATCGTTAAAATGATGAATTGGAGAAATCCTGGATTAATACAATAAAAAGAATTATTTATACACATATAATTGTTTATATGTATACATAACAATTTCAATGAAAGTAATTCGTAAGAGTTTACACAAGCCACTCGATATAATACATATAATTGTACGAATAATATTTTTATTTCGATTTAAATAGATGCATACATAAAAAGCGAGAGTTACTTTTGTGCAGATATCTCATTCAAATCTTCTCACGTTCTTTTCCTCTTGGAAATAAATGAAACGTCAAAACATCCTATCAAGACAAGACATTAGACGATCATAGCACGTCGTATGCATTTTCTAATCCGTATTTTTGCCGGATAGAAGATCGCCGATTCACTGTCGTCGTTTTCAGGCGCATGAGAAATTACCTATCGCTCTGCTTTCTGTATTCGCGTTTCGAACTTTTAATTATCCGTTCCTCTGTATGGAGATAGGCGCGCGAACAGAGATGAAAAGCCTGTCCGAGATAATCATTGCTTAGATTAGTTCGAGCCAGCGTACCTCGCATGCGGCAGGTACTCACACACAAACACAAACACAAATACACGCGCGCGCACACATACACACACACACACATATATATTTGATACGAGCACTAGCACGTAAGATATTGTTCTCCCAATGAAATTAATAGTGGGAGTAAGCTCCGGCACATAACATTAATCCTCGCGGTATTAGTGACACGTTGAAGAGCTGAGCCCAGATCCTACGGAGGGAGACAACGGAAGAGTGGATGGAGAATCGAGAAGCGAACGAAAGAGAGACAGAAAGAGAAAGAGAAACCGAAAGAGAGAGAGAGAGAGAGAGAGACAGACAGAACTGATGATAGAAAAAGACAAGAGATCTCTTAAGACATTGGAACGAGAGGTAGCGAGTAGTTTCGAAAAGCTGGCAAGATAGATTCTTGAGGAAGCGTACGTTTGCCTGATTAGATGGTTTCATCGATGGCGTACTAAGACACGTGTTCAATGATAAAAACTATTATGAAGAATGATGGTCATCGATAACGATGATGACGACGATGGCGATGACATTAAATTAAATATTTTCGTTTTCTACTTTATTTTTTATCGATTCCAATTTCGATCACACTTTGTTGACCGATCAGACAAATATTAGAAAAAAGTATTTAAGATAGCTATTAAAGTTCTGCTTTGTGACCAGCTCGAAGTGATAATCTTATGATAATAATGAAAAATAATTGATTTTTTGTAGATAATTTAAATAGACCGAATTGACAATGCACGACAAGATGTTTTTCAATCTCGCGAAAAGGACGTGAACGTTCGGTGAATTCAGTAAGTAATAATAGCGCGTTAATGACCGACAGATGAAGAAATATCGTTCTCCAATGACGTGCCACTAGGTTAAGACGAATCTACCATTATGACCTGTCAGCATTCTGAGTAATCCATGATAACCATTTATTTCAGCTCCAGAAGCGAAGTAAAAGGGTCTTCGAAGTACGAGTAAGGGAAAGAGAGAAAGAGAGAGAGAAAGAGAGAGAAAACGAGTGGGACGAATCTTCCCTTCGTGGACATTTCGAAGAGTCTTCTTGAGGAACCACCCACTCCTCTTTTCCTCGTCCTACTCCTACTTCTTCATCCCCTTCCGTTTCAGCTACTATACGGACTGCAATATCCTGCTATCCAAGATCCTTATGACGATTCAAACCTCGACGAGCAAGTATTCCTTATTTCCTTTTATTCTCTATTTCCATATTTCTTTTTTAAACTATTCGAAATGATTTCTGTACGATATATGATTTCAATCCTTCAATGTCTTTCATATTTTTTTATTAAATTCTCCTTTTTTTCAATGACAATTCTTCATACTTGTTTAGTTAAGGAAATATTAAAACTTTGATATCAGCATCATGAGAATGCTTATGAATGAAATCGTTAAACTACTGGCTAGTAGTACCAGGAGAACGTGAGTGAGAGAAAGAAAGAGGGGGATAGAGAGAGAGAAGAGAGAGAGAGAGAGGACTATAGCAGATGGGGACAGAGTTGGAGAGGGGCGATCAATAATATAATACCTCGTCGCCCCGGGTACCACCATGCTATCGCACCATCAAACATCATGCCTCCATATATCCAATCCTGCCTGCCTACCGACCTTTTCATCCACACCTATCCCTATTGAATATCTTTTTCTGAATACATACCGAGGTGCTAAGTACGTGTGAACGTGTTAGCCGGTAGTGCGTTGATCAATGCCCTCATGAACTCGAATCGATCGGCTAGATCGCAAAATGAGATCTAACTGTTGAAAGGAGAAGTGTCGTAAGTTAAGCAAAGTCTAAACTGATTCGTTAGATCGTTTAGATTATTGTATTATTATTATTATTCCATGTAACGATGATGAAAATTTTCTATCGATGATTAGATATATTCATTGTGAAATGAAATTTATTTTAATATTTGTATAGCATGAATCAATTTGATCAATGGTTCTAGAATAATTTAAATTAGAACTAATGATTGCGATATAACAATATAAGAAGTAATTCTAGATTTATGTTAAGATATGCCTTAATATGTTGTAATATATTTGATTACAGTTAGAAAAGCAGGAAACTACTATTATCATTTTAAAACTTTTTTAATCATGCTGCCATCTGTGAGAGAAATTTCATGAGTTACTGAAGATAAAGTAGAAATCATTAAATTGCCGACATACAGATTTCTACTATACCATTAGATCATGATAGTTGTTTGACTAGAGAGTTCGAGATAGTCCCGACAATGTCTCTAATGTATAGTGGCACTAATATATATATTTAATATAACTACATAATTTTCTAAATTAATTAAATTAACATATTTTAATGTAAACAATCTAATTAATTCGTAGTCGCTTATTAGATCACAGTATAAATCATAAAATTTTAGCGTGATAAAACTATGATTATATTATTGAAATTATCACTGAAAGATTCGCGACATTCTAATCAATCATTAAATAACACATCATAAGAAATTAGATTTTTTAAGTAATTTATTCAGTTGCTTTTTTTAATCAATACACCTGTACTTTTATAAATTTATTAGTTCTGTTTTATATTGTGCATGAAATTTTTCAATTAAGAATTTATTATATATAATATTTAAAAAAAAAAGAAAATTATAACAATCTACGTCAGGACATATTAAGTCTAATGAAATTTATATATGATATATGTATTATAAGTGTACGAAGAGTAATATAATAATGATATAGTTTCACTAGAATATTTATTACAATGAAATTTTACAAAATGATATGCTAATATATTATTTACATTAGTATAATTATGATATTAACAAACGACTTTATACTGCATAGATAATAATCGATAGTACATTGATATTAATACGATAGTACGCTTACAATTATGAAAATTTAAAAATCATGAGTATTGATTTTATCCGACAATCCATTGTCCAGGCTCACGAGATTTTTCATATCTTTAATTAAACTGCATGCTATTCCATGTGATTGCAATCTCGAGTCGCGAGGCATGTCATCCGTAAGATACCTGTAGAGACGAGCTTCTGATATTTACAAATCTACAAAAGCCCGGATCTACAGGGTAGATCACGAATGTGCCTATCGAATGCTATTTTGCTCTGCTTCTTTCTCCTTGTTGAGATGATCTGTAATAAAAGAAATAATTTTTTTCTCTTTTTTTATTCTCTAATAACTTTTATCTTTCATATATCATTAATTATTATATGTATATATATATATATATATATATATATATATATATATATATATATATAATATTTTTACAATGATTTTATTATATCAAAACACACATTTATATCTTACATTTATTAATTAATTTGTTACCCAATGTTTCATAATTTTTAATATTCAAAATATTTTTTCATTGCGGTAGTTCTTTCGGTTTCTTTCTTTTCTCCTTTTTCTTTCAATGGATATAGCAGAAAAGAAATTGACAAGAATAATCACCATTTGAATCCGAAAGCAACGAGGATGAAAGGAAGGTATACTATAGCAAACATTATACCGTGCATGTCTTTGGCCAAGCTTCTTCCTAAACCGGACGTGACCGAGCATGCACGTCCGGAATATGGTCAACGGAAGTCATGAGTTACGATGTTCGTGTATCCATTGCGATCATGCTCCCTGGATTTTAAAGGTCGATTTATTTCTTTTCAATATTCTTATTGTGTTTTCTTTGTATAAAAACCATTACTTTAATCAGATAATATAAATCAAGTGTTAGAGTCATACGTAATAATTCTCATATGTTACATAGTTATACAAATTATTTGCTTGGATATTGTGATTGGTATCGAATGATTACAAAAAATTATTTCTAACTTTCCATGTGATAAAAATAATTATTTGTGAGCTTTTCCAGAGGTCCCAAAATTCAATATCCTCTTCTAGAAAAATATAAAAATACAAATGATATTTTTAAAGAATATTTGATATCAAAATGAATTGATATCTTGATAGAAAAAAAGAATAGATTTATTTTGAATTAGTACCTTGCAACGAATATGAGCAACAATTAGAAACAAACACGGTTCAACATCCAATAGTAAAAGACAAAACTAAAAAGAGATAAATGACGACGTCAAGAAGCTCTTGATAAAAGCAATATAACAAATAGGAGAGGTTAATCGAGTTATATATGCGGCAAACAAGTCGATCGATTAAACTCACGCAGCGACAGCATTCGTAGACGGTATGGATGTGAAAGCCACGCAACAGGCGGCGCAGAAGGCTTTACGCATTCTCGTAAAAACACGATTAAGAATTAAATAAAGAAAAACTAAAGAAGAAAATATTCGATAGTACGATATTTATTTTGAAGTTGAATGTTGGTACGTGTTAAAAAGCAAAATGTAATTTTCTTTCTTGAAAATTTTCATCAAACGTTTCTTATATTCACGCAAATCGATTTTCATACTTCAAAATTCTAATATGATATTACGAATCCTTCCAAGGAGTATTAGAAACTTTGACCACTTTATAAACTTACAACAAACTTACATACAAAGTATTCGTCTCTAAAATATTTTCTAAAATTTTGTTCGACCGATTCTCATCCGTTTAAGAAATTAATAGCAAATCATGTCACGTGATATTAATTAACGTACTGAGCAAACAAGAAATCAATATCAAACATAACACATTTAAACTTTTTAAAACGAAAGGAACGATTTTAAACACACAGAAATACGTACGATCAGATACATACATATATATATATATATATATATATATATATATATATATGTAGCTATATGTACATACGAATAAAGCAACAAAAGAAAGAGATTAAGGATAAGCTCCACGTGGAAAAAGAAAAGAAGACGCTACGTAACTCACGATAAACACTCCACTGCAAACTCGATACATAAAAACATTATACATATACATATACATATACATATATATATACATATATATATAATAAATACATACATATATACATACATACGTACGTACATACATACATACATACATACAACATACATACATACATACATATATAAACATTGATATATAACACACTCACACGAGTTGTTTCTAGGTAGAATAATTGTCAACTATCATCGAATATTAACACAACTATCGCGATGATGATACACACTCTTGTGAGACGTTGAAAGCTTCGGAGTGATACTAGCGATGTCCTGTTGCTTTGTCCTCTCGCATCCTTGCTCGAGGAACGGAGAGGAGTCGCGAGCCTTCGTGTTAGAGAAAAGACGAGTTTCCTCGAAATCGCTCGAGGTGGGCCAACGCCCCTCGAAAGGATCCCGTTGATGGCGATCGTGTAAAGAATGCGTGAGAAAGAGAGAGAAAGCCAGTTGGATAGAAAGAGTAGGAGAGTCTTTGAGAGGGAGAGAGATGGAACGAGTTCGCGACCGCGCACGGCTAAGGTCCTTTTCAGCCGGAGCATTCGAGCTTCGTTGAGACGACGAACGAATCCTCGAGTTGCGGGGCGTCTCTCTCGCGGCTGCCCGGGTGAAAGCAGCCTCTTCCCCCGGATTCTGCGATGATTGGACCGCGCGCACCCTCCACCACTGAACGGGGATGCCACCGCACAGGGCCGTAATCTAAAAGTACCTTTTGCCAAGACTCTCTCTCTTTCTCTCTTTCTCTTTTTCTCTGTCCCTCTCTCTTTCTCTCTTTCTTTCTTTATATATATACATATATGTTTTTGTCTCTCTTTCTCTCTGAGATAGAGTATCTATCTACGTATGTAATATAATCTCGAGACTTAAAATCGATTAGAATCATTCTCCTAATTTAGCTTAATTCATAGTATTTATTCCTCTCTTTCTTCTCCATCTGTTATTCTTTCTAGTTCTTTTTCTTTTTTTTTCTTCCTTTTCTTTTCATTTTTCTTTTTTTTTTTTTTTACTGAGGCGATGTTAATTAATTGATGTCAAACGTGTTTTAATCGCAATGTAATAAAGTAAATCGCGCGATGTTATTGGTCTATTGGGTTATTTAATTCGATTAGATCAAATCGGGTATTGTTAATTATTTTATTCGATTTTTTCATTTTCTTTTTCTATATCATTTTTGTTAATTTAGAAGAAAGAGGGAGAGAGAGAAAAAAATACGTATATACACAGACATTGTCTCTTTGATTTTTAATGAACGATGCGAAAAAGGAAGAAACAAGATACTCCGGTAGAAACTTTGCGACGCCTCGGTGAGCGCCCTTGTCGACTCTGGATTGGAGTAGTAGAATGGTGATTCGATCCGACAGGCCGCTGTCAACGCTGACTCGACGCATTTGTTACTCACCGCGAACTCTTGCTAGAACGATTTAGTCTATCCACGTATAAACGTTTAATGAGAGCAAATGAAATTTCTACGGTACATTTAAAATTTTTGATTAAAAGATTATTTCGTCATTATTTTCGTTCGTGTTTATCAATAAGATAAATATTTATAATCATAGTCGATCGATAACTATATCTTCGAAATGCAAAATACAAGTTTCGAAATACAAGTTTCTAAACAAAACAGGAGACAAGATTATCTTGAAGATAAATATAGGCATTGTGTTTTCTCAGATCACAGCGAAACGTATCGATTTTTACGTTCGTATTTGAAGAAATTGTAAAAAAAGCGAGTCACCTATCTGTTCATGAATTATTCACAACTCCGTCTCTTATCCAGACGAGAGGAGAGATATACACGCTCGCAAATACACACAAACAGACATATATATACACACATACATATATAAACATATTATTCTCCCTTGAAAGGCATCCATCCAAAAGTATCTCAACCATTCTGAGGTCGTGTAAGAAACTCGTCTATCTAAACAAGCTTGTAACGGGTAGACAAGAATTTCGAATCGATTGAAATTTAAGGATAGATAAGAAGAAAGAGAAAAAATATATATATACATACATACGTACATACATATATATATATATATATATATATATATATATAAAGACGGGGTACACCGTTTCGCGCATAAATAGATACGGCACTGCGTTCGTGAGTATTCGGCCACGTTCGGCAAAGAGAAGTTCGTGAAACGCCAGAGGCGAAGGTAGGGGTAGGGTTGAGAGAGAAAGAAGAAGAAGAGGAAGAAGGGTATGAATGTATGTGTATGTGTGTACATGAGATAAAGAGAGAGAGAGGGAGAGAGAGAAAGAGAGAGAGAGAGAGAGACAGAGAAAGAGAAAGAGAGACGAAATTCGGGCCACCCTTCGTCTCATCATCTTTTCGCGCTCACAACCAGGCATATCTACCTTCAAGCAGCTTTCTCTCCTCCTCGGATTGTTGGGAAAAAATCTCCTCTCTCTCTCTCTCTCTAACATTTCGCTATCCCTCTCACCCTCCATCACCTCCTTCCGTAGCCCTCGACGTCTCCCAATAACGCAGCTTCCGTTCCTTCTCCGTTCTCGAGCGACGTATTGATCGTCTCTCGGCTCCTGAAAGCGGCGGAGGCTGACACACGGGAGGAGGTTGGGAGACGTGAATGTTGTGAAAGCCCTCTGTGAGAGGGAAAGCCAAAAGAGGAAGAAAAAGAAAGGAAAAGAGAGAGAGAGAAAGAAAGAAAGAAAGAAAGAAAGAGAGAGAGAGAGGGAGAGAGAAGGGTGAGATGTGAAGTAAAAAAAGGGAAAGAATGTTAAAGAATTCGCGTGTTCGCTGTACTATCGAAGGGTTCGTTACAAAAGCATGATAAAAAAGAGAAAGAGAAAGGGAGAGAAAGAGAGAGAGAGGGAGGGAAAGAATGTTCAGTAGAGATGAATTAAAAGATAACGAGAGAACACGCTCTTCGTATACATGGTAAAGAAAGGAACGCGAGATAGAGAGCCATATTCTTTTTCTTCTTCTTGTTCTTATCTTCGGTGAGAGAGAGAGAGAAAGAGAGAGAGAGAGAGAGAGAGAGAGAGAGAGAGAGAGAGAGAGAGAGAGAACAGTAAGGCGTCACCGCCCGAGAGAAATTCTTGACCGGGCTTTGGACTTCGTGTTTCGCGTCGAAAGTACCCGTTGGAGTTTTTACTAACATACTCTTCGGTATATGTCTACCTATCTCAGAGAATTTCGCTGCGAATGACAGCATGGATAAGTCCTTGTCATAAGAGATATTTACTATTTTCCTTGAGGAGTATATACCTCTAATTGATTCTTAATTCGCTCTGATACGATTTTTAGCAAGAGGGAGTGAGAGAGAGGGAGAGAGAGAGAGTATCTTATATTATTTGTAAATATAAAAATAGTATTTTGAAATATAGTGTATAATATTTTCATTGGAATATTGTAATAAAATTGAATTAAGATTAATGCCGGCATTATATAAAAAATATTCTCAGCTAAAGATTTTACATACAACGACTGTAATTAATTAGACGATTAGGACGATGGAAGAAAGAAAGGAAGATAAACATAAACGTAAATGATCATGCTAACGACAGGGAAAGGTTATACCGCTCTGAAAAATCCAGAGAAGTGTTAGATGTCGAAGCATAACGGTTCGTCGAGGAAAATGGTAGACCGATAAAAGAACGCACGAGCCCGTTCGATAAATCGCCGATGCTCCATTCATCTCGTCATAGCATCATCCCCTCGTAGTATGCCACTCAACGACCTTTTTTCCTCGTCGTACTCTACTACTCACGTGCAATACGTCTTCCTTCGGTTTACCGAGACTCTCAGTCAAATGCATTTTCTTCTTCTTCGAATCTCTCTTCTCTTCTCTTGTTCTTGCCCGAACATCCCTTTCTTTGCATTGTTTTTTTTTCTTTATCTTTTCTTTTCTGACGAATCTTCGACGAGGATCTTTAGAATAAGAAAAAACAATATGTAAATTATCGTCGTCATCGTTATTTTTTTTCTTTTTTTTTTTTTCATACGATTTCGTCTTTAATTTTCACATTTACTACACATATGTACGTATTCAATATGTACATATATATAGCAATCGTATATTTAAATTATTATTGGATATCTATTATTAATGTTTTTCTTTTCTTTAACATTTCTTACTAATTCGTTTTTGTCTAATTCGTATCTAATTTTCATTCTTTAATATTCTCTTATCAAAGATCATTAAACTATAATCGAATTAATTTTAATCACTCGTCGAAAGATGATGCCCCGTTTAAAACCAATAGCTAACCAATATAGTTAAGTTCCATCGCTAAAGTATAAAGAGATGTCTCATCGACATCCCATGGTAAAGTTATTTGTCGTCGACGTCAAGACTACGCCCGGCGAATAGACAGGTGCTCGTGAAAATATGTTCCGCCATGATACGCCGCGTCTGCGTTCCCAGACGGACGCCGTTTACAAGCATACCGTAACGCGTTAAACGTAGTAGCATCGCATTTATTGATTAATTCGCGAGAGCTTGCTCGCGGTAACAGACAATTTTGATTTTTCCAATGAGACGATTATCAAAACGAAATATTTTTTTTTGAAAGTGACGATTAAGCAAAAAACATTCACTTTTAACAATTATTCCTATATCATGAAAGAAAATTATAAATATTAAAATTATTCTTATTATTTTGAACGACAATTTTGTTTCGATTCTACAAAACATATGTTAAGGAAAAAAAAAGAACATGGACGAATCGTGAGTTTCGCATTGACAATCCGAAATTTTTTTTCAATAAACAAATCTACAAAGTACACTAATTACCAGGTACAATTTTTTTCAAAATCAAACATTCACTTGTAACAATTATTTTCTATATTAACGAAATAGTCGACGTCAAATCCTTTCTTCATTTTTGAAGCATGATTTTTGTTTAGAATCTATAAAACATGTTCAACAAGAAAAAAAAAAAATAAAAATAAATAAACGAACCGTAAATAATCCTAAATTTTTCTTCGATGGATAATTATACAACTTAATTAATTACTATATAGTTTTTTTTCGAGATCACCAGTAATACGTTGTTACTGTTCGGTAGACGAGATAAGACTGACTTAGAAATTATGATGAAAATGTGCATACCTAGGTTCTGATTCATGCGATCCGCTAGATAGATATATCCCGTTTGCATCGTACTTGAAACGCACGACTGGAAAGAAGCACGGTCTTCGACTGGCAGTATCCATCCTATCGTGGAATGCTTCAGAAGGAAGGTACGTCCGGGCATTGCGTCTAGAATAATAATATTGTCACCAGTCGATTTCCTTTTTCATACTACTACGTCCCGGTACCGACCCGCATTCGTCACTCATCAAGAATACAAATGCAAAATCGTATCTATTAATAAGACTTCTCTTTCTCCTTCTTCTTATTTTCAATTTCCTTTTACGCGAAATTATTCCCTTGCGTTTCACTCCGCTCTTATTGTTTACAAATTTCTTCACAAAAGACAACAAAGAAGCAAAAAAAAAGTTGAGTAGTAATACAAAACTTATGCTTTCGAACTTCTATTTAATATTTAAGAATAAATAATAAAAAATATTCGTTCGTAAATCGCCAAGCACAAATTATATATTTTTATGTATTTCGTTTACTTGCAACTCAAGAATTGCAAATATCGTATATTTACAAAAATTAAAAGTTCGATGAAAATTATTAACGTTTCTAAAGTTATTCGATAAAGTAGAAAATAAATTTCTCCAATTCGTATACGAGGGCTCGTAAAATAATATCCAAGGTAAGGGTAAGGGTTGGGTGTAATAAAAACTTAAACGACTAGCCCGTGATATTAAAATGAGTTGGACTTGAAACGAGAGGGTTAAAAGTTCTTGCTAAGAATTCTTGAGAACTTCTTAAAAAAAAAGAAAAGAAAAAGGAAAAGGAAAAATAATAAAGAAAAAAAAAATACCATTACGTACAGTCGAATGAAGAATTTATGAAAAAAAAAACCGACATTGTTAATCGCGAGAGGAAAGTATATGTATATATATATGTGTGTGTGTGCGTATATGTATGTATATATAGTTGAAAAGAGAGACCAAGGCTAAATATCGTAAGAAGTTAAGAGGATAGGAGAAAAATTGTTGGATGGAAGTAACAGCATCTGAAAATGGTAAGGGCTGTGCGTGATATGGGTAAAGCTATCGAAAGGGACGAAGAAAGAAGAAAAAAGAAATAGAAAAGTAAAGAGAAAGAGAAAGATGGAATCACTGTGCCGAGTTCAAGATAGGCTGGACCCTTCATCCGCAAAGCTGCCCCATGAGAGTTCTATAGATGGCCCTTCACCCTCTATCCTCTCTCTCCTACAACCATACCACCGAGTTTTTGGCTCTTCTCGCGAATATTTCCTCGGACAGAAGTCGTAGCGACGGAAAGCTCTTTAGCCAGGCGACGCTCGAATTCCAACTTCTTCATATTTTCACTCTGATTTATCGTTCCATTAATGTAACTTATCGATACGATAACTAACTACTTTGCCCTCCTCGTTCTACGTCACAAATTTTCATTCGGCAAAATTGTCACTCGCGAATGCATTAAAACAATTAAACTGTTATATACGAGATGTCCCCGAAAATACATTACAGAAGATTCATGAGACATGGTACATTGGCACATTTCGTACAAGTTAATTGCAAGATCGATCGATCTCTTTATACTGTTAATCAGAATAAGCTAAATCCATTTTATATGTATTTCTATCATAATTAAATATGATTACAGAATTATCTTAATATAGCAAGACACAGTATAATGGATATTCTAACCGATAAAACGTTTGTTACGCGATATCTTAAATATGTTTAACAGGAAAACTATCTTACGAAATGTAACATTGTAAACGAAATGTAAACGTCTGGAAAAATTAACCAGACAAGTGTCACTTTGCGGGAACAAGATCAATCATTGCAAATATTTAATATTTTATATAGCTATTCTGCGATATTATTTTCTTCGTATTCTTGGACAAATTTTTTATCGTTCTTGAAGAACAGATGAAAAAAAAAGAAAAAAGAAGAAGAAGAAACATGATTTCGTAAAGTGCATATAAATTGCTTTGGGTATAAAAGGGAAAAGAATGAAGGTTATAAAATTTTCAATGTGAAACTCGAACTTCGTCATTATTTTTTCTCCTCGACTTCTTCCTGGGATATCGTTTAACCGAGCACTCGTCGGTTTAAACGCAAAGCCATTAATAAATTGCAGAGGAGCCCGTGTTCAAGTCGAGCCGCGTTTACAGCTTAATAGCGTCCTACTGAATTTCAAGGAAAGAACGAACGTTTCCTAAAGGGCCAACGCGCGCTACAGAGTCGCGTTCCATGTTCTACGCGACGACGCACGAAGAACGGAAGATAACGATCATTTGTCAAGACGAAGTGGATGCGAACGCAAACACCTTATCGCGGTCTTGAGAGAGTAATCTATCGCGCGTGTCTTTTAACGCGAAAGGGATTTCGTTGGATACAAAAAAAGGAAAAAAATAATTTTAAAAATGACAACGAAATATTATCTGATAATTAAAAAGAAAATTCTTCACACGCAAGCACACACACACATATGTATATATAATTGTAAAAATATATCTACTTATTTTTTTCATAAGCATACATATTTAGAAAAATGTATAATTCATACTTGATATCATTCATTAAATTCTATCGACTATTAAGTATATAAAAACGAATTGCAGTATTAACGAATAAATCATTTACAAAAAAGTTTTCCAAACAAAATCAAAAATATAGATAAAATCTTCGAATAAATGTTGACATTGGAATCCAATATAGAATGATTCCGAATAAAAAAGAAGTATGATGAAATATTTTTATCGAGTTATATAAAAAAATAAAAAAAAGTAAATAAATAACGCGGACCTATATATTTTCGTACCATTTTCCCAACAAAAAAAAGAAAGAAAAAAAAAAAGAAAAACAACACAAACATACATATATCTTCGTAA
Organism: Vespula vulgaris; assembly: GCF_905475345.1. NCBI lineage: Eukaryota > Metazoa > Arthropoda > Insecta > Hymenoptera > Vespidae > Vespula > Vespula vulgaris. The sequence goes on from NC_066589.1 coordinate 6,789,486, forward strand.
GCAATCGCAGTTACTTTTTCCATCGATGCTTTCACTTTAATATCGTTGTTCACCGAACGACCAAAGCGATCCAATAACTTCGTTTCTCGTCGAAGGGTCGTAAAGAGGAGAGCGAGTGTTGGTTTGTTCGAGCACAAGATTAATTAAAAAAGTATGTTTCGGTACGAGGAGACAACGTGGATGTAGAACGATGGGAATGGAAACGTAGCTACGTGGTATTACGGGTTAAAATATATGTAATGGTCTGTGTGCGTGGTGTGTGTATGTGTTCATATATACATATATGTATGTATGTATGTATGTATGTATGTATGTATGTATGTATGTATGTATGAGTACACGCACGTAAACGAAAGCATAGGCGGAGACGTGGGGTTGGCAGGCAGTCCAAAGCATTCAAAGGGGGTTGGATCATGGGGATAGATCGTTGATAGAAGGGGGTGAAAGGAGGGGGTTGGACGCGATTCCATCTGCCAGCCTGTCATTCTGATACTACGTACAATGTCGGCTGTTGCCGGAGACGATCAATACATTGCAATCTATATAAAATGGCTGCAGTATTTGCTGGAGAGTCGTGAATAAAGTTACCTGCTTCTATTTCTCCATCGAATTGCGTATCGAGAATGATTCTTTCGCTTTATTGAAATCCTAAGACACGAGGAGTATGTGAAAAAATTCTTCAAAAAATTTCACGACCTCTCTTGTATATCAAACTGTAAACACGTCGCTCCTATATATAGTATAATATAATATAACAAGATTTTCTTTTATCAAGATATTATTTTATTAACAAGATTTTCTATGTTAGAATTATTTAATTTTTATTGACAAACGAAGGTACGCTTTTCCGTTGAAAAAAAATAATATTATTTCGAGAAAGGGTAAGATCCATTTCGATAAATATGGCAGATCAGTAATTTCTTATAGAATGTTTTTTGGGAGAGAGAGAAATATCGTGTTACGTTTAACGCAATGATTGTTCGAATCTGTCATGTTAATTTTGTGATGTTATTCTACATTTGGAAATTGCACAGGGGAAAAAGTGCAGTTTAATGGCATAGATGATGAACGATTGGTTACTATCTATCTAACTCGTTTCTAGATTCATTACTCCAGGATTCATTCGAAGGGCTGTCCAAACGCGAACCCTGCCCTAAACTATACTGATATGCTTGGAGTGGGGAAAGTTACATCTGTAGAATTTATATATATATGTATATATATTATAGATTGCCGCGCGGGGTTAGAGCGCTTTGAAGAAACGTGAGATCTGCGACGTCTAGCGGCAAACTGAAGAAAGTCACTATGCAATCTAATAGCACAGTGACATCTCTTGGAATATCTTCGAATCTCGAAAGTCAACTAAACTGTCGAGGGATGACGCCAAACTCGTCTTCCTTGGTTCTCTCAAAATTCAAAATTATTTTTTTTTGTTTTTACCATTTTGGAAATATAACACCGCTTATAACACCGCTTAATTTTTCTTCGTCGAATTTGTCACTAACAATTGTTTTTAAATGAACTTACGATACACGATTATTTATAACAGGTAAATATTTGAATTTTGTTCACATAAAAATAACACGATTCCGGCGCACAAAATAATTTTAAATAATTTTGCTCACTGTAATCGAAGTTATCATTGAAACTGATTAAAAATCACTCTTTTTTTTCCCCAGAAAAAAACCAACGAGAAAAGAAGAAAATTTAAAAATCCAAGAAGAAAATTCAAGTCAGACGTCGTGACCGTACAAGAGGCAGATCGTAACAGAACTAACCCAGAGAGTTTCGTGCAATAAAGGGGATCATTTCGAATCTGTGCGTTGAAATTTATGGTTACCCCCACCAAGGCGATCCACGATTCGTGGGGCCGACTCCCTGCTAAAGGCCGGTCATTAATTTTACGTTTTGCGCGTGGACCATCGATTTCTCGCACGGAACGTGCATCCTTCTCGTAACAGTTCGCCGTTTAGTACGATTTTTCAAGTCAACTTTCCTAAGATATATATATATATATATATATATATATATATATATATATATATATATAAAGTATCTCACAATTTTAACTTACATCCATGTGTTGCGAAGATGAGACTTTGAATGGTTTAACGTTTTACATTTGTAAATTATTTCGACGATTATTAAAAATATCAACTCTCTTTTTCTCTCTCTCTTTCTTTGCATATTAATATATTTAGACTTTTTTATTTGTATATATATATTTTAAACGACTGTTCTATCTAGAGATCAAAATATTTAAACGATAATTGTGTTAAAAAGCATGAAAGGGCAAATGTTGAGATAAAGTAAATTTTTGTTTTCAACGAGCGATAAAATCTATAATTTTATGGGAACTAATTCTAAGAAAAAAAAAAAAAAAATTCGTACCTAAGAATTCTTCGCAGTACTGTGATAGTTCTTGTATTTGTATCTTCTATACTTGAAGCCGAATTTCCAGGTGATGTTGGCCATTCGCCGTGCAACGGGGATATGCTGTAGGAAAATCCTGAGGGGTGGTATTACCAACGAAATGATTTATGAGATCGGGGACCAGGTAGGGCGTCATTCAGTACCACTCTGTTCCACTCATCGTATGCTTCCGTCTCTTCGTTCTGACTCGCAACATCCATGCGTTTTTAGTTGGTCCATTTCTGTTAGAGACGGTACAACGTTCCGTCTTCATCGACGCGTCTTACTTCCTCAAAGTGTTTAACAATGTGTAACAATCATACATACGTTATCTCGAAAGTGATCGAATGTCTTATCAATCAAGTGTCTAGCAAGAATGAGTTGGCCGTACGACATTTTTCCTCTTTCAAAGAAGACCTCCGCGGTAAGATTTAAATTGTTTGAAAAGTTGAACGATATGTAGAGTGTGTTTTTAAAATGACTAAACGTAAGGTAAGAAAATAGTTCGAAGCTAACGTAGTTTTCCATAAAAATAAAGAAAGAAAAAAAAAAGGAGGGAAAAAAGAAAAAGAAGCAAGTCAAACATTTCCTCGTTTCTTATCTTACCGTTCGATTGAAAACGCATTAACGAGGTATCGCGTGAAACTAAAAGAAAAAGAAAAGGAAAAAAAAATGAAAGAAAAAGAAAAAGAAAAAGCTTAACCACTTTTTGCGTTTCGCTTTATATAATTTTTTTTTTCTTTCCTTTGAAACTTATGAAAAATGTAATCTTCGCGATTAAAACGAAAGAAAAAGAGAAAGGCGTAACTACTCTCCCGTTGCTGATACCTTTCCATAATTTCTCGCTACGAGTCTGAAAAAGGCATAGGCAAGAGACGACGAGGTCGTTGGTGAAATCGTGGAAAGGAAAAAAGCTTAGAGAGGGAAAAGAGGGAAATACCGAAGGCGAAGTCAAGGCAACGACGGAGACGGCTACGGGAACCCCGAAGGTTCATCAATCATCAAGAGCGAGACAATCGAATAGCGCAGCCAACCGGCGAACAGCTGTCGCTTCGTTCGGCTCTCTGACGGTACATGTTACACGTTGCTACCGTTCACGAATTCACGTTGGTTGCACCTTCGAAAACTTCTCTGCGCGCGCCTTTTCCCGTTCGCTTATGAATCGATTCGAGCCAAAGAAACGGGATACGTTACTTGCGATGTATATATGTATATATATATATATATATATATATATATATATATATATATATATATAGAGAGAGAGAGATGTGTGTGTGTATGTGTCTGTGCACCGTCGAATAACAAAATCGACCATCTCGATGACGAGAAAATAGTTGTTTAAAATCTTTTATATGTTTTACGAATAAATATTGTTTGATTAATGATAAATCAAATAAATCTTACTAAATTTTACGATTATCGAAAATAAATTAATATATTCTTATATACGGATACTAGAAAGTATTGTAGTAAAATGAAAAATGTAAAGTTAGAGAGTACGGATAAAAGGATATCCAAATTAGCATTGATAGTAAATAGCTCTAGGTGTGTATATATATATATGTGTGTGTGTGTGTGTGTGTGTGTGTGTATGTATATGTATATATATACACACATATATACACATATATATAAATATATATAAGCTTTCCATCACAAACTCTTATATTATATTATATATTCGTAGGAGGTCGATCCTCCTCGCATCACGTTACATCATATCTCGAGCTTCGGCATCACAAGTCGATATCGTCCCTATATTGTCTGCTACGTTTCATAAATAACTCTTATATTACGAAAAAATACAATTTCAATATTACGTCCGACGGATACGCCAATATTACTCGGACGTGTGATAGATAGACCGTGAGGGTTATTGTCTTTATAAACGTATAACCATTTGTTTTAGAAATTCATATTATACATACATACATACATAGTTATGTACGTACAAACATGATATGTTAAGAGGAATAAGGTGTGCTCCTCAAGAAGATATTGCGTCCCGACGGAAGAAAAAATATTTTTGTCGATGGTACAAAAGGAAAGAAAAACTAATGAAACGTAGAAAATATCTGCGAGAGAAGGCACAGTGAGGTGTTAGGAACGAAAATATGAACGCGCGGACCAGTATTATATTAATAACGCTCGTGCTTTTCTCCCCCTTGAGAAAAGGGACGCTTTCGCGGCAGTTTAATTAAATTTTCGTGCATTTTATACCATTTGTCGTGCTCGCATCCTGTCATCCCTTTGTCGTTCCATGCTTATTACGAGTCAGAGATCTAACGTCGACTCTTCGTCGAATCCTCCTTTCTTTCTTCGACAAAATTATTTACCAAGATGTCTACGTCGATTCGTGTGTTTACTTGAAATTCAAAACTGGATTTAAACTCATTCAAAATCGAAAAGACCTCAAGTGGGAAAGGTAGATCCCTGTAAACACAACGTTGACCTTACCGACCTGTTAACCGAGTTTCTTGAAAGAAATATTTCTGAGCGACAGATGGTACCGCAAGAAAGTTTCTTTACTCTTCATGCTTATATATCAATATTGACAAAGAAATTTAATTGACAAAAATTAAATATTCCGTGCGTTCCATGTACATTACTATTTCTTTTTTTTTTATTACTACAATGAATTACGTGCGCGTCAAGTCAGTTTAATACAGATATTTAATGCAACTACAAAAAATTACGCGTGTAGATAACAATCGTATAATAGTATTACAAAAAAAATAATACGAACAAACGCATCAGATCAAACGAACTCGACGCATCAGATCAAACGATTATACTCGATGCATTTCTTTGTATCTTATTGTAATTCAGACGAATTTTAGTAGCCTCAACAATCTCAAAAAAAATATCACTAAAAAACAAAAAGTAACGAACACGAGCACGTGCGGTATTCAACTTATCTTAAAGCTATATGACGGCAAAAGTAAAAGAAAGAGAAACCGAAGTACACGCGATTTCTTTCTCTTTATATATATATATATATATATATATATATATATATATATATATATATACACTTTTTATTTTTCGTCTTGTCTTTTTTTTCTGAAAGCTAATGGAGTTTATAGGAGACGAAGAAGCGTCGATCCAAGATGGATATCTCCTTAACGCGATTATCAGAGAAGGCGTGGACGTAGCCAGTCAAAAGTAGCAAGCAGAGACGGGAGGGTTGTCACCCTTGTCTCTCTCCGTGCAGCGTGAGAAGCCAGCCAGCCATCTTGAATGATGTATGGCGCCGGTTACGAGGTCGACTGAGCGGCCATCACTCAACGCTGAGCTCCACGGCTTTTGGGGACACGTCGTCGGGAACTCTCCTTCTGTCCGTCTGTCCTCTGGAGCTTCTAGTCTTGCTACCGTAACCGTTGCTGTTCCTGTCTATGCTATCTTTCGCACTTGGCTGCCACGATAGCGGAAACGACTCGTGTTCCTTTTCAAATCTCTGTCCACCAAAAAGTGCATATATTCTTTTTTTTTCTTTTTTCATTTTTCTTTTTCTTTTTCTTTTTTTTCATTTCTTTTTTTCTTTAACATTAGGTTGCATCCGGCAGGAGACGTTCTATTAATGTCTTTTTAAAATTTTGACGCTTCTTTATATTTGTACAAGTGATTCTATGGAAAACAATATTCTCATTAATTTCTATCCACCTATAAATAAAATAAAGTAAAAATGACGTATTTACACAGATACGTATATATATACGAACAAATACACACAAGACAAGAACTCATTTAATCAATTATCAAAACGATCGTAAATTAAGAGAACGAAAAATAATGGTAGTTCTTTAAAGTAATTCGATGCTATCGATAATCCGTCTGACAGGAAACATCGTCAAGATTCTACCAGCATATACCAACGTCGTTATTGTAATTAATTAACAACGTTAATACGTAATCGTTAAGTCTTAATGGAGAAAACAGGTAGAAAGGTAAAGAGCGTTAATGCGAACTTTCACAAGAACGTAGGAAAAGTGTAACTGAATCGCGAGAATTTTATTCTTATGGACAGGATGCTTTGTTCATAAATCGACAATTTGATAGAGGTTTAGCTTAACTTAGGGAAAGAAAGAGAAAGAGAGAGAAAAAAATGGTCGCAACTTCCACGTGACGAGCCGTCAATGACAGTGGACTGTAATCAATAACCGCATCAAGCTTACACGCATTGCTCCACACGTTTCGGTTTGGAGCCATTCTGCCTTCATCCCTTTCCCTCTCTCTTTCTCTTTCCCTCTCCCTTTCTGTCTGTATCTCTCTATCTCTCTCGTTCTCTCTGTTCCCCTATCCATGTATTTAATATGCAATACCCCATTTACCCTATTGAATACCCCACGAATCAACTCCAAGCAGTATCCCGACCCACATTTCAACTGCTCTTCCCCTTTCCTACTTACTAATTCTTTTTTCTCTTTTTATCCAAGCTTTCTAATCCGGTCAGTTTTGAAAAACCTGTTTTTTATAGTTGTTATAATTTTGAGATATGAATTTTAATCCTCTTTATAATTCTCTGTCTAGTCAGTTTCACATATAAAAGTGAAGACCTTTCAATATTTTTATCTTAAATCCAAGAAATCTAAATTCGTCAAATCTAATTTATAATTAATTTGTTAGAACGATTAATCGATCAATTTAAAGAAGAAAAAACAATCGAACTAAATGAACACGCAACACATCGTCCTCGTAATAAATTCATTAACGAATAAAAATTACATCGCTGAGAGTAATACTCCCCTCTTTTGCTTTTTTTTTTTTTAAGTAAAGAAGCGATTCGAGTTTCATCGAGTAGACTTTAACATTCCGACCAATTTATAAAAGGCAACGCCTGGGTGAGCGTAACGCTTGCCGAATGAAATTATACAAGCCGTTGCAATTAATTAGTCTTAATAAAAATTATACGAGAAATCGCAATTATAAACGATCGTTACGCGCCACCACACCATAGTTGGAGTATCGAGTAGAAAGAAACGAAACGGGGTAGGGAAAAAAAGGGGGAAGGAAGGAAGGAAGGAAGGAAGGAAAGAAAGTGGAAACGTTGTGGAATGGGGTAGTCGAAGTAAAAGAAAAGAGAAGATGTGAAAGAAGCGGTTGCTGGAGAATCGACCATGAGAAAGAGAGAGAGAGAGAGAGAGAGAGAGAGAGACAAAGAAAGAGAGAGAGAAAGGATGAGTCCGGTTGCCGTTGGTGCGGAAGAAAAGAGAGTCACGGGATGCTGGAAGGATGGGCAAGAGAGAGGAGACGAGGAAGGCCAGAAGGAGGGCAGAAGGGATGAAAAAAGGAGGGAAGGAGGAGAAAGGGTGGGAGGAATGGGGTGGCACGCGGTGCTTCCTCCCGAAGTACGCGCCGGCAATCCCGGGGGCCGCTTTAAATGAGTCAGCGTTTTTATGCCCCGCGATGTTGTCAAAGTGCAAACAGCGCCCGATAATATATCATCAGTTGCGCGAGCGATTCTCTCCAACCCTCAACCACCACTACCACTACCATCATCACCTCTTCCTCCTACTCGTCTTTCTCTGAGGGCAAGAGACGTTATAAAAGTACACACCGTGGACGAACAACTGCAACGAATCGGAAAGAGAAATGTCATTATGTGCTTATTTACGCACGATCGACAAGCCTAATGATTAAAGGCCTGCGATTAGTATCAGTCGGTCCCTTAGATTATCTTAACTTTCAGTAATTTAGTATAATAAGAACGTCAAGTTTTCAGACTTCATTTTCGAACGTTTTTAAATGATAAGATTTATCTATCGAATACTTTCGAGTTAAATGTATACCTTTAACTGTTGTTTAAAATTTGTGGTATGTTCGAGATCAAAGATAAAGGTAGATCTTCTAATTTGTTTCTAGCTTTACGATTAGAGATACATAGATTTTCGAAACTTTCTCTCTTCCTTTTCGTTCTTTGTTTCGTTAGAATATGTCGCAAGTTGTCCATGAACTATGACTACTCCGACCGATTTTGTATGCCATTAACTTGTGCCATAAAGTTGACAAAAAAAAAAAGAAAACAGGAAGAAAGCAGATGGGTGGTCAGAAAGGAATAGAAAAAAAATTCCTTGAGTCCTATAAAAAAAAAATTCCTTGAGTCCTATAAAAAAAAAATCCTATAGAAAAAATCTAAAAAATCTATTCCACGAAGAAATCTTTTTTTTTTTATTACAACTAAAATATAATATGCAGCTTGAAAGTCTAATTGTTTTAAATGCAAAAAAAAAGATACATAAATAAATAAATAAACAAACAAAAACAAGTTATCAATCGATACATCCGACGGAGTGTTTCAGCGAATAGCGAAGGTTTACGGCATGACACGTCGAGTGAAAAAGATGCCGAGGTCGACGTGAATGAGGAAAAAGAGGATAGACAAGATAGCAGAAAGTAGAGAGAGAGAGAGAGAAAGAAAGATAAAGAGAGGGAGATAGAGAGAGCAGGGGTGGTAAGATTCACGGCGCGAGGGTGACTATGACGCGGGACGTCAATCGAGCTGACGGGGTTGGTACGGTGACGTTAGTTGGGGTGGGCTAACGGGTGAAGAGGGACGAGAGAGGTAGCATTCAGCCTTCCAAAGTCAAAATAACTTCCTAAACTTTAACCTCCAGAGTATAAAAGTGGGATGCCTTTTCTATCTGCTCGCGAGGATCTCCGGCATCCGGCTTGAAGTTGACGGCCTTCTTCCACAGAGTTCGCTGAGGTTCAGCCGATAAAAACACGTCATATCCGTGGTTCTGCTTCTTGCTTCGAACCAGAGAAGGCTAGATCTTTCTCTCTAAGAAACGATCCTAACCTTCTCTCTCTCTCTCTCTCTCTCTCTCTCTCTCTCTCTCTCTCTCTTTCTATTTCCCTTTCTTTCTCTCTCTCTCTCTCTCTCTCTTTCTTTCTTGGATAAAATCGCTTCTTCGAACGACCTATAATACTTGGTCGTTTCTTCTGCACCCTTCGATCGAGATCGTCTCTCATTTTCATCCTTGATACAGACTCGGACTTTTTAACGAATAACGATCGATGGATGGAGGGAAAAAAGATATTTTTTTTCAAATAGACGATCTAATCAACCATACGTTATACGAATAAAATTTTATAGTTATGTAAAGATACGACAGGTGATTGATATTTTTCTTTTTTTAATAAGTTAAAATTTAAAAAGCGATTTGCGAAAGGTTAATTGTCGAAAACGATTATGCTTATTATTGATCTGTATTCACATTTTAAATCTCAATCTGAGATGGGCTTAAATGTGAGGTATTACAAGATTTAAAAGTCAAAAGAAATCGGGCGAATTTGAATAACATGTATCGATTTAGGGGAAATGTCAGTCATTTTAAGGAGGCTCAAAATCAATATGAAGAGCCGATCCGTCGATCGATTCGCTCTGAAATCTGCCCTCGTATCTCGAAGGATAAGCCATTTCTAATTAGAAGTTTCGATATGGAGGGGATGAAAAGAGAGACAGAGAGAGATTTTCTCCAATACTCACGCTTTCCACGTATACTAGTAGCGTTCCACGTATACAAACGAGACACGAGCTTGGAAATGGAGACCCGTATCTCCGCTTTTGTATAATGTAATCTGAAAGTTTGACGGGGTCTGACTGTGGGTTGCCCCCGAAGTCAGGAAGAGGTAAGAGAAGAGGGGTGGATGGTTGGACGGTACACACACAAGAGAGTGACAGGGACAGGGGAAGTGGGAAGATGAAAGGACTTTGAGCGTTTGCCCGCGCGACTAATGTAATCTTAATAATTAAATTTTATTTTTTACAAATTTTCTATCCCATTGATATTCATTGTATTAGAAGTTTCGAAAACTAATTTAAAACACGTACCTATCAAATGTATCTCCGATGATTATAGAAGAACTTCACAAAATTTATCCGATATTATAATGGTATTGGTTATTATTAATACTTGACACGTAGAGATTTTGCACAAATCGATCCGTTCATGTAATATTTCATAAATATTATCTAAATAAGAGATAGAAAAGAATTTATTTTCATACGTGATCTAATCAAATCTTACAAATGTTTTAAATAATATGGACGAAATTTATTGTGGAGTTAACGATGACTTAACGCGTTAAATGATGATATGAAAATTGAAAAAAAAAAGACAAAAAAGAAAAAGCAAGTATCCACTGAGTGACAACTTTTCTTACATAAGACGCGCAGTTTAGGTAATTTTATGGGCGTCGATAAACATCGGTCCTTAAACAGTTAGATGCGAAACAAAACGAGACGCTGACGACGTGAGGGATAAAAGGGAGAGAGCAACACACACACATATATATATCGAGAGAAAGAGAGAGAGAGAGAGAGAGAGAGAGAAAGAAGGAGAGAGAGAGAGAGAAGGAGAGAGAGATGGAATGAGAGTAAGACGGACGACATCAGGAAGGGAGGTCGGGGTTGAAGGGATTGGTTAGAATATGGGGAGATAAAAGGCAACGTGCATAGAGAGATGCTTGGGTAAGGCGATGCTCGAAGAAGAAGGACAAGGGAAAGGACGCGAGGTGGTTTCGAGGGGGTGAAACGTGGTGTGAGCCATACTCTGAGATGTGGGGTGAGGCTGGAGAGAGAGAGAGAGAGAGAGAGAGAGAGAGGGAGAAAGAGAGAGAAAGAGAGAAAGAGAGAGAGGTGGTACTTGGTGGTTCGGTGTGGCCGGGTAAACCTTTCCCGACCCTTAGCAACGCTCTCGCGACGCGCTATCCTGCGGATAACATCAGCGCCGGCTTCAGGCCAGGAAATGAAAATCGCGCCGACACTGTTTAATTTAGATAAAAGCATATGTTACACGCCGTCGAGTAGAGGATACCGTTCCTGGATTTCCGTCGTTTTCCAAGGAAAACGCCATTGTCTTTATCGGTATACCTTGAAATCGCTTCTTTGATAATAAAAAAGAAAAAAAAAACAGAAAAAAAAGTACGAATGAAAAGATTCACGTTTGATGATGGAAACGCATTGTTATTGCGGACTTGATATAGCGGATCAAGGAGAACAAAGATTTCTTTTTTTGTAATATAAAAGTAAAGTATATTATTGAATAAAAAATTGAATTGAAAATGAAAATATGTATTGTTGGTTGAAATTGAAAATTGTTGCTCTCGAAAACGATCGTGTCTTTTATACCACAGTAAAAATGTTGCAATTTCGAATAATATATATTATTACCTAAGTTAGTGAAATTCCATGAGGCTATAAATCATATCCTAAGTTACTAGGACTAGGCCAGAAAAAAAATAAAAAATGTATTATACATAGAACAATTGTAAAGAATCTCGTTCTTCCATTCTATTATTTGATAAGTATAACTGATAACTGGAGTTATAAATTTATACTCCTTGAGAACTTACACATAATTTATATTTTACAACAATAAATGACGCCATAAGAAACATATGATTCCGCTTAAAACACCAATTTGATCTTAAAATATATATAATCCCGTGACCTACAAAAAAAATTGACACCATACGATGTCTTCCTTCATACCAAATAAACAATTTTTTTGTACAAGCTCTCACGAGCATAGTTCAATTTTTCTAAATATACGGGATACCCTGTATATATCAATCTCTATTACAATGTACTGTAAATATATATTCTCAAATGAAATTTTTAACAATTTAAAAAAAAATCTTTAAACATTTTTTTTAACAATTATAAATTTTAACAACGTGTTTAAAAATATAATATAGCTATATAAAATTTTCGATATTTTAAAAATCTTTTATATTAGTGAAAATTGAAAAGAAACTAAAGTTAAAATTATCAAGCGGTTAGATCTTAGTAATATACTACTGGAAGGTTGGGATCCTGGTTATAAATCTTCGAGTTGAAAGTTATTCAAACGAAAAGGAAAAGATTTTCTAAGGTTCTGGATTTAATCAGATGGATGAACCTTCGTTTTTAAATACAATATTTTGTCATTTCAAAATAATCTTATCTGATTATTAGAATTGTTATTGTCAAATTTTCGTAATGCTTTAGCAAAACTCTCGGTAATTTACGACATTTTGATTTTCCTTCGGTAAAGAAGATTAGGTATGGAATTGTTACCATCGTATACCTACTAATCTATGACAAAGCTTGAAAAATTAACGTAGAAACGAAGATATTTCAAGAAGATAGATATTTATGTCATTAACCGATACAATATTATGTATTTCCTGTCTTATCTAACGTAGTCCATCTTCGTTACACAATTACTTATTACCGATCTTTTCTAGATAAAAAGTTTTAGCTAAAACTACTATTAGTTAAAAACGAAATTGTTTTACAGACGTGAAACAAAATTTTTAGCAATAAAACAATAATAAATCAAATAATAATTTCTATTCAAAATTTAAACGAACGAGAAAGATAATGTTATACGTTCGAAAAAATTCAATAAAAGATGATAGAATAAATCTTATACCACACACGAGATGATTTTGCAATTTTTTTTTTTTTTATCTCAACAACAACACCTTCGGACCAACCAATCGTAAGTCGAATATCAAGAAAGAGGCTGGTTTAGCGTGACGAACGGAAAGAAGGAAAGAACGCGAGAGATCTCGCAAAGAAAAAAGTTGATTGCAAGAAAGGAATTAGCGAAAGAAAGAAGCATCGAGAGAAAGAGAAAGAGAGTTTCCGTCTTCTTCTTCTTTTTCTTTTTTTCTTGCTTTCTCTCTCTCTCTCTTCTTTTTCATCCTTCGTTTCATCGTTTTTGCCGAGCTTTCCGCGGCTTTCTTTTTCCTCATAGCGAGGATCTTTGTCTACGGAACAACTCGGCGTAGAAAAAGAGGACGTTCGAAGGAAGGAAAAGAGAGAAAGAGAAAGAGAGAGAAAGAGAGAGAAAGAGAGAGAAGAAGAGTAAGAGAAAGTTGGCTGGCTATGCAGGCGAAGGAAACGTAGGGAGGGGGATTGGAAGGATGGACTGGGATAGTAAGGGTTCATGGGATGGTAAGGGGATGGTAGTGGAAGGAGGGTGTGCGACGAGGGTTGGAAAAGCGTTGGTGCGGATCTGCAGACAGCTCCTTGCACGAATCGAAGAATGGCTGATTCCGAGAAGAAGGAATAGCGAGTGGAAGAAACGAAAATAGAGGAAAAAAGGAGAATCGTTCGGGTGGTTAGAAGGTGGGATATCTCCCATTGGGGTCCGAAGATGTTTGGACAGATGATGATGCTGATCAATCTTTCTATCTTTCTCTTTTTCTTTTTTTTTCTATCAACAGCGATTTTCTCTCTTCTTGATGTTTTGATGTTTATATTCTTATAATAATCGAATGTCTTACATAACGATATGAATAGAAAATTTGTTTGAATACTTTGGAATACAAATTTTGAATATATATATATATTTGTACTTACGTTACGTTACACATGTATATATGTATAAATATATATATATATATATATATATATATATATATATCTGTATGTATATGATGTGTATATAAAACGATACTTCCTTTATGAATTTAATCAAATGAAATATTATGAATTATGATTATACGTTTCAACACACGGCACGTTTGTCGACCCTCCAAGTTTTATCACCGTTGAATGTTGGACAAACGCCCGAGGCTATACATATTTTCTTCGGATGATAACCCGATTTCTTGCGTAGATCGTCTATGGAAAAATAACGAAACAAAGCTTTTCCTAGGAGACTAGAGAGATATTTCGTTATTTCGATAAGAATATTTTCACAAATTATTAGTTTATATGAATAACATAAAATTTATATAAAAAATATAAAATTGATTCATTAATATACATTTATATAAAGAATATAAAATTTCATTGTTATTGAAAGTAACACGTATTACGTAGTTTTTTCAATAAGTCCTTCAAAGAATCGCAATATTCCGTATAGTTGTATACAATATTTCTTTTTTAACATATGTCGTATACAACAATTGTTTTTGAAATATATACAAACAATTGACAAAGAACATAAAAACTTTACGAGAAAACACGTGTGTTTTCAAGCGTGTATCTAAAATCAATCGAAAAAGAAAGTCGACATTTTTCTGCGAATGTTTACACGAAAAGAATGCTATGTACCTCACTAGGTACACTCGTCTTGAAAAATGGAAAAACCAAAAAATGTTGTATATATTAACGTCTATGTATATAGTATACCTGACTTGCTACGAGTGTACCTCAGTCCGAAATGTCCCGACGCACTTGTAGGAGGAGCCTAAGAACAATAGGGTTTTGACAATCTTCGGAACCGATTGAAGCTGATTGGTCGAACTGTACCTAGGCTGAAAATATAAATTTCGAAGGAATTCTGGAAGAGCATTAGTGTATTTATAGCAGTTCACCTCTTTGTGACTCGTTTTTACTTCGTCTAGTCAGCAAGAAGCACAAGAGGGAACATGCAGTACAACGTGAACAATCACATATTTTATTCCGAAAACGACGTTGTTCATCGTGAACAACAATGCCAGTGGGAAATAATGCAACCATCAACTTCATCTCTGGAAGCCCAGGAGACTCGATTAACAGAACAAGAATCCGCGAATAACAGAAAAAAATCTTTTTCTTCTTCTTCTTGTAATCAAGGTATGTACATATAAATTTTTTTTTGCTACGATTAAATCTAATTTTGATTTTCTTTTTTACTTTTTTCTTCTTCGAAATCATCTATTTTACGTCTTAAAACATTATGATAAACGGTATTTTTCTCGTAATTTTGCAATTTTTTACGCGAAAAATTTAATAACATTTCCATTTCAAAGAAAGAGAGAGAGAGAGAGAGAGAGAGAGAGAGAGAGAGAGAGAGAGAGAGAGAGAGAGAGAGATGCTCTATAACGAACTAATGTAATTACAAGTATCGAAGCTCTTGCACTTAGTAAAGCAAAACATTTCTCAAAGGTCGCTCAGCGGGATAGCTGTTTACTTGCGAGGAAGTCAATATTTCTACTGACAATGAGTTGTTTGAACATCCGGACATTAGATCCGTGTAAATTGGATTAAATCATTACCTGTGTAAACGGAATCATATATTGAAAAGATTTACAAATGAAACCGGCATCCAATACCTTTCTAAGATCATTGAACTTTCAATCTTGAATAGATAAAAAAATAACAAATCGACGAAAGAGAGTTAAATATTTCTTTCGATCGTTTTATCTTTCTCATTTATCTCCGTTTTATTTTTTTCTATATTTTATTATTTTATTCAAAAGTCTATATAATGCAACGAGATTAGCTGCATACTATATATAACTGTTTTATCAATTTTCTCTTTTTCTTTTTGTTTTTTTTTATCTCTCGAGAAAAAGAAATATTTCAACACCGTTGTCGTGTTTACTAATCACCTGTTAAGTGATTAACTGAGAATGTATCTAAAATTACAATCTCTTCATCGTAGATTTGAGGTTATCTTTTACTATAGTTGAAGCTTGGAAATATTTCGAAATCGTCAATAGGTGTCTAGAAATTCAATACGAACAACATCATGTAGTTATCTATAACGCGAATCATTTATCTTGCAATTAGACGGAGAAGAACACACGAACACACGATCGTCGACTTCGGTAGCTAGGGGTAGTAATTCGTCGGCTTGGGTTGTAAGGGTAAGGGAGCCGCTCGTCGGATTATAATGTATCACGAGGAAATGCCTCGTCTTGAGACGGGAGCACTCAATGGACTATTAGGACATCCTGTGGTATAACTCTCGAGTAGCTCGACCATACTGTATTTTGTAACCGATAAACGTGTCATCACTGGACCAAAGTGCTTCATAATCCTACGATTACCTTACGCGTGATTTACCTCATCGAATCGTGAATAATATACTAATTCATCGAATTAATCCTCTTATTTCATATTTTATTATGATTAACGATTCATTTCTTTTTGTCATTTATTTTTTGCATTTATTAATAAAATAAATTAATAAAATAAATTAATTTTGTGCAAAGTATATAATATTATCTTCATATTACAGAATCGACTAAGAAACAACGAAAACGAACCAGAACTGCATATACGAGCTTTCAATTAGTAGAGCTCGAAAAAGAGTTTCGAAAAGGACGTTATCTTTGCAGACCTCGAAGAATAGAAATGGCGGAAAGTTTATTTTTAACGGAGAGACAAATCAAAATATGGTTTCAAAATCGCCGTATGAAGCATAAAAAAGAAGAGATTTTAAAGAATCCGCGTAATACAATGGAATATAACGAAACGAATGGGAGTTATAAGATGAAGAGAAGTCGGAAAACACGGACTGTGGAACCGATATCTACTCATCAATATATTCCTCCATCCAATCCCACACCAATGGTTGCTTATCAGCAACCATGTCTACCAACATACATTGAAAATGAACATATAGAAACTAGAAGTTCTAATTGTATTCAACAATCTTCATATTCGTCATATAGACAACCCATGTATCCTCAGGAAAATTGCATGCCTCAGATACCAATAGAAAATTATTATTTAAATAATAAATGGCAGCAAAATTCCATAAACGCAGCTCTACCAACGGTAGAAAATAATTATTCTTATATTTCAACAGGAATGCAAGCTCCAACTACGGAAGTGCCTTTTGAAGGCACCTACTATAATAATATTTGTTCGTGGTTATTGGAGAACACTCACGAACAATGTGGATCAAATAATGAATTGGAAGCGGCTTTATTAAATGATCTCCAAAACGATCAAAATTATGAGAGTGTTCCTCAATTTTTAAATTTATGACATAAGAGTAAAAATTTTAAAATTATATATTTTATATTTTATATTATATTTATATTACATATTATATTGTATCTTGTATATTATATAATTTGTATATTGTGTATGTTGTACATATTGTGTATGTTGTATATATTGTGTATATTGTATATATTGTACGTATTGTACATTATATGTTGTCTATGTTATGTTTATTGTATATTGTACATTGTTTTAATATTATATTTTTACTTTTTATATGAACATTATTTATTTGTTCCTTGTCTAAATTAAAATCAGAATATTGTAAAGAAATATAATTTTTCAAATTGAAATTATATTTATAAAGAAATGTAAAAACTAATATATATTTAAATTATATCTTTTATGGCCTTTTATCATCTGATTTTTAAATGAAAATCTTATTTTACTGTGATATTTAAACTTGTAGATATCAAACGATCAGATATAGATGTATATCTAAATGTAAAAGATATTGAAATAAAATAATTTATCTTTTAAAAATATATACCTAATATAATAATGCATCTACCATTTAATTCTCTTAATACGAGTATAGTCAAACTCATTAGTAAAGCTAAACGTTATCGATAATTACCGTAAAATTATCCAATCGGCACATCTGTCAGCAAATTCGTCAAGTAAATCACGTTTGTGTTAAAACGAGCGAAGAGGTAAGTTTAGAAAAAAAAAGAATTCTTGGTTTACAGTTATGCATGACATGCGTTTAGATTCTCTCACGCGAGTACCGTAAAATCCAGTTGCATTTCCCGCTGATAGGTCGTAGAACGTGTTAGGTTGATAAACGCGTAAAATATTTTAGACTCTTATCTGAACGTTAATAATATGGTATAAACATCGGGTTCGAGAAAATTAATGGAGAAAACGATAATGTACGTTTAATCTAGCCGCTTCCATAAACGGATATCGATTAATTAATATAAAATATATCGAAAACTTTTAGTTTTCTCGTATATATGTACATATGTATACGTATGTATGTG
This sequence comes from Vespula vulgaris, assembly GCF_905475345.1. Classification (NCBI taxonomy): domain Eukaryota; kingdom Metazoa; phylum Arthropoda; class Insecta; order Hymenoptera; family Vespidae; genus Vespula; species Vespula vulgaris. The sequence continues at coordinate 6,807,606 of NC_066589.1, forward strand.
CGTGTGTGTTTGTATATATATATAAATATATGTGATTACAGATTAAGAACCAGTTAAATATTTCTGGCCAATTTTTTAGGACCAATAGAAAAAAAGAATATAGGTATTAAGAAAAGTTTCACGATTTTTTGTATTAAATATTTTAAGAGTACGAAAATCGAGTACAAATGATTTTTCATTTTTTCATATTCTCTTAAGAGATTATTTATATTTGACAATATATACTGTTGGTTAGCTATATAAGCTAATATACTGTTAATCATTAGGCCTATACTTATTATTTAACAATCTTTTAATTATAATTAATTGAATAATCTAATGAATTAAAAAAAGCACAGGGTATTTCATAAGAACAATTAAAAATTATTAACCGAAAGTCAGGCATTTTATTTCGTTTTCTTATAATATTTAATGCATCATGAAATCATGAAAATTTTCTTAATATATTTTTTTCTATTGCTTCTAATATAAGAGACATTCAACTAATCCCTAATTTATAATCAACGTGTAATTATACGTGTCTGTATCTATATGTGTATATATCCTGATTAAGCATGAAACGAGGATACATGTTGATAATTTGCATCGCATTTTAATAAGTATATAATCCATATTGATTTTCGATTACTGTTACCAGAAAAAAAAATCACTTGTATCCGCGTATAATAATTAAATTATTAAAATATGAAGTAGATACATATTAATCAAAATGATATATCGTATAATCTTGCGCTTTATTTTATCATAATAATACTTTATACCAACATAATATACATAACACGAACAAATAGTAATACAAATTGAATATATTATTACTTCAATAATCTTTTTTTAATTATTGGAAAATTTATTGGATACACAAAGAGGACATATGTTATAATATAAAAGAAAAAAGCTATCTAAAGTATATCTCATCGTTCATAAGAGATCGCGGAAAAATATTTGAGAACCTTTAAAGCGTATTTGTATTTTGAAACGCGAAGAGACGACGTCGAAGGGAGAGGTGATACGAGAGAACGAAGTACGGAATAACGGGGGTGGTAGTAGTGGTAGTAGCAGTGACGGTAGTGGTTGTAGTAGTAGTAGTGATGGTGGTGGTGGTGGTCCTCTAGGTATAAGGGTGGTAGCGAACAGAATGGAGGGGCACACTCGGTGGATGGAAGGAAGGGCGAGGAAGTGGAAGAGGCGAAGAACGGGGAAGGGGAGGGGGGAGCTTGGGTTTCAACCATGATTTCCATTCGCCAGCCATCCATCTTGTTTGAGACTGGAAACTGACAGATAGACGCGGATCCGAGTGCCGGTGACGTGGCAAGTCTTGCACGATATATGTGCGCGTATGTGTGTCCAAGTGAACGCGCGAACGCGCACACATACACTCTCTTTCTCTCTTTCTCTCTCTCGCTCTCTCTTTCTTTCTCTGTATCTGTATCTATCCGTGTGTAAGTTTAAGTGAGTTACGCGTACCTTGCCATATCTTTGAGCCAACCATCTACCCTCCTCGCTCCCTGTCTACGTGGAAAATACGTTTTCCGTATAGCAAAGCGAGCTCCCTTGGAACATCGCGTTTTAAATTTCTTGCCGTCCATCGCGAACGTCGCACGGTTCCTTCCGTGCTTTCTCTTTCGGTAAAAATCGTTGAGGAGAGAGAGAGAGAGAGAGAGAGAGAGAGAGAGAGAGAGAGAGAGAGAGAATGATTCGAAGCGTCACCATTTCTTTATTAAATCGTATTTATATACCTTGTATTTTGATGTCTTATTTCAGACCTACATTACGAACATACAATTCGATGAATTCGTTTTTAATGAATGCAAGTCATAAATAATTAGCAGAATTATTTCCATGAACAATTCCGATTGAATTGAAAAAATAAAAATATGTCAAAAGTAAACATATATACGTACCTATTCGATAGAAACTTTACGCGTACATATATGTATATATTCTAGATTTACCAATTTGACACGGGTGCCGTTGGAAATAAGAAATACTCTTCCGTGTAGATATACATGAATGTGTAAGATCGATGTATGAGTTAACAGGTATAACTGCATAAACAGCTTTCACCCGATATACGCGGCGGCTGTTCTACCAATAAATACAATAGATCACGAAACGGACGCTGTGGATCCATACCTGGATCTATGAGCATTTGAATCTGAATCAGACATTTTTCGCCGTTCGGATTTACCGCGAATACATCCGAGAGATATTCCACCTTTATCCCGAATGAATAATGGATGGATAATATTAAAAGAGGTCCCGGCCATTACTCGCATAAGCGAGTTTACAAAAATATTTCCTCGAATTATATATCCAAGTAGATATATAGGTACACAGTTATATATTTAAAGTATCGATTACTTAGGTATATAAATTTTTCTGTACGATCATTTCGTAATAAGCAATTGAATCGAAATGAGAAAAAGAGATATAGAAAAAGTTACGAAATTTTCGATAATATGGCGAATTCGAATTCTTCTTCTCTCGAGAGGAGAAACGAAGGGAGTCGGGAAGTGAACCGGTGGGGTCGGTTTCTACAGTTAAAACGTAGAAAAATTGAAATGGGCGAGGCGAAAGAATGAATAAAGATCAGAGGAGAAGAAGAAAAGAACAAGAAGAGGGTCGTCGGCACGTGAAGCGGCAACTTGGTTGCCTTGGCGTGGTCTGGTATATGTGTATGAGAGAGAAAGGGAGAAAGAATGAGAGAGACGGAGAGAATGAGCGAGTGAGAAAATAAGAGAATGAGAGAGAGAGAGAGAGAGAGAGAGAGAGAGAGAGAGAGAGAGAGAGAAGAAGTAGTAGAAGGAAAGGGGCAGCATGTCCCTGCACGCGAGTGATATTAGGTAGAAACGCATGAACTTTGATATATTCGAGAAGGGGGGGCCTCGAGGCGGTAGAGGTGAATGGCGGAAGCAGAGGGCAGCAGAAGGCGCCATACCGCGGCAAGTATCCGAACTATACGTGACCTGCAACTTTCTGGTAGCATCTTTCCGGCGGAATCGATCTAACAAATCGCTGGCATTAAATTCTCGCTATACTCGCTTCTACTCGGTAAAACGACATCCTCTACCCGAAATTTCCCATCTTTATTCTTTCTCTCTTTTCCAACTTGCTATCTTATGCAAGCATTACTTTCAAAGTACATGCCTCGTCGGTGCCTCATCTTTTGAAATATCGAGTATGGAACTTACAAACAGAAAATCATTTGCAACAATTCTTCTAGCCAACTAGATTGCATCTCATTGGTAAAAACTAATCAGGAAAGTTTGTATCATCCCGATAACGTAAGTTTTTGAAATGAAAATAATTTGAATCGTATCAAACCATCATTCGAGGTATATCATCGAAAATGAATCCACGCGTATGAGATTGAAAAAACAAAATAATTGCGGATAAATTAAATATCTCGAACGAAACATTTAGTTACTCGATTTAGAAACCCTAAAAGGATATGATCGTGCTTAGCAACAAGTAGCCCACGTCTTACGGATTCGCCTAACCACGCACGAATAATTCGTTTCCGTAGAATAGACGATCGCCCTTAGCGACCCTGGAAAAGGGGCTAGACTTCCCGTGAATTTCACTGAATAAAATAGATGGCGAACGAGTCGTGTGTTTCTTCTTCCAGTCGAAGTGGAATGCACCGAATGTGGTTTGCGAAAGAGCTTACAGAAAAGCGAGAAAGTCCGAAGTAAAAGGGTGAGGGAACAAGAGACAAAGAGAAAGAAAGAAAGATAGAAAACGAGAGAGACAGGGAGAAAGAGAGAGAGAGAGAGAGAGGGAGGGAGGGAGAGAAAGTGGGGTGAGGAGTGAGAGGAAAGGAGCGGAAGGCGGAAAACAACGGGAAATAAAGCAGCGGAAGAATCGCGTCGCAGGAAAAAGAATGAGGGCGCTGTCAGCTGGTGGAAATTATTCTGATTATGCTAATTCCGGTTCTGTTCCACTCCTTTACCCAGGCGTCCCCAGCACAGCGGCCTCCCTGCTGCTGTCTGCGCCATCTTTCATGCCTGATATTTATAATATAGGGGCGCCCGCGCAGTTTCAAACTCTTTTTGGCGCCTCTCCACCATTTCGCTTCCTCCCTCAAAATTCAAGCCCCAACCTCCATTACCCGTTCGCGATTCTTTTACGCGATACTTACGGAGAAAGATTCCTCGATGGTTCCGAGATTTTGCCGAAAGTATTTAAATCGTTTCCATTCGATTTATGAGAATATAGTGCTTCTTCGTAGTAAATATTGTAAATATATTTTCATCGATATATTATCGAGATATTTATCATATAACAGTTTAATTATTTGATACTTGTTTATTACAAAGGCATTACGTTTATATAAATATAAATAAATAAATGTTTTCTTTTCTTTTTTTCAAGCAAGAATTTAAGTAGAAATGTCACGTTATACGTAGATACGATCACTAATCTTATCTCAATATCTATAATGAAGATTTTCCAATCGTCAAAAGGTATGCTTTCTCTTTTGCCCTGTGACAAAATTTTCTCCGATATCGAACGAACGAACGAACGAACGAACGAACGATGAAAAAGAGAAGACGAAGCAAAAGAAGAAAGTAAAAGAGAAAGGACGGGGTAGGAGAAGGATTTGGTATGTTCGAAAGAAGAAGCTGAAAAGCGAGAACGATCCCTCACGTATCACCGTCACAACGACGACGATGACGACGACGCTACGACGACGACTACGACAACGACGCCGACTACGACTACGACGACGACGACGACGACGTCGGCGACGTTTCACTCTACCGTTGGCAAGCATCGCGACGCGCGCCACTGTGAACACTTCATTTATTATGCGGTTAGTTATCGCGCCTTTTCGTCTGATTTCCCTGGCAACAATGCGCCGTCAGCGGCGTCAGACAGCTCCCGCCGGTCTTAGGAGGCGTCAGCTTTTCGTCTCTCTTTCTCTCTATATTTCTTTTTACTTTCTCTCTCACGAACGTTTTCTCATCCAGTACTCTAAGTGACACTTCGTGACGACACGCCATACGTCACGGGAGGGTTGCTACCGTACGCTACGTCCCTTATCCCATCCTACCGAAGCATCATTCTGCATCTGAGATCACGTGAATGCATCCACCTTCTCTATTTCTCTCTCTCTCTCTCTCTGTGTCTTTTTATTTCTCTATATCTCTCTAACTTTCACCTTTTCTCAGTTTACATCCTCAAGATTACTTTTTCTCCTCTTTGTATCGTTCAAAAGATTTGAAAAGATTTCTCCAAAGATTTTTGTTTCCAATTCGAATTTATAACGATATAAAGATTTGTTGATAATAAGAGATGAACCATATTTATTTTCTTTTTTTGAATATGAAAAATATTTAAATACGATTCGTTAGAACAATTTTTATTCACGAAAATAATAATTCACTTCTATTGAAGATGATATAAAGAACGTTAAAAGAGAAATCAAAATTAATCTTCGCGAGAACAATTATACCTACCTATCTGAGATCATACAAGCGAAGTATGCTACGAAAGTATGCTACGTAAGAAGAAACCAAAGACCAAAAACTGTCCTGAATGCTAGAGAACGTATTCGTTCGTCGAAGGGGTGATGCAAGGGACAATGGTAGTAAGGCCTCCTGTCAGAAAGATGTTCGCGTTCTGAAAGCTGTCGTCGTAGGTGGTCACGATAAACGTCAACTTTAATTAATCACACAACTATATTATTTCCCGTTTATGGGACCTCCCTATACGCGTTTCTCTTATCCATTTCTCCTTTTGGTGACTACTCGATGTGTTTGCTGGAGGTACGTTCGTTGAAGATGCGCTGAGAATGGGGTAGGTATATGTATCCTATATATATATATGTAAGTATGTATGTACGTAGGTATATGTATATGTATATATGGAAGTTCGAAGAGGAGACGTACACGCCGGATAAATCGTAAGCAACGCACTTTGCCCAGGACGTATATACAAAAGAGGGGCACGAAAGCAAAGCTACGGGCACCTTTACAAACAGGCTTCGTATAAACATGTCAGTCTGGCGAAGCTCGTCTCGAGAAACCGGCCCACGTTCATCCATCACTCTTGCGGAGGCGTCCGTCTCCTCTAGCTTCTCTTCGACCATCTCTCACTCCTTCTCTCTATCTATCTCTTGATAGTTCTCTCTTTCTCTCTCTCTCTCCTTCTCTCTTTCTCCCGTTTCTCTCGTTTCTCCTTCGCTTCCTACGATTCCGTGTCCTTTACGCGCGTTTTTTACATCTACGTAAAAAGCGACCAAGGTTTAGCCCATTCCAGGGAGTAAGAGAGAGAGAGAGAGAGAGAGATAGTAACGGTGGAATTAATGTTAACGGATTTTTCCTTCCTTCGCTCCGCCGTTACGTTCTTACCCTTTTTCTTTTCCTTCGACGTTTCACCGTCGCGTTTGTCTTTCCGCTTACGTTTCACTTTGTATCCCTTTTTGCTCATCGCAATTTTACATTCCGCTTTTGCTGAACCTCGGTTACTCTGCTTATAGAAAAGAATTAAATTACAAGAAGTCGATATAAATGAATTGAATAATATTAGATATTACTAACATTAATTTAATAATAGCATAGGTATGATCAAAAATGAAACGTGCATATATACTTTAGTTTGTATTTTTTTTAAGTATTATTAAATAAATAACGTGCATAATAAATTTATATATTAATTATTGTGTTCGTAAAAAATAAAGAAAAGAAAAGAAAAGAGAAAGAAAAAATTATTTGTTCTTTCGTTCTATGGGTATAGAATCGTTTTATGATTTGATCTAATTCAAATGTCAATAAAGAGATCAGATTGTAAAGTATAGCAATCGTGAAAATAGCACTCGTTTATATGCATCTATCGATGGCGTCGAAAAGTCAATGAGTAATACGACCGGATTATACTATATGCTTTAACAAAGCAAACAATCGATCATATACGCATTAAGGCGTATATTTACATATTCCTGTTTGCTTAGCTCTTATGTCAAGTTCTGTAGAGTTACGCCGACGATTATAAAAAAAAAGAAAAAAATGCCGATCGATAAAGACTCGACATTGATTTTAATCATTTCCAATCTGTCATCGTTGATAAATTATTTGATGATCTTTGTATCCATTATTAAAAGAAATTATGTAATTTAACAATCTTAAAATTTGTATTAAAATTGATTTGTATTAAAATTGAATCTTTGCTAAGATCTGTGTGTATATATATAATTGTTTAAAATCGATTACAAAAACTAACTAAAAGCTTTCAATGAAGGAAAATTCCGAGAAAAGCACTTCGCGCGAGCAACCATTTTCGGGAAGTACGAAATGACCTACCGTAACTTTTGCAGCGGGCGTGGCGGTCTGCGGAATGAATAGAAAGTACCTTTAATTAAAAAGGAGAAGTTATACGTCTTGAAGAAGAAAATTACAAACGCATACACAATCACTGTATTTATATTAAATCTACGTATCTACTTTTTCCTTCGAAATTTCTGCATTTACCAAGCGCATCGAAATAAACGAAAATATTAAAATGTAATACCTATATTTTGAAATTCAACAAATCATTTTTAAGAATCATATGTGAAATTATTACAATCTTTTTATAATAATACCTATCATATAAGAAAAAAGAAAAGGAAAAAAGAAAAGATTTTTGATATTAATCGAAATTTGTCAGGATTCGTCGTTTACAGTTGAAATTTCGAATTAACAAAAGATTTTATCTAGAAATTATAACATGGAAATCGTTTAAGGATAAATTTCTGCTTTTCAGAGAACGAGACAGACAGCGATTGACACCTGCCACTTCCCGTGACGTTGGCTCATCATCGTCGCTCGATGGAGTAAGGAGGCCAACGACTGCTATCGCTGATGAGGTAGCAACGGCTGTTAATTCGCTGATAAGAAATACTGGAGAACTTGCTTTTCCTACTCCCTTTTTACTCCTTCCCCTAGCTTTGATACTTATTGGTTCCTATCTCGAAGTCGGTGGTGTGGCCCACGGAAGAAAGCCGGAATTACCGCGCCCATCTTTACGAGATATAAACTGCGGTAGGTAATCTGGCCGAAAGAGAAAAACAAAAAGAATTTCAACGTACTCGGGATTACATTTACGATTTCGTTAATGATAGGGAATGGATTCAATGATATGTAATATTTCAATATCCACTATCAATATTTCATCGAAATAAACCATATTTTAAAATCATTCGATAATTCATTTTCTTTTCCTTTGTTTCTTTTTTTTTCCATGATTATCGTCATATGAGATTATATTTATATCGTCATATAATACTATATATGATTATATTAAAGTTGTAGAAAAATCAAGTGCGATAGAAATAATAGTTACATTTGAAAAATATTCCACAAAATGGCTATTGATAATGTTTAAGTAAAGTTGTCAATTATTGATCTACCGAAGGAGTAAAAAAAGAAACGAGAAAGAATAAAGGTATAAGTAAAGTGAGAGGGGAAAAGAAAGAGAGAGAGAGAGAGACTGGATTCGAAGCGAGCTTTAACGAAATCTGGTAATGGGGAGAGATAGGAGTTGAATGAGTAGCGCGGTTTAAGAGGGAAGCTGCGAATCCAAAGAAGACTCTGCGGAAAGAGAAGTACATACTCGATCGAGGGGTTCGACTAAAGGAACGAACGAACGAACGAACGAACGAACGAACGAAGGTTATCTTCGAAAAGGAAAAAAGGACACGATGGATAAAGAATCTATATGCTATCGTGAACACGGCTTTCCACTGTCGAGAGTAAGGAAAATGGGAGGGAAAGCTCGATAGTTCGAAGAAAACTTAAAAGTGAGATTGCACCGGCGATGATTAATGCGATCGTATTACCGAAGAATTCGCGATCGTACATTTTCCACGATGTCACGTAATCGAATTTTCTTCGAGGCATTTAACAATCGGACATTGTTAACTTCTTGTAAAACGAATTCTGACGTATTTAGATACATTTTCGTTCGTTGTTTTTATTTCCTCGTTAAATTAGATAGGGTCAACTAGTTAAGAGAGCGAGGATCAAGGGAGCATATTAAATAGTATCCACGATTAACCAATCTTATCTTGAAATTTAAAATTTTATTCGAAATCTAGTCGACCAGCAGGTTACTCAACTATTCGGAAAATTATATCTGCGAAAGAAAAATACAGAAGATTTAAGAGGCCATCATTATACTGCGCGTATTATCATCATCCATCAGCACGCATTTCACATACTACTGATTTTAAACGATTGAAAATATAAGTTCAAAGTATCTATCTATCTATCATCTGAAAATATTGATTTATTCATATCTCTATAAAAAAAAATAATAGTAATAATAATAAGTATGTCTAATATAAAAGATTTAAAAACTGAGTTCTTTTTTGTTGATAGACTCGCATAAAATTCTATGCGTAAGTAGAATCACCCGAAACCTTCGTTCTCTTATCGAAGTAGATACCTGACAAGGAACGAGAAATTCGGTACGACTAAGGGAAATAAAATTCGTTCGCGATCGTCGCATGTAATCTCGATGGAGAGAGCTCTAAACAAGAGTTTAAAAGAGAGAGAGAGAGAGGGAGAGAAGGAGAAAGAGAGTAGGGAAAAAATGAGATGAGCGGGAAGTAGTATGAGAGGTCAGAGGGAAGTAAAGGAGGTGGGTTTGTAGTAGAAGAAGGAAGGACGTACAGAAAGGAGCCGACACGACGATGCCTCGATGGGGGGTAAAAGGCGATAAGACGCTGTGAGTAATGAGCAATGCCGCGAGTGATATCAGCTAGGCGAAAACGAGACATTTTTCGCCCTACCGCGACGATGAGAGGACACGACGATGGTTACGCGTTTACGTGAAAGTAAGAAAGAAAGAGTGAAAGAGAAAGAGAGAAAAAGAGAGAAAGAGAGAGAAGCTACAAATCAAGTTTTATACCGAAAAAAAGTTCATTATTGGTTCCCCATAAAAAGCTGTAAGAAAGAGAGAGAGTGGGGAAGGAGGAGAGAGGAGGAGAGAGCCATTGGCGTAGGGAGTAAGAATTTCTTTCGCGAAGAAGTAAGGTTCAGCCAAAGGGGAGAGGATTTTCTCTGGATACGGAAGGATGAAGGGAAGAAGGGAATACCTTTAAGCGTTCTACTCAATTTTTCTCATGGTCCCTGATAACGGATACCTTCGGCACTTACTTTCGAGGAAAGCCGAGCGAACGCCTAGACGAGATTCCTTCGTGAACCTTCCTACTTCATAATGAAGCTTCATGATAAACCTTCTTCTCTCTTTCGTCCGATACCTACGTAGTTATCTACTCTCTCATTTCTTTTTCCTTCAAAAAGTAATAGCTTCTTTTTTCCTCTCTATATGATAGTCAAGAAGAGTTTTTCAAGGTACAGGAACGATTCGTGAGAAATTTCAGAGGAGAACGAAACATCGAAATGTAATATAAATCCGACATGTATTCTATATCTTATTTGAAAAATGATTTCTCGAAAGTATTGTGTATTAAGAAAGTTACATCCATTAGTACGTTTAAAAACGACAATTGTTTTACAATCATAATTATAAAAATCCATCTAATTGCAATCCTCTTATCTCTTTCTCTCTCTCTCTCTCTCTCTCTCTTCCGTATAATCCAAATACAAAGTCGGTCGCAAACACGGAACTAAAAGCGATTCCTCTCTCCCTAACCTCCCTCTTAATATCTTGTATTTTTTTTTTCGCAGATCATTTATCATATTTTGTTGTCTCTTCAGAGACGCTCCTTTTGTCACCGGAGCGTCTTTATTCTCGGTTAACCGCGGCGGTAGGTAGATCCGAGGACGAACGGATGCGCGTAGGTGGCTCACGCTCGTGGATGAATGTACGAAAGTCCAAGGAACGAAGAGAAGTGAAAGAGGACTCGAGGGGTTGGGTAGGTGGGAGGTAAAGAGAGATGGAAAGAGAAAGAGATAGAGAGAAAGAGAGTAGAAAAGGAAGGAACGAGTTTTAATTCCTCGGGCGGTACGTAGCTTTGTGTACGGTCCTGCGCGCTTATGTCCTCTTTGAAAAAGCGAATGTGAGATAATGGAACGTAATGTAGCGTGATCCCTCCACTGCTACCTCTCCTGAAGTTGTCGGTGGTTTACCACATCGATTATATACGGTGTCAAGAAAGTAACTATGCCTACGTGGCAACTCCTTCGTGTTTAAAAATGCTTGAAAATTGTTTTGACGTGGACAATAAGTAATTATTATTATTGTTGATCGTTGTTCTTTCGAATTAAGATATATCTTTAGTCATGTTCTTTGGAAATATTGTTTCGTTCGTTGTTAGGTACGATGACACGCAAGACAAAGAAAAACTTATTTCGGATCGATAGATGTAGGATCTACCCTCGTTATGGAAGAATATCCATGCTTCCTTTTCGCCTATATAGTAGGAAAAGTTCCGCATGTAGGGGATCTCCTAATGATGCACCGGTTGAATCCCACGAAAGCTCAATTTCATCGTACGGGGTGACCAAAGGCTAACCATTATGATATTTTCTTCAAAGGATATAAAAAAAAGTGAAAATATACACTTGTGTAGTTGTTCTTTTTTTTCTGTGTTTTAATCATACAGAAAACGATGTTAAACGTCAAACTTGGAAAAGATGAAGGATTATAGAAAAAAAAGAAAAAAAAAACTGGATGGATCATTGATAAAAGAGAAACGCGTAAATCGGTGTATCCACCCTAACTCGCGCCAATAATAATTCTTCAATTCGGACGTAGGTATGGTAAGGGATTGCAAGGGATGAAATCGGGCGGACGTATCCGTGTCGCGGACAGAGCCGTTCTCGTTCAACTCGAAATCATAATTTTTAATGAAGGCGTTGCGAACTCTGAAAATAATGGTCAACATTTCCTTCTCGTATTATTTTCGCGTGCGCGCCGGGGCACGGGGATTTACGAGAAGCGAATGGAAGCAGAAAATTAACGATTCCTAGGGGGTGGAGACGGTCGAAAGAGGGAAGTTGGTGGCGGAGTGGTGACGGCGTAGGAAGTTTTTCTTAGTATTTTAATATAAATGCGGCTGGTGCGGGCGGACTCCGGACGACTTGGCTATCCCCACCCCCTTTACCACCCTTAACCACCCCTAACCACCTTCCTCGTTCTCTTTACCGTGCACCACAGCGGTTGTTTGCGGCAGTTTGTGCCAAGCTAAATGAAGAATGAAGCTGAAATTATTTGGTGGAAAACAGTGAAACAGGATGTGGAAACGACACCGTCTAAATTTACAGGGACCGCTGCATGCGTCGTTGGAGGATGAAGCGAGGAGGTGGTGCAAGCCCGTAGGAGGCCACGCGATGGACGCCGGAGAATTTTTAAACGCTCCTGCACGCTACCGTGCGATTCTGATAAATCGTCGCCGTTTGCTCCCCGATTAAAGTCGAATTACCATTACCCTGGAAGATTTCGTGACTTCTACTTCGTTTCTTTTTATTTCTTCCTCTCTTTTTTTTTTTAATAATCCTACGTTTTTGTGCAGTTTGCATATGCAATGTACAATTTGTATATACAATACATATTTTTTTGTTTTACGATTCGACTATTTCATTCGTCGATAATACCGAAAACTAAGCGAACGTTAAAAAGACAGAAAAAAGGGTAAAGAAAATTTACTGAATTGTAAAACACAAAAAATATCTAAGTTTAAGTTAACACCTTGTTTGCTTCTTCTCAGTACTTCGAATTTACGAGATACGTAACTACGCTTCGTTAACCGTCGCTAAACGTCACAAGTAAATGATAAAGTCAGCATCGCCGTTGAAGTACCATTGCATTAATACGTTCAAGTTCTCGCTTGAACGTTGGAGAAACGTGAAACTACGATGATTAAAGCGAATAGCAATATCGTTACAGTCAATTTTACTATTACTCGATTCGTTTACCTCGTCTCTCACCACATCGTATTAACTATTTTCTATGCGATAATCGTGTTTCGTTCTCTATCGTGGAAATTGATTCATAAATAAAAACAAAATAACTTTATTTTAATTTATCTAAGAAAAAAAAAATATTAATATTCTAAAACGACACTCTGTCAGTCAAAAACATCAAAAGACCCGAAGCTTTCGATACCCGATTCCAAAAAAAAAAGAAAAAAAAAAGAAAAAATTTGATAACGGTGGTCTCGATGGTAAAACTGCCCTCTCGAAAGTACAAAACGTTATAAACGCATATTAAAGAAATGTTCGAGATTAATTTGCAAAGCGAGATCCCTATTGAGGTTCTTACCGGGCGGGCCATTAATCTTATCCACGAGAGAAAAAATTATTTTGTAGAATGTTCAAGGTAATAACAGGGAATCCTGTCGGCGACATGCCTAGGAGGAAGGAGGTCCACGATGCTATTAATTCATGTCTCAAGTTTTCAAGTAAGAAATTAATGTCTCCATACACGATTCCGTCCATATAGCCATCTCCTCTTATTCCTTGAGATTACGTGCAACTCTAACGGATCTCCAGTTTGTTCCTTAAACTTGTTCGATGTTAAAAAAAGAAAAAACAAAAAGAAAAGGAAGGCAAAAATTCGAGAGAAAAATTAATAAAAAAAATATTTAATAATAATTTCTTCCTTTTGTAACATTAAATTCATCGAGGGTCACTTCCTATTATTTTTTCGCATATCAAAGTATTTTTTCTTATTTACTTAAAAAGAAAAAAAAGAAGAAGAAGAAGAAAAAAAATTTTTAATTCCTTCTCATACAATGTATGTACGAATCACTCGACGCGTATTATAATTCTGAAAATTGGCCATCTTTTTTGCGACTTAAAGCAAGAAATGAAGAAAAAAAACTCAGTATATTAAAAAGATCGTGTATGCATGGTTAAAAGAAAAAAAGTAAAAGAATAAAAAAAAAGAGAGAAAAGAAAAATAAAAAAGCAAGCAACTTTCGCGATTCTACGTGAATCGGAATGGTTCGGTCGCGTTGCGGCAGCCGTAACATGCAACCGGTCGTAATAGGGTGAAGGCTCCCTCTTTCTCCCTCTATCTCTCTCTCTCTTTCTCCCTCTATCTCTCTCTATCTCTCTCTTTCTCTCTCTCACTCACTCTCTCACTCTCTCAGTCTTTCCCCCACGAAGAGCTTCGACTTGAGTAATGAGGCGGCGCGTCCTCGACGTTATTAGATCGCCGAAGGAGTTTTTAAGGATGCCCTGGGTCCGACCACGGCCGAATCCACCGCGAAGGATGGGTAATGATACGGCTGGACCTCGTTTCTTATTTGTCAAACGTCAGGCACAAAGACGTTGCCCAGTTGTTTTCGGACGGGGAGGAGGAAGTTCCTGCCCCTCTTCTCGGAATGATAATCTACTTGCAAATGCGAGTGGCCGGACCTGTCTATCTTTCTCTCTCTTTCTCTATCTTTCTCTCTTTCTGTCTCTCTCTCTCTCTCTCTCTCTCTGTCTTTCTTTCATTCTCTTTTGCTTCTTACCATTCGCCACCTTTCTCGTCTTTTGTAATTCGCTTCGTGGAGAGTTCAAAAAAAAGCAGAAAAAGATCGAGACTACTGCCTTCCTCTTTTTCTCCTTTTCTAATCGCCTACACATATATATATATGTATGTGTGTATATTTCTTTCTTTCTCTCTTTTCTAACTTTTACGTCTATTACGTAATTATCGATAATCACGGAGTTCAGAAGCAAGAAAAAAAAGGAAAGAAAGGAAAACTAACAACGAGCGGTAAAACCAACCAACTGTTTTCCTCTTCGACGGATTTTACGTAAAACCTGCCGTTCTCTTTTCCTTGCTTCTATCTGTCTCTCTTTCTCTCTCTCTCATTCCGTCTGTTTATCTTTTCTTTTTCTTCTTCTCTGTTCCGTTCCCTTTTCTTGTTTCTTTCTGCTTTAGAGCAAGCTCACGGAAATATTCTCCCCGCTTTTTGCCGAGTGCGGGGAGACAGATCCGTAATTGCGTGCCGGTTAAAGTCAAGCGGAAGGAAACAGTACGAGAGAGGCAAAGTAAAAAAAAAAAACGGGGAAAAAAGAAAAAGAAAAGGGAGAAGAAAAAAGGACGAAAAAAAAGAAAAGGAAAAAAAACAGTCACGGTTGAAAGTTATCGCGGGAAACTTTTTTTATTCTCCGTCGCTCGCTATGTCGTCCGTCCTTTCGAACGATCGCTGCCTGCCGTTCTCTCCGCGTTCACAAGACGCGGATGAAATTTTTCAATCGCTCGGTTACTTTTAATTTATGATCGGGATAAAGTCCAACGCAAAAAAGGAAAAATACAAAAGAAAAATCATCTCGTCGAATTCATTAAACAATTTCCAATATTGTTCATCAAATAGTTATAATTTGATGGGAAGAACGTACGTATTAATAAATATTTTCATTTAATTCTATAGAATGAATTATAATTTTCGTTATATTATGTTAACAGATATCCTGTAAAAATTATTTCAATAAATGTGACTCTGCGTGAAACTTCTTTAAATTCTTTAAACCATCGAGAAAGTAAATAATTGCAATTATTATTCATGTTCGATATGGTATGAAAGTTTAAGAAAGAAAAAGAAAGGAAAACATTATCAAAGTCTTACAACGTTTGTTTGCGAACGAAGTTATAAATTCGAGAAATGAGAGAGAATGAGAACGATCGAATCTCCTTCTTTTCGTTGCAGACAGTTGATTCACCGTTTCACAAAGCGAGTAGGAGAAGAATGCAGCGGAAAATAGGCGAGTAGAACGCTCGTGCGAAAGTCATCGCGGCGTGTCCACGTACGACGTGGTAATTAACTTTAATTGTATCCTACGTACAGAAATACATACACTTCCATAGCACGCTAAGCGTTAACAAATCTAATTTCCTTCCACTGTCGCTTAATGGAACAAAATCGCGTCGCGATTTATCTACGAGATACCAACCACTCTCGGTTCGTTATTTCGCTCTGAATATCTTCGCTTTTATAGAAATCAGAAATTTCTCTTTAACGTTAAACAAATGGAAATATGATAGACTTGAAACGCGTCGAAAGGATCACGTCATTCAACACGTTACCACGTAACTATAATTACAATAACATTACATATATTACAAACGTTTTCTTATCTTACAGATATTAGCATTTAAAAATGATAGAAATTTTTTTTTCAACATAACTTGAACATTTCAAAAGAATGAGAAATGGATATTTCAAGTATCTACAAATAATAGTATAATGTATGAATACAAAAGTGCCCACATACCTATCTATAATAATATAGTAGTAGTTTAACAATCGAAGGAAAAAAATAGTTCTCGTAATCGGTACTCCCTTATTAACGTTTGACGTTCGATTAGTCAAATACACCGGTTAGAGATCCGAGTATTCGAAGGATACTAGAACGTGACTCCTCCCATTCGGAGCAACAGTAACAACAATCAAGCAACAACGGCAACAGTTCTGAACCAACACCCTTGACTTTTCTCTGTACATTTGAAACAAAAAAAAAAAAGAAAAGGAAAAAAAAGAAAAATATCCAGGCAACGACCACTTCGGATCATCATTCTTCCTTCGCGCTTCTCGAAGCGTTTCTTCTCGAGCTCGCGCATACCTTGTAATTACGTTAACCGTACTACCGCTAGCCGTAATAGCAAGGATTAGTCCTACACTTGCGTGAACTTTTTCAACGCGTTCAATGCACGCCGTGACTAGGCGAGATATTTACATCGTAGGTAGGTACATGAAAATGATTGTGCGTCATGGATTTGCCGCGGTGATTTTCCACATCCTGACCGACAGAGATAATCTTCAAAAGTGCTCTTGGGAAAATTGATCTGCTTTTTCCGACCTCCTACCTTTTTCATGCTTGAAAAAGTTGTACTCGTTAGGTGGCATGGGAAGAGTTAGAAATCGTCGAGAGATCGAAAGTGATGTTAGATAGAATATGCCGTTCAATAATATAGACAATATATCAAAATAATAAGATTATCGAATTAATACTCTAGCAAATTAAAATTATTTTTGAATAATCGATTGTTAAAATATATTTGATTATATAAGTGCCAAAATTTCGAGAATTAATTAATTAATTCTATCTACGTTGCAACGATTTATATTATAATAACGATCAACGATTCGTATTTTATAAAATAATTTCTCCACGTATATCCTTATTACATCACATTTCGTCGTTATGTTGAAATTTTACATTAGTTTTATAAGAAAAATATATTCACAAACCCTTCCCTTCTCTTCTTAAAATCATTATTTATCCATATATCACCTACCACGCGAAAACGTTTGAATATTTATGTTAAGTCCGAAGCTATTCGTACGCGTGCCGAGCGAATCGAATCATAAGTATGCAAAACGGCAAAGAGCTTCCTTGATATCGAGAGTAATTACATTGGTCTCATCAGACGTCACGTAATCGTCGTTTCGAGACCAAGCACCGATTTCGTGCTACAGTACCGTATCGCGCGCAATTTAACGTCGTAAATCCTACGAAGGCGAGCTAGCTATCTTTCGTTTCGCGAATCCACCAAGCAACGGAGACTTTTCAAACAAAATGACAAGATATACGGCGAATTGGATGAAAAGAAAGAAGAGGAGTGATATCTTGTAAAAAAGAAAAGAAAAATTTTTACGTCAACAACAATAGATATGTATGTATTATACCAAACGATATTTAATAAATTAGCAAAACAAAACGAAATATAAATACAAACGTGAACAAAATTCATTCACATTACTACGTATTTTCTTTATACACTATTAATTTTTCCTCTATTTCTATCTCATTTTTTCGATATTGCATTGAATCAAGAACTATCGTTACCTGCATAAAAATTATATATGATTGTGATGATTTTTATTATTTATTAATAACTTTATTTAACAATAACGAATATTATTGAACGTATCTAATTGCAAAGCAAATGTGAAATGACACAGATATTGAGAAAACTAGTGTATCAAATTGAGAATAGATTACTTATGCTGGTAGTCAAGAGAAAATAAGAGGCAGAGAGAGAGAAGAAGAGAAAATGTAGTAGGATGGTTAAATTTGAAGACAATTGTTTAATTGGGGGAATAGTACAAGACACGTATAAGCAGGTTAAAGTCTCATCTATCACCTAAGTCAGAAACGAGTCTTTATGGCTATACAGCATCGAAAGAGTGGTTACCCCCTCCGGGGTAGGCTTGAACGGAGTTAAAAAAAGAAACGAGAAAAACTCGCTTGAAACTTGACACTCGTTGATTGCTCCTTATTAAACGTTAAACGTTTAAAGCTCATACTGAGGACTTTCCAGACTCACTATCATATCCAGACGATTATCGTAATCTATGTATAACTGCTTTATTTGAAATTGATAATAAAAAATATAATGTAACTGTGAATAAAGCAAAATGCGAACAAAACGAACGAATATCTTTTAAACGTATCATAAAAAGAAAATAAATCTGTTGTGTATAACCATGATTGTTTAGAAAGAAACATAGAAATTAATATACGCTATATACTTTCTGTACTGTTAGCGTTTTCATAGAACTACCATAACGTAACCCAGCAATATTAAATATTTCAAATCATTTTCGCCCGAGGGTATAGTAATATATCGAACAAAAAATTCAATCCAAACAAAGCATTCAACGCATAAACGCACTGTCATCGTAAAAGTAAACAGAAATTTACATTTTTGTAAGTACACTACTCACAATCACAAGTTTCATTGAAATAAATATATCATATTATAATTAACAACGCTTCCATCGGCATTACTTTCAATGAAGACCTAAAAAAATCTTTCGTAAATTTCTAATAACGTTTAAGAATTATTTCATTCACATATTACAACGGATAAATAATTTTTTGGAAAAATAATTATAAAATATCCATGTAATTTTCTAAGTTTGATATTTCTTAAATTTAAGATTAAGAACATTCGAAAAAAAATTTACTATCAACTTTTCTTCCTATCCAATATACCAATTCAAAGATATCAACTCAAAAAGAGGAAATTCTAGAAACGTAGATCCCATCATCTCATCGAGATAAGAGAAAGAAGAAAGACAAGGTTTTATTTTTTGGGTCATTGGCATTAAAGACTAGATTGTGAACATGGCTTCCATTTTCTTTCCTTGATCGCAGAGAAGAACGCAGGAAAAATATCAGGGACAGTTCGGTTTGGAACGAAAGCTTTTCATCCTTCCAAAGATCGAGGGAAAGAAATAAGAGAAAAAGGGGTTGAAAGAAGGGGGAAAAGAGAAGAAGGGTGGGTTAGAGGGTGGCAGGTGGGGGTGGAGGATGAAGGGGGTTGGAAAAGTACGTGAGGGCTTGGTACGTAAAGCACGTTCTTCGTCGGACCACCGCCAATGTATGCTGCCCGCATAAACTAACAGGCGCATCGGATTTTACATAAAATTCCGGCGCACACCGCCGGAGTCGTGATTTCAGGAGATGGACGGGGAAACGTGACGGACCGACGACGCCAGTCATCGGTTACAAAAAGTAACGCTGCGATGCCGACGCCGAGAGAAGCCACCTTGAATTATGATTACGGATTATGCGAATCGTTCTTTTATCTTTTCCTTTCCAGTTTTCCACGGTCTCTATTTTCTTATTGTGGATATTTTTAGTTTCTTCTTTTTATTTTCTTTTTTTCTTTTTCCTCTTATTAAATCTCAAGCCCACTTACTTTCGAAGTAATAAAAGAATATTAATAATTCTGATTGTAACATAGGTATTATCATATTAATATTACAGAATTATGCATTTTTTCCTTTTTTTTTCTTTCATATTTTTGTCGCAAAATATTACTTACATTATAATGAGATCAGTCGAGCGATGGTAATTATAATGTAATTTTTTTTTTTTAAAGTAATCGAGAACGTATGCACATAGCGCTTTCAACGTTAGCACATAGTCCAATGAAAACGACGGTGTTAAAAATGTAACATTTAAGAGGGCATCTTATATATTTTTTTTTTGTTCTTCTCTTATACACTGAGATGAAAAATTACAAAGCGTACTGTCATCGTTGATAAAGTCCAACGTAAAGCGGATTTTTCTCCGTGTTCACGAGCGTGAAGTAAAACGTTTCGAGGTAAAAGTATGTTACCGGCATAACCGGTGGATAAAACGCGTAATGTAGTTTACCCCCTTGGAACGAAGAGGGTGTAGGAAGTAAGAGGTATTACAGGAAGAAGAGATGTGCCGTGGATGCTGACGTTTGACGTCGCCAGCGGCCTTTCTCTCTCTTTCTCTCTCCCTCTTTCTCTCTCTCTCTCTCTCTCTCTCTCTCTTTCGCTCCCTCTCTATCCTTCAAGACGCCGTTGAAAAATGATGCGCCCGACGGTGCCTCGACTAAAGGCACAAAATACTTTTTCACTCGCTGGAAAACACGCCTTCCGACCGACAACGGCTTTGAATACACCCGACGAGAGACGCGGCGTTTCGCATCGATTCCCAAAGTTACTCTCTCGTGAGCTCTCGCTTTTCCAGCAATTTGCGAAAAAACCTGAAAAGTTTTCGCTATCCTGAAAACTTTCTTTCTCTTACGATCGAATACCGAACTCGAGTCAAATGTTAGTTATAGTTCGTGTTGGAAATTTTTGTTGAAAATACATTTGTATGAACTCGAATTAATTTCAACTATAGTATATAGATATATAAAATATATAAAAGAAGTAATAAGATTTATAAAAGTTCAATCATAGTGATATCTTTAAAAAATGATATAAAACTTGCTTGACGTACTATATCTAAACAGTTTAATAGTAAAATCTTGATAACCTCTTCATTATTTAGTAAATTTTCTAAATTGTAACTTGTAAATAATACTCTGTCATAAGAGAAGCGAAAGAAAAAAAAATAAAAGACAAGGAGACAATAAAGAAGCGGACAGAGTTGAGGAACGACTTGCCTTTCCGGACGGACCTTTAAATTGTATTCATTAAATACGTGAAATTAATGCAACCTCTGGACACGGTTTGGCCGAGAAGAAAAGGGGTTTCCTCGCGCAACCCGCAGACCCTCTTCTACCGATCTCATACGAAAGGGTAAATGAGTCTCGTAGCTGACACCGCGAATAAGGGTTTGTGGCTCGTGTGAGAGAAGAAACTCTCCTAAAACTGCATCTAAACTATTAAAGTATTTTTTGTACACACACACGTACACTCATATTTTTTTCATATCGAAAACAAAATCTTTTATTATTTTTAAACATTTAAAGAAAAAATTTCTAGCAAAAAAAAAAGAAAGAATAAAACAAAGATACTAATAAATAAATTCTTAATCTTAAGAACGAAGCATATAATTTGATAATAAAGAAAGAAATAAAGATCGATACGGTGGAAGGAAAAAGAGAAAAGGGCGAAATCTCGAATCGAAGGATCATGAAGGTCAAAGGTTAGAGATTGATGTTAGGATTGAAGGAGAAATAGGGGCAAAGTATCGGTAACAGAAGTAGTAGCAACGGCAACGAGAATGGAACATGGACACGACGCAGGGAGATTCGAATAGGGCGAAAGGACCGTCCAACACAGTATTTCTTGCCTCCAGCAGGCTATATGCTCCCTGGTCAAACACTGTGTCGCCTTTGGTATTTATCGGGCAAGTTCTCACCTCAGGCTCATTTGTCTTCTCGCCACGGGAGTTGTCCGTGAGGGGTTCTCGCACGGGAGGTGAGGGTGCACGATGAGGACAACGCGGCTAAAGAGAAGAGAAGAGTAGAAGAGAAAGAGAGAGAGAGAGAGAGATAAAGGGGAAGTGAGAGAAAGAGTAGAAGAGGAAGGGTAGCAAGCGTTTCGAACCGTTCTAAAGACCCGAAGCTTGGCACACAACTGACCTCGCTCGCTAATTCTAGGACTATTCGTAGCCTTAAGTCAAAACTTATTTATAAAAATTCGATCGATCTTAAAAATAAATTCTTAAATATATCTGAATCACGCTAAGTATTCCGTTGAGTAGGTAGTTATTAAAAAAGAAAAAAAAAAGAGAGAAAGAAAGAAAGAAAGAAAGAAAGAAAGAAAGAAAGAAAAGAAACCGAGTTGATCGCTCGAATATAAAATACTAAAATTGATTCGCAAGTTACTTAATACCTTCTTTACATAAACCCGAAGTAGGCGTTATACCTACTTTCAGCTCGTATTACACATAGAAGTGTATTACGTCCACGTGTTAAATATATGGCGTTCGCGTAAAAGAAGCGAGAAAAGGTGGAAAAAAAGTGGGAAAAAAAGAAAAAAAGAGAGAAGAAAGAAACAAAAAAAAAATATATGAAGGCGCGTAACGCGGC
Source organism: Vespula vulgaris (assembly GCF_905475345.1). Lineage (NCBI taxonomy): Eukaryota > Metazoa > Arthropoda > Insecta > Hymenoptera > Vespidae > Vespula > Vespula vulgaris. The sequence goes on from NC_066589.1 coordinate 6,829,803, forward strand.
TCCGACGTGTTATTAATGACACGCTCTCCGGCGCATAATATTCATTACCACAAATAGTTGATTATGTACGTTGGCTCATATTTTACGAGTGGCCGACAAAGGACGGTACTACGCGGCGCAGCCATGACGAATTAATCTACTGATTAAAGCAATCCCCCTGACATCACCGGGTGCTACTGACGCATTTAATACGTCACCGGGAATCAAATTCCATCCGCCCTCACGGCACCGAGTCCACTTTTTCTAACCATCTGCATCGCTCACCTTCAGATCTCTCAAGATTCCATCGCGTTCGAGTATCAACGTTGACCACCGCGAAATGCGCGCGAGAAACGAACGACGATTCGCCGATGCGAGAACTCACCTTCTCTCGAATATGATACTCGAATTATCATGATTAGAAAGTATACTATCTGTACAGTGATAGAGTATAAACAAGTATCACTTTTGCGCCTATTTCCTGTCATGAATCGTTTGAAATGAAACGTTGCCAAGATTCTATTACGTTTTTCTAACGTCTATTTTGTCATTGAGATATTAGAATTTGTTTTTTCTTTTTTTTTCTTTTTTCTGTCAAGAGATACTAACTGATTTCTTTTCTTTTTTCTGTTTTTTTTTTGTTCCCATGCAAGTAGTCCCATGAGATTTACTCAACTCTCTAAGCATACAAATAAATATCTATCTTGAATAACTTATTAGTATTCAGATTGGAGGAACAGATTTCACGTCAATGTTTATAGGCACCGATATTCCATCCATCACCATTTTTCAGTATATCTGTGATCATCCATCACCAACCTTCTAGAATCCTAAGGGCCCGTCTCCCCGCTGCCCTTTCGAACTAACAACTTGTTCCTGTTGACACCATCGAAAGAATTACTACTTATAGATCGACGATTTACGATTTATACTAGACCCTTATCGTCAGCAGAGATAATAATCAAATACATATTCTATTATCTTTAACCCTTAACAATAGTAATATCATTTAACGAAACACACCTTATTTTTTTTAACTAAATAAGATATATCTACATGTTAACAAACAACATAACAAAATAACGATAACGAAAACTAAATAATATATTTATAGAAACGCTCCGACAATTTGACGATCATGAAAAAATTTAATTTACGACCTTTCAAAGAAAGATAAAAGGAAGATAACGCGACGTATTCTAAGCCGCTGCATAATGAAACATTTAATAGGATCTAACGTTCCAGTAGGTATATCTTAAAGAATTTAAAGAATTAGATGGCCACGTGGCAAAGAGATTCAGAGATTGGACACTCGCGGTAGACGAAATTTCCTTCTCGCGAGTTCGCGAGCTGTCCTTTATCGCCATGTAGAGAGAGAAACGAAGGTATATACGTGCACGCGAAGCCGTACTTAGCATCACGAATTGATATCAGAGCTGGCTTGGCTGTCACGTGACCTGAAACATCAAAGGTTTCTATGCACAAGAGGGTGAGAGAGAGGAAGAGAGGGTTCGAAGGTGGTTAGACGAATAACGTTAGAGAGAGAGAGAGAGAAAGAGAGAGAGAGGATAAGTAAATTCTGAAAACCGATTGGCCGAGGGTACGATCGACGTAGCGTGTCACATGACACGCCTACGAGTCACGCGAGCCGTCTTTATTCTTCCATCGTGGCCGAATTCGAAATTCGTCCGACATAAATCGTACGTCTCTAGCTCGAAGCTTCGCCAGTGAGTAGATTTATCGTTTTACGGGAGACTCGACTTCTCTTTGAAAGATTTACCGATCGATAGATATCAACTAATTCGTAAGTAATCTATTGAAAAATGTAAAAGTAATATCGCCGAGTTTTTATCGGCACAGATATCGATCGAGAAATCGAAAATATTTTTGTTTCTTTGAGAACGTTAGAAAAAAAAAATTTTTTAATCGAATATTCGTGAACATACTGTGTGTTGAACGAACTTTCTTGTGGGTTATTCCTTTTTTATCTTTGAATATTTTTTTTATTTCTAAAGTATTCGTGAAAAGAAAAAAATATAAAAAAAAGAGTAACGCGTTTCGGTCAGGCTAGAAAGTTAGTTCATTATCGCGTCGCGCAATCGAAGGCGTTGCCTCATTTCAGGTGGGCTCAAATTACTCGAATAATAAGCAACGCGCGACTCGTTTCCGCGGCAGCGTTTGCCCAATAGCCACGAATACGCCTTCCAGCTAATAGGAAACAACCCCATAACTATATACGTACGTAATTATATACCCCTCAGGACTATACCCTTAGAGGAACTCACGTACCTACTCCCTGTGTTTTATTTCTGTAATGAGTTCCAAAGAAAACATGAATTTTTTTTTGCATGCGAGATTTCTTTTTTTATAAATAATAGCTCGAACAAATAAATAAATCAATTTTCTAATGTAATTTTGCCTAGATTATAATGATAATACATATGTTAAAATAAATTGTATAAATAAATATTATTACTATTAATTATACGGAAAAAAGATGTAACGATAAAGCGAAAAAGTTAGATTACTACGAATTCATAATCGATATGATTCACGTGAAAGAGTAAGTATATTTTTGACGTTTTAGAAATTTAGAGATGAGTCTGTTCAAGAACGTGAACCGACCTGCACGTGCGATTGACGTATACGAGCAGCAAATCGAATGCAAAGCTTGCGCATCTATGTTGCTCCGTTGGCCGACTATAATGTACCGTTCGATATCATTAACTGATATAACTTTTGATCGAATGCGATTGCCTGATAAATCGATTTTCCATTAATCAAACGCTACTTTATCCATATTCGCGAATTCGGAGTTCGATCGTCTAGCTAAGATTGATAGATATCGACTCTTTGTTATTTAATGAAGAATATTTGAGAAAATTTACTTGACCTCGACCTAGACGACAATATATCTGTGTTTCCTCGAAAAAAAGATCTTCCAAATTGCAATCATAAAGAAAAAGATTAAAAAAAAAATAAATAAATAAAAAGGCAATAAAAATCTTAACATACCATCAGCGATTAACCAACGCATTTCAAATCGAATCAGCATTATACCAAGCAGATGTTGTTGAGAGATGATTTTAGTAAATTACATGCTTAAGATTTTAATCTAAGATTCAAGAATGATTCCAAAAGCAGATGTTAACGATCTCCAAGTTACTCATGAGTCGAGAAAGAAAAGAAAAAAAGAATAAAATATTAAACGCTTTGATCCGAGAAATTCAAAGTAAAAGATACTTATCAGAATTCTTCTTAAAGCACGACTTTTGTAGCATCGATACGTAAGATAATTCTTGTTCGATGAGATAAAGACATATACTTTGACGAATAATCATAATAAAAATCATTGAGTAAATAAAACCAAAACAAAACCAAAACAAACGTTTGTCGATATAAAAAAGCGAACAAACGAAAAAAAATTCGTCGGGAAATATAGTCGAGAGAACATACGGTTTCTCTTCCCTTTTACTCCCGCGACAAAATCGCGATTGCCTGCTCGTTCAAAGTGTAACTTATCTAAACCATGACTAATAGAATAGCGAGCTCGTAGAAAAAGAGAGAGAGAGAGAGAGAGACAAAGAGTATGGGGGTTGTATGCCTCTAGGGAATAGCTCAACGCACGCATATACATTCACAAACAGAACAGAGAAAGAGAGAAAGAGAAAGAGAAAAAAAGAAAGGAAAAGAGAAAGAGAGAGAGAGAGAGAGAGAGAAAGAGAAGTACTTCAGATCGCGAGTTCCCGTCCTCGTTTCATGGCATTCGAATTGCAAATACCAGAATGTTTGCATGTTGTTGTCACCGCATTGGTAGCCGGAGGGGAAAGGGGAATAGAGAAGGAGACGGCGTAGGAACGCCACGGAGAAACGAAGTAGGTGGAAGAGAGGGTGGTGCGGCTGAGAGGAGCTAGAGGAAGAACTCCTCAAGAGGAAATGGAGAGGAACCGACTCAAGTCTCAGATAAAGACGAATAAAAATAGGCGAGCGAACGGAGAGATAGAGGGTGCAGGATGGAGACGCCGTTTCCTGCCTGGGGAACATTAGCGCCCTCGATACTCTCTCTCTCTCTCTCTCTCTCTCTCTATTTCTCTCTTTCTCTATTTCTGTCTCTCTCTCAATCTCTCTCTCTTTCTCTCTCTCTCTCTCTCTCTTTCTTTACTCTCCTCTTTCCAGAACGCTCAGCAGCTCTTACGAAAAGGGGCTGCATTCCCTCGCTGGACCATCCTCTTCCTCTTTTCCACTTTCTTACTCTCTCATTTTTTCTCTCTTTTTTCGTATCTTACGTTCTCGCTCACATGACAGACATCGAGCAAAAATCGAGCAACCCCTCGCAGCTCGTTCATACATTTCTTTTCGGTATACGTATACCTACCAAGTATACAACCAAGTTTCAAACGGCTTACCACATTCGCGATATGTCCAACGTCCTTGAATGGGGCATAAGGTAGTCATGAGATTTGCCTTTATCTCCGATCTTATGGGAATCGACTCCATTCGTACCTCCCGTTTCTCCTTTTTCTTTTTTTTTCTTTTTTTTTCTTCTTTCCCCCACCCTCCTTGCTTGGAAAATCGCGAACGTCGTACATTCTGGAGACATGGGATTTTATCTGATACCTAAGTAGTTTCTGGGAATAATCTTTGTGTATAATATTTATTAATCATCATGTTTGGTAATAATCCCATCGTAGAATCTTAAGTAAAATGGTGCTACCGAAAGGAGTCTCCGTAACTGAAGGTGCAACTATTCAAAATCATCTCGTATTCCTGGTAAATTGCAAGCTTACGTTAGCGGCGATGTGTTAATAGCTAATTTACATATGATTAATGACACCGATAACTCATCGAGTCCAAAGTTTGATTACTAGTTACGTAGATATAGAGGAAAACTGGTGTGTAAGTGGATAGAAGAAGATAAGAAAAACAAAGATGAACACACGTCGACTGTTATGATAATACCAGTGACTAGTAACCGTCAGTTTGCTTATGAAACATACTTTTGTATGCGTTCAAAGGGATCATTTTAATCTAATGACTTCTCGAACTATCAATTGTACATATCCTACAATTTATTTCGTACATTCTATTTTAAAAGAAAAAAGGAAAATCAGACTAAAAAGTCATTAGATAACATTTCCAATAAATAGATATCAAATATATCGAACGTTACAAACTTGTTAATATAACGATATATAATAATCAGTTATGCGAGGAAATGAAAGGAAAGGAAGTTTAAGGACGAGACTTCGATAGATACCACAAAAGATACGATCCCACGATCATCGTGACCGAGAGATGCTGGAAGGTAAATGTCGGATCTGACTGGTTCTCCCTATTATAGAAGCCATTTCGTTGTTCCCGGGGAAGCGACGGCATGGTGGACGGCGCATTACGATAATACAGCCTAATAATAGAGTGCTGAGAAAGAGGCAGGAGTTTGAAGAGAGCGGCGCGGAACGAGAGGAGTTCCGATTGGTCGGCCGGAGGCACTGTAATTGCAGCTATGCGATGATTATCGAAGGCGGAGGGGACCGATCACGATCGGGAAGCCTTTCTCTCTCTCTCCCTCTCTTACTCTCTTATTCTTTCTACCACGACACGAGAAAGGAAGCCGATACCTTTCTCTCCTTCCATCGACTAAACACACCCATTACCTTGAAAATGCGACTTTGATGATTGGGTGCAAGGCACGCCAAGCCGAACACGCTGGCTCCTTCTTCTCTGTGGTAGTTCCTGCGTATGAATTTCGTGCTAATTCGAAAACGGCGCCCCCGTCGTTCGCAGGCATCGGTTAAACTTATCTTGCGTTCCGAACCATCGAATAATTCCTGGATCTACAATAAAAGTAATCAACTCGAACGCTATGGGCGTTTACCTACTCTACCTGCTTATCCATACGGAACAAGTGTATATCTTTTTTTTATTTTCACGTATGATGCGTATAGGTATTTACAACTGTGCGATCAAAAATTTGGAATCGAGAGATCGTCGATATAAAATTATTACTATGTTAAATTATTAATTGTTGGATATTTAAAAAATTTATAAATATTTTTACATAGACTAGTTGGTATTCAATGAAATTTAAACAAATTCACACACTTTGTCTTTTCCTTGGTCATTGGATTCCAGGATATTACACAGCTTTTATTGTGGCTCCTCGTAAATGTACACACGTATCTACATACGTGAAATGGCCAGGCAAGTTGCAATTAATTTCAATTATAAAAATATCACGGTCCTTTACGACGTCAGCAGGTGCTTCGCGGTCAAGGGTCAGTTTTTATACGGAGATCTTACACCCGGTCGTAACCTTTAAACGTGACTACTCGAAAGAAAGGATAGGAAATTAAAAGAAAAAAAAAATAATAATAATAATTAAAATCTGTCGACTCGTGTGAAAATGAATAAAAAGAAAACGAATAAGAAAAAAAAATACAATTTTTATGATACCTCATATATTTATGCATTTTTAACGATTAATATCCCTATAAACATGATTGACAAATAGTTCTCGAAGAATCGGTTCGTTGAATCATAAACGAGAAAATATCGCGGCGCAACCCCTAGCGAATATTATTCAAAATTAGCGAAGAGAAAGGCGGAAGTCCCAATTTTGCGAATGAAGACAGTAGAGAGATCTGGCCGTTTTCTCATCTCCGTCTCACCACGTAGGAGGTTGGGTTTGCGAGTGAGCGAACGAACGAACGAATGAACGAACGAACGAACGAACTGCCTCGTGCTGACAAAAGAGCAGTTAATTATGATTCTTTTATGATTTGATTTAGCCCGATCTCCCCCTGTGTGCTAGTAGACCGGTAGCCAGTTAAACTCCTGCCACGAAATAAAGCACAATGTACAGCGAGAGATTAACGGACTATTAGCTGGACAATGGAGAAACTTTTTTTTCTCTTCGCATTTAACGAATCCTTTAACAAATCGTAACGGCTGCCTGGAAATGGCGCTACCTATTTCGAAATTTACCGAGTGTATGTAAGTATGTAGGTACGTACATACCTACTACATCTTTCGTTGAATCAACACTAATTCAACGTAAAATTATAACGATAATTATCGTAGAATTTGCTCGTAGTCATTGCTCTGAAAAGTATATGAAAGTATTTGAATTTTTGATCAAAAAAAAAAAAGAATAAAAAAGAAAAAATGAAGAAAAGAGATTAGACAGACCAAAGATATTTTTACCTACTTTATTTTCTTTTTTGTTTACCACAACATACATGGACAGTTCATTTCACGAAAAAGGGAGAATAAATTATCGATGCAGCAGAAAAGCAAATTCGAGCTTCGTATCGTTTAACCCGCAGATTCAGTGCTTTAAAACAAGTAAAAGGAGTCATCTCAAGCTAGCGGAGCTCGGGACCCATTTAAATCTGTTGAATGGCTCGAGGAAGCAAGGCAACCTTCTCTTTCAGCGCAGGGATTCGGCAACAAAGGCGGTGGTTTTACTTTTAAATTTAGTACACGACCGACTCCCTCTACCTCCCTACTTTTGCCTCCTCCTACGACTCCCTGCCTCCCTTTTACCCCGCGCCATATTCACCCTCCACACACCCCTACCAACACCGGTAAGTAAAATAGGGATTTAGTTCCACCTCGAGTTTATTCCAAAGTCCTCCTCGAAAAAGTGAGAGAGAAAGAGAGAGAGACGCGGTAAATCTGCTTTCGGTAAACCAATTGCAATACTTCGAATACGAATTAGAACTGTTATCGTCCTTACAAGGAGCGAGAGCGAAAGAAATTTAGTATGCAGATAAAATATATTTTACGCGAATCGATGGCAGAAGACGATACAGAAAAAAAGAGAGAGAGAGAGGGAATTTGTATCGTCTAAGTAATTAGCGAAATGCAAATTGGTAATCTAATCAAGTATATATGTGTATATATATATATATACATATATATAAAATACAATCTGTAATAATAATTTCTTTCACTAGAACAAGTCTCCTAAAGTTTTAATAATTATTCAATTTACTTGATAATTTCGCTTCTGATATTTGAATATTTTAATAACGCAACCTTTAGTTCATTCCATTTAAAATTAATCTACTTGTTACGTTCTTTAATCCTCGCATATATCATACATTTACTACGTATCATCTATGTCAACAAATATTCTATCATTTACTAAAGCTCGTATTCTTTTTCTTTCCTTTTTCTTGTCTTCCCTTACCCTTGCACAATTTTTATTCATAGGTCGCGATCAGGGAAAACGATTAATCGCGTTGGCGATGCGATCGAGACGCAAAGGATCACAGGATTCGCTGTCGTAGCAAGATTTTGTCAGGAAGCTTTTATCCCTTCGTAAGAGTAAATCGTGCAGTCGTCGCGTACATCTATTTGTCAAGCGAACCGCCCTGTGGCTGGACGTCGAGGAAGACAGAGAAAGAGAGAGAGAGAGAGAGAAAGAGAGGTAGAGAGAGGGTGTTTTCTTAGTAGAGGGATGAAACGTAAGGGGGTGTAAGGCGTCGTGTCGCTGGACCACTCCGACGTCCCGGACGTTCTTCCTTTTCCCAACGACCTCCCTTCCCCGGGGACCGTTCCATCTCCTCTCCCTGAACTGAATCTGCCGAGAGAAACGGCTAGCCCTACGTTAAAGAGGTAATCTGTGTCACGAGCAATCGAGAACGCCCTTCCGAAACTTTCTTTACCTGAACAGCTGCTAACCTAAGTTTTATATTATATGTATTGGCGTACATCTACGATTCTCTTATCGATGCATACTCTCGATACGTCACCAAATCAAAATTAATTTTGTTGATCATCTATTACAAAACGATATGTATACCTAGATTGTTATATGACTGTACGTACACTCTTGAATTATCTTTTTCCGATCCATCACAAAATCGAAATTGGTTGTGTTGACTCGATTGATATGGAACGATATTTATTTATGTGTTATAATAGAATGACAAAATAAAACTTTTCATGTAACATTCATATTACATATATATTCAACATAATCAAAAATAAATATATGACAAATCTTTGAAATGTGATTCGTTTGTATACGTATGATTCTTTTAAGATATTAGATAAAACAAAGATTTATCGAAACGATAGGTATCATCGCCAATCACCACGAGTGTTTTTAATTTCGAAAATAAGGCTATCTCTTAGGACGCTTCTTCCTTCGCGATAAGCTCGAACCTCAACATCCCCTTTCTGACATCGGCGCAGAGGACCGGGCGTCTCCTTCCGGCACTCCTACCGGTATCTTTTCCCCCGTACTTCCTGGAACCCACTCTCATTATCCTAAGGAAATTAAATATGTCATCTGATTCTTAAAGTTAATTGAAGTTTCGAATCATCTTGAATGCACCACTAATTTCTAATTCATTAAAGATTTCGAATGAAGGACGCTGGAAAATATAATTCTTTCTCAAAATTTATTCTTATTATTATGGATTACTTCGAAAAAATATAAATACAAAAAAAATGTTTTTTAAACTTTAACTGTCGGTCAGGAATGAAAATGAAAATATACGAATTAATAATATTAATAAACAGTTGAACAGACTGAAAGTTAACAAATTCATTTGTTAATTCACAGAGCACCTCGAGATTTAATTTCAATGGATATAAAAAATGTAAGATTACAATAAAATAATGCCTTCGAAATGGATTGAATTAGAACGACAGAAAAATGACAGTGATATCATCGAACAAGCCTATTTTCTCAGCTGCGAATAAGTGGTCCTGGATGCGATCTGGATTCTTATGTTAGAGAAAGAAGATAGAGGGGGGTTTGGATGAGCACAGTCAGCGTACATAGATGCGAGACAGATACATCGATGTTGGCCTAGATGCCGAGTCACGAAGGTGCAAGTCACTGTGCTCCATGAAGGGATGATGAGACGACTAAACTTAGAACATTTATGGGGGTGTGCGCGAATAACTTGATACACCTAAACGGATACGAGAAGCATGACTCTCTACATCTTCCGATCGATCTGGAAACGTTACTTTATCTATCTTCCTCGAAGCATCATTTCGTTTCTATCTAAAAGTATAACTTAACTCTGCTTAACGACTAAATTGATTTACACTTTCGTAAGAAATATATTAAGATAGTAACAAATAACACAAATGCACTCACACATATATGTTTCATCGGTACAGAGATTTCTGATAATATTCGTCGAATTACGATGTCATTATATTGCAATCTGCCGAGTAACCGTATGAACGATTTTACTACTGATTTCGCCTAATGTCAAGAACTAACCGTACCTCGTAACAATAGCAAAACCAAGAGAATACCTGAAAACGTTAGAGAACTGACGATTACCATAAATATTGAAATTCACGTCGCGATATATCTTTTGAATATTTAATTCTCTACCAACAATGGCAATGATCCAATGAATAGAAATCTCGTCATCATTTATTTGCTGTTTTTAATTACCTGAATCAAATATCTTAATGATTATGATATCAATTAGATACACATGTTCGTATATGATAACAATTTTAATAATAAAATCAGTTTTATCTTATACAACAATTTCAAATAAATATCTTAAATTTTACTGAATAAAAAACGTATCAAGCAATAAAGAATGAAAAAAAAAGATCTACTATCTCACACGTTAGAAATCATATCGCCACGTTTACTAATTTTCCTAGATATATCTAATAAGTAAGGTGAGAATGAAGTACGTCATTAATTATGTCAGCTCGTCGTCGACTAGAGATATCGGAGAATCAACGAGAGCGTCCAACGTAATCGCTGCCAATTTATTTAATCGAATAAAGAACGTCTCGCGCTTCGGCGAGCTCCTAAATTCCTGGTATGCGACATGGTATTCGCATTACGCAAGAACCGGACGTTGGGACTTTTGCTCGGCCGGTGGCAAGTGCACAGAGCTTATGGTTAAGGTGGCCGATTTAGGGTCTCTATGGTTTAACAGAATTCTCGTTGCTAAAACGAATAAAAAAAGAGTGATACCCAGATAGTATTTTCTCGTTTCTCTTTCTATCGATTTAAAAAGACCAATCTGAAATATTTACTAAAAATTTTTATTTCACTCGTATAATAATACAACACAAGTATTATTTTAATTAAATTAGATTATAAAATGATCTAATTCAAAAGAAGAAAAAAAAAGGAAAAAGGAAAAGAAAAAGCACCAACATCGAAAAGAAAGAAAAGAAACTTTGATATAAAATATTCACGCCTCCACATAATTTAAGGGCTCCTATATCGTTTCTAAAGAGGGTGTGGAATGTATTTATTTTCTTCTTTTTTTTTTATTCTACCCTGAGGGTATCATTATTGGTTGGATTAGCGACGGTCTTTTCACAGAGTTTTCGGAGAGCGGCTGCCCGGTAAAGAGAGGGTACTACGAGTGATCCTGGAACAAATCTACCCTTGGACTCGGGAGGTATACCCAGGTCCTACGGCCGACACTTGGCACAAATTGCCCCAGTAAGTGTAGTGCATTAATCTTTGGTTTGGTTTGCTCTCGGCCACCGCGTGCGTTGCGGTGGCCGCATTTCTCCTAACCCCCGACACGCCGCATATCCCAAAACCTTACACCGCGTTTTCCTATTCTCCTCTTCTCATAGACATCGAGAAGCTCGAGCCACGAGGCACGCTCGAGTAGTACAAACTGATCATAGAAACCGACGATGTCGACTACGAGGTTTACGGATAAACCGAAACGTCGTCGTAATTTTCGATGAGCAAACAAATCTAACTTCGAAAAGCAATGATAACAATAAAATTTAATATTTTTTTATTTCAAAATAAAATTACTATATTTATATATTATTTCTTTCTTCGATTATTCCATAGATACACAAACAATAATAATACAAATATATTCAAGATAGCATATCTCACGATGAAGATAATCTTAAAAAATCGGTAAAAGGTAGATAAATATCAAATAAACCATTTAATCTTACTTTTCGACCAACGACGATTAAACGGAATATCATATTTTATATTAGAGAATTTTTGAAGAACGATAAGTATCAAAAAGTTCGATAACTCTTAGGATTTCTGAGGAACAGCGTTCAAACACATACCGGATGACGTCGTGGCCCGTATCAGAGGCAGAATATAGGCAAATTAAACATGCATAATTAAAACGAAACAGCAGCGTTCCTTCCGTCGTCTGTGCGGTCGACTCTACGGATTGGTAAGGACCTTGAAGCAAGGAAAGAGCCCTCCCCGAGTAACATCTGCTCGCTATGAAGTATAAAGAGGCATACGATATCATCCGCAGTGAATGCTTAATTAAAACCTCAGCCTCCGTACTACGAAGCTACTCTCCCCTCTCTCTCTTTCTCTCTCTCCCCTATAGTCGCACGCTAATCGCAAACTTTGCTTCTCTTCTCGACATCTTTCTATCTACCACGCCTTTACCTCATCCTAACTGATCTTTAAAACGAAAGTGATTTCTTTCTCGTGATTAATCTGATTGTAAAAATATTTAAGATTGCGGAAAAAAAGACATTGTCAACATTTGCTATGTATGCAAAATTATTTGTAGCATATTTGTATTCGATATTATTAAATGAAATTGTCGAATATAATAAGTTGCAAAATTGCTTAAATTGAATAATTTAAGTTTTCGAGCGCGTTGAAAAAGCAAAAAAAAGTATTTCAAAAAAAGAATATTTCACGTTCGTCGATTCATGGAAATCTAGGGTTTTAGTGAAAAAAAAAAAAAAGGAAAAGAGAAAGTTGCGCTAGTCGATTGTTATCAATTTTATTTCATTATAGTCTTCTAACAGAACATCGTAATGACTCGTAAGGAATTTTTTCAACTTTCTCGAAACACCATAAAATTCTTGAGTGACATTTCACCAACCCTTAATGGAAGTCTTAACGTTTACCTTAAAACAGCGTTTCTCAACCAATGGACCGTTGTTGGTTTACCAGATTCTTCAAAATTATATTTATATTACAAATAACTAGATTGTATCCGGTATGTGTTAGTTGTACAACAATGTACTGTTGTAAATAGTTGCACGACAAAAAGATTAGAGAACTCGGCTCTGAACTAAGAAAACCTTTTTTTTTTTTGAAACCTTTTTAATAGCTACTGTATAGAAAAAAGAAAGAAGAGACGGAAGAAAATTAACTTAGACCAAAATAACTGAAGGCAATAAATTAACGTAAACTGACAAGTAATAAACGAGTCACAATTTGGTTTCGAATATTTTAAAAGAAAGAATAGTGATTGTTAGAAAGAAATCCTTAGTATGAATTATTACCGTTATAAAAATTTTGATTTGGAGATAATAAACATTGTACCTAAGTTTGTATAATCCTTGGAAAAGAGACACTTTAATGGCAGTCGACGCTTCACGCAAGGATGAGCACACACAAAATCAATCTTTTCATACACTCATAAGGACTTTTCCACTTTCAACTTTCATTTAGGAAATTTTAAACTAAACGGTAGGAATCTATGGAAAAGTTTTCTATGATTTATTATTAACCGAACATAATGCGATTTTGTACTAATTTATATAACATTTTTATCTTCGATTTTATGATCGGCAAGCGTTACGCACGAGTGAACACATATAAAATCGATCCTTCGGAACGACCTCGCATACCTATAGTAATTGCGATAGGCATGAAGATAATATTATTATCCGACAAGGTATTTACCTTCATTAGAAAGCTTTTTTATTTTCTTTAGAACTTCAAACGAAGGATTGCATGTACGAGACATTAGAAATATTAGAGACAAAACGTTCGAAAGAGATATGTTCTTTAAACGACCACAAATATTGGCATGACTAATAACACTTATCTAATCTACGAGTAATTTCAGGCAACATTTTCTCTCAGTACTTTATCGTCTGATGAAAATTTATGCATCAACACAATATGACTTATTCAAAATTTCTAATTCGGAAGTTAAGCTTGTTCGAAAAGGAGCCTGTCCGAAAGGATTTCGTCTTAAGTATTAATATCTTTCTTGTAACGAGCCGATTGAAAGACTAAGGATTATATTAAATACCAAATACTTCTCTTTTATTTCTACAATAATAAAATCTCTAACGAGCTTATTATCTCATCTGTTATCTCTAATTAACTGATGTAATATATTGTAGTATGACATGTTCAAGAATACTCTTCTCCTTCTTGATACCATCTAAAAAGTGATTTTTTCTTCTTCTTTTTCTTCTTCTTCTTGTCATATACAGTTATCGATCTTTCCATTTCTCTCTCACGGTAAAAACAAGAAAGTGAAGTTGGAGGATCCAACAGCAGCATATTGGACATCGAAATGAAAGAGAAGAATTTTCCTCGTAGTGGTTCCTAACGAGTAAAGGAGTTCGATTTCATCGTAGACGTAGTAAAAGAAAGAAAAAGTTTTGGAAAAGGGTCGGCACGGGAAGCTTCAGCCGACGAGTTTTAAGAAGAAAGAGCGAAACTCTCCCTTCTGGCGAAACGACGACTGGAAGAGAACCGTTCGAGTGATCCGCTGATTGACAGGCCGAGCTAGCTCGACGCCCTTGCCCGTCGCCGTCTCGCTGCTTACCATACTAAAATGGCGACGAAAGATACTTTATTTTTAATGGCGGACACACACACAGTACAATGTATTCCTTTCGACATATTTTTTCCATTAACGAGAAGAGAAAAAAAAAACAAAAAAGAAGAAAAGAGAAGAGAAGACCAAAGAAGAATCGAGAACATAAAATACTTTAAAAAACAGAAGCTTAATGATATTAATGCAATGCCTTATTATTATTATTATTATTATTATTATTATTATTATTATTATTATTATTATTATTATTATTATTATTATTATGAATAATAATTGCACGTAGGTATCTATTTGCTTAAGTAAATATATATTACAAATATTGTAAATATAACGTTAATAATAAATGTCTAAGCCAAATAAGATATATACCTACGATCAATGTAGACCATACAAAAATAAATACGAACACGAATACATGAAACGAAATAATAGCTCAAAACTATAATATCCATAGAAGTATCTATTATTTAATCGCCGAAGATAATGATTATCTTCTATCGTTCTATCAAAACTAATTACCTCAGGCATGGGGAAAAAAAAAGAAAAAGGAAACTTAATAATAGTAATAACAGTAATCGAATTAGTATCTATGCAGAAGACAAGGTCATCAATGATGGATAGTTAAGAATTGGAAAGACTTGTATGTACTCTTGTAAAATATCTGATGGGCATCTTACATAGACACGTGCATCTGTGTACATGTTCGAAGGATAACCGAGTAGAGATAGGTATAACGCACCTTCGCGGGTGAGACAGCAATGTCAATATATATGCAAACGCCGACATAACGATCTATCGGTACGTAAATATACAGAGAGCCAAGAAGGGTCGCAGAAGGGATGAGTGAGAGAGAAAAAGAGATAGAGAGAGAGAGAGAGAGAGAGAGAGAGAAGGAACGAGAAAGAAGGGTGAAGAGAAAAGGAGAGAAGAAACTGGAAGCTTAATATAAAACTTCATTTCGCAATAGGTGGCAGGTGGAGGAAGGAAGAGACCTGACTGACAGAAATGCCAGTGTCGTCAGGAGAGAGGGTGCCCTCACTCTTATAAATGGAAAATTCTCCTCGCTCGATTCGTTCAAACCCTTGAAAACTCTTTTCTCTTTCTTATATAACATCGAATATAAATATATATATATATATATATATATATATATATATATATATATTGTATTTTATGTACGTGTACGATTCGTGAAGTGTCGATATCATTATACATAAACATATCGTGAGGAACCTGACTGTTAAGAATATCCAAATATAGATATACTTTAAGCAAATAAAAAAAAATATTTTCCATAGCGACATTAATGAAATTTGTATTGTAGCACATTCCCAAACAAAGTTAATTTATATTTTACCGATAGGTATAAGAATAAAAAAAAAAAGAAAGAAATGGAGAAAGAAAAGGAAAAGGAAAAAAAATTTACAAACAAATTGCAAAATCTTTCAGATAGTCTGAAATTCCGTCTTGCTCTCTCTCTCTCTTTCTCTTTCAATATGTATATATACATATATTGTAAAAACTAACTCCGAACGATAACTTTTCATTGTTCCCTATATACCTATACATATATATATATATATATATATATATATATATATATGTATGTATGTATGTATGTATTTCTGATCTTTTCTTCCTATATTTCTTGACGTTGGTCTAAAAAGAAGGGGTCGATCCAAACGTCGCGAGGCAGAGGCGAGGTGGCGCGTGGTGGCAACGCGCCCGCGCCCGCGCGATGAAACTTTTAATAAATGGCGAAGTCGATATGAAGTATAGGACTTTGACATATCGTGTGTCTGTAATGTATAGTTAAATCTGGCGGCAGATGTGGCGGGTGTTCTCCCTCTTTCTCTCTCTCTTTCTCTCTCTCTTTCTCTCTCTCTCTCTCTCTCTTTAACCATCCCTCGAACTCCCTCCTCTTTCGTCGCACTGTGAGTACCGCGTTCACAGCCTCTCTGAAATTTCACTCTAACCCACTGCCACGATCGAATATATCCCCTCCCCAACGTTATGAATGCACCGATCTTCTGCCTACTTTTATCGCAAATAAATAATTTCACTCTATTTTATCATGAAATATAGATATTCATATTCTGAATAAAATGAAAAAAAAGGAAAAAGTATTTCATCCAGTTAGATTCTCCTCGTCAATTTACTAACAATATCTCTTCTTTTTTTCTTCTTTTTTTTTACTTTTTATTAACGTCAAGCAACATTTAACTTCAATATGAAATTTAATAATATTTGTTGTAATCGATCTTATTGTACGTTTGATACTTTCTTTCAATATTTTCAAGGATTTATTTTTTCTTATTGCACTTGATTGATATACCTATCATATATCGGGTAAAAAAATTTCTTCTTTAAATTTACAACAAATTTCAAGGTAAATATCAGGAACATCATCCACGGCGATTTAATAAAACGCGAAGAGTATCATGAGGATATGATATGATAAATAAAAAAGAAAAAAAAAAGAGAAAAAGAGAGAGAGAGAAAGAGAGAGAGAAAGAAAGAGAGAGAAAACTCGAGGTCCGGAGTAACTCGACAAAAAACGATTTGCAATTGAATCGGATTGCGTGCAACGAATGCAGCCGTCACTTCGTTGTAACGGTTAAAATTGCTCAGCTTGGATGAGAGAGGGAGTGGTGGAGGAAGAGAGGAGGATACGTCAGTTGTTACCACGACGATTCCGTAGGACGGTTTTGATGACAGATTACCCTGATCCGCTTTGTGGAGAAGCTCTCATTTAGACAGGGAATATGATCGAAGAGATCACGGCTAGCTCTCCTCAAAAAATCCTCGTATTGCTGGTTCGTTTCACACATATACATATACATATACATATCGCTTATGTTCGAAAGAAAAAAATGATTAGTCTCGCTTAGAAAAAAAAAAACAAAAATAAAATGACGAAAAAAGAACAGATGAAAAAGCAACAATTGAATTAATTCCAAATAATTTTTATGTTATTGCAAGTAAGATGAAATTGCCTTTAAAAAGCAAAAGATTTCTTTTCTAATTTCAAAGGTACCTATAGTAAAAGTTTATAGCATCTTAGTTTTTATTTTTCAAATAAACCATGGTGAAAAGATGGGAGAGAAACTAAAGTTTGGTCCGTAGGTTGCATTCTATGCATTTGCTAATGGAAAACGGATTTAATTTATAAACTTCTAGCCATCTGCATTTAAATAACATTTAATACAAAAGGATTGCAATAAAATTAGATATTATTTTGCTTTCAATATAATAATGAAATTATTTAAATAATATCTATCTTCTTCTTTATAAATCATAATTTATAGATCTCTATAGATGATAAATATAGTTTACTAACCATACTGATAGTAAATAATCTTACATAGAAAGTATTAACACAAAGGAAGTCTAACATAAATTTAACAAAAAATTTATGAAGAAAAGTTATTGAAGAACTCGGGATATTATTAAAAGATACGGAAATGCCAACTATAAATCTTGTCAATGTTAACTTTTATCGAGGCTGAAAATATCCGCTCCTATATATTTGTTTTTACCAAACTTTGAAACGAACAATATAGAAACAACTTTGAAGAAGTATTATTTTTTGTTACTATGTGAAATATAAAGCAACGTTTTAAAATCCCTTTTGTACCTGTGCTCAGGTAAAATTGTAAGTTTTACCTACTGGAAATTTTCCAAAGATAAAAGAGAAGAAAGAATATTTGTATAATAAAAAAACGAGAGGAAAAGGATAGAGGTATCTCAGGTCAATCGGATCACTCTTGTCAGGAGTGGTAGACAGAGTCTCAGAGACCTCGTGGCCGAGCACGTGAGAAAGTTACCCCCACCTTGGTCAAAAAGGAAGGAAGAGGGGCGATTGGTGTCCCGCCCACGGTAGTAGAGAGCGAGAGAGCGTGGCCTACCAAGCTTAGCCTCGTGCTTTTCCACTCGAGTCGCTCCGCCGCACTCTCCCGAGGCTCACGGACCTGAGAGAGTCTCGGTCGTGCGTTCGCTCGTATTCACCACGAGCGCTGCTTACTCTCTCGCTCTCTAGTCTCTGTGTGACGTGTAGCCCGCCTACAAACTGTAGAGGGCCGTGCCTGGACGGGCCCGATACCGGCACCGGATTGGTTCTTCCTCTTTCGCACCGGCGCATCGAGCGAGCCCGCAAGAAGAAAACTCTGAACCACGGAACCCGGAGGACCCCCTCCTGTCTATGTCTCTTCTATGTGGATGTATACGTCTCTCTCTCTTTCTTCCCTTAACCGTGTGTTTGTGTCACGCGCGAGGTAAGAGAGACAGCAGTAACAACAGAGACACGCAACGGAGAACGTCGGACCGAAGAAAAAGTTCGTCTCTCTGGAATTTCCACCCCCTCCTTCCTTCTCTTACTCCACCTAGAGTCTTCCCCTCTCTCTTCTCTATCCTTCTCCTCCTCCTCCTCCTCCTCCTCTTTCTCCTCCTCCTCCACCTTCTTCTTCTTCTTCTTCTTCTTCCTCCTTCTCTCTTCTCTACTTCGTCGTCTTCGTCGTCGTTGTCGTCTTCAAAGATCGACCATCTCTTTCTTCCTGTCCCCACCCCCGTTATACTTTCTTCCTCTTCCTCGTCTTCTTCTTCTTCTTCTTCCTCTTCTTCTTCTTTTACTCTTCTTCTACACACTTCTTCTTCTACTACTTCTTCTTCTTCTCCTCTACCCTTCCCCCTTCCTTAACTGACTTTCTACCCTCCCCTCCTCTACCTACCTACCCCTCTTCCACTAGTACCTCCTCCTACTACTACTCCATCACCATTCCACCGTATACCTCTACCTCCTCCTTCCTTCCTCACTCGTCGACCATCCGTCGCCGCTGCCCGCCCGTGCTTGTTCGTTCGTCTCGATTCCGGTCGCTCGGTTACGCTTACGATATTCACCGGTATTTCCGATACTATCCAAAGTGATCTGTGATCGTTCCCTCAAAGAATTTTTGCTTAGACCCTTTGCGACATCGTTCTTATTCGTTTTCTTCCAAGAGAAGAACCTTTTCGGTAGTGTAGTTGGTGAGGTGGAAGGACAAGACACGTAGCGAAGTCGTTCTCGGGCATCGTTAGAGTGAAAACAGTGAAGAATACACAGTGTTTTGCATTTTTCGCGGGATCATTTCAAATAGAGATCGTCGTTTGGTTCAAGTGGAAAATTGATAAATTTATCAGTGTGCTAAGACACAAGGAAACAAAGTATAGTATCGTATTATGAGAATTGAAATACGTACTGTATTCTCATAATAAATATCTTTTTCCTGTCTGAGAATGATTTTTCGAAACGAGTTATAGCTAATCTAATTCCAAAATATAATCATTAACAGTGCAAATATTATTCAAAATATTATTATTATTATTATTATTATTATTATTATTATTATTATTATTATTACTATCATCATCATCATTATTATTACTCTTATTATTATTATTATCATCATCGTCATCATCGTCATTCTTTTCGACAAATACGATCCTATAAAATTTCATAAAAGTTAAAAAAAAACCCAAAATTAAGAGAAAAAGGGAAGAAGAAAAGTACGACCGAGTGCGTTCCATGCGAGGTAAGCAAGAAGCTTTGCTACGGCAAGATCATCATCAGCTGGAGGATCAGCATAGTAGTGAAAACGTTGATCAAATAGGTGATCGGTCAAGAATCCGCGTGAATAAGGAGTTCGCGAACTTGAAGACGAAGCCAACGTCACCCGTCCTGGCGAACGACGGAGGGGGCGGCTTCTGGCTGGCCACGGTGGCCGCGGGGGTTGGTGCCCCAGCCGGGCTGCCCCCGCACTCGACGCATCATCCAACCATGGATCCGACATGTGGATCAGCCGAAACCGGCTTCATCAATAGCCAACCTTCCATGGCCGAATTTATGACCGCTTTGCCACAATTGACCAATGATGGTAATCTGCAACATTCACCTGGTACCGGTGGTTCCATAAGTCCTGGAGCACACCTTCCTCCTTACCACAACATGATGGATCATCATGCAGTAACCGACCCATCCGGCGTCAACGTACCAGAGTATCCTTGGATGAAGGAAAAGAAAACAACCAGAAAGAACAACCAGCAAGGTGAGTCTTATTTTCTATCAAAATGGATACATTTTACAGTCCAGCGTAAGAAAAATATTCACTGTGTTTCATTTTAATTAGTCTAGAATAATATGATTTTGAGATCGCTTATGAGATAACAGAGAGCGCTTGGACGAATATTTAATCCCTGGGTAACTTTACGAAGATTTTTTGTTACTGATAAAAATTTCAACATTTGCATGAATCAATTAAAATGAAACACTTTGTTGTAGATATAGGTACCGTAACATATGAAAGATTCATAAGAAATTCTTCCTAATTTTTCTCACGGACTGATGCGCTTCCAAGCAATTTTAATGTTCATTCAATTTATTTCGTACAATCAACTTTGAAGTATCTTTTATATAATCTTAATATATAAAGTATACTAAAACTGCTTTATTAAAATACCAAGCCTAATTACTATGTCTTAATTACGATCAAAATAACAAAAAGAAAGAAAAAACCAAATAAAACTGGAATACCTAATCACATTAAGGCATAAAATCGAACTGCTTTATTTTCCTTAGAATAATCCCGTCAAAAGAAAACAAACATTTCTTCATCGTTCACCTTTGCCCTATCCTCAAATACAATAAAGACGAAGAAAAGCTATCTCTAATATACGAATGAATATGGACGTTTATTAAGTGGTACTTCATAGACTTCGATCTGTCTGCTTACAACATTAGGTAGCTACTAGGAGTCTATTAGTCTGCCACTCTTGTATTGTATCTCTCAACAGGGTGTCCAATGTCCGTCGGCTAATGACAGTCCGTAGCCACTCCTTTTCTTCGACCCGAGAAACCTTCGCGAGATCGGAAGCATCTGGTGTGCATCACGCACGAAAACCACACGTTTCCCCAGCATTTGCAAACACAAGCTAGCAAATTATGATGTATCGTCCCGTGAACGAACGCTCTATTCCTCGATAGCTTCTCGGTCCTCGGACACACATGCCGCTTCCCTACAACCCTTTCACAAGCCAATGAATTATTGTTTTCGAGATAAATCGTCGTTGATGCCTTTCCATTCACGGTCACGGACACTTCGAAGGTCCTGTTTTCGAAATTAGATTTTTTCTTGCTCGTCCAAGATTTCACTTTCCATAGATTCGTTCAGCTGCTTTCTCAGAATATTATCGTTGATCCACGTATTAGATTAATACTCGTACAATAATTCTATGTAATTACGATTACGATTTTTCTTTAGTTGTTAAATTATCATCGGTATTAGCAGCGATCAAGGAATCAATTCTGTTTTTTTTTCTACCCTTGACGTTTTAGATTAAAATTGATCTAAGAGCGATATGTTACTTGTCACGGATTTCATCTAACATATATACCTTCGTGATGATCAAAATATTTAATTATCCCAGAAATATATCTATCATCTTATTCGAATATTCCAAAATAATTAAAAAATAAATTTGACCTCACTTTTGTCAAGTTTTTTCTCAAGCTACATTACGAACGTGGACATTATGAAATATTAACAATTGTCTTTTCCTTCTTGTCAGATCTTATCGCGATAGTATTCTTCTTTTTATTATTAAAAATATTTTGAGGTGACAAAAAAAGAAAAAATTTCACACAAATCACGAAAAGATGACCGCGCTGTTAGACGATAAGGGACAACACGTGGCGGGGGTTGTTGTAGGAGAGAACGCAGAGAGCTCCACCTCCCCTACGTTGCTGACGGAGGCGGAGGCACCCCCGTGTGAGTTATGGCCGTCCCGACGCTCTCTCCCGTTCGCCCAGGGCTCAATTTACAGATGATTCCGCGTGTTACCGCCGACCAGCGGCTGGTTAACCTTCGTGCCAAACACTTAATCTTCCACCGTGTACCGTGGACCGTCCTTCGCCATGGACTCTGACCACTCCAGGACTTTAGGATCGGTTAAATCGGTGTCGTCGGTGTTTATACTCACCCACGAGAATGAGAGAAAGAGAAAGAGAGAAAGACATGAGAAGGAAATTGAAGGAGAGAAAGAGGAAGAGAGAGAGATAGAGAAAGAGGGTGAAGAGACAAGCAGGATAGGTAGATAAATGGAGAACGGTGTAAGATACTCTTGTCGAATGCCGACCCTAGTGGCCTATAAAGTTCTCCAACCCTTCGTATCTCAAATCCATTGTTGCGTACAACCTTCTGTTACGAGGACATCGTGTGGCTCGCGCCACGGATCTTTTCAAAGATTTATAGCTACTCGATATGGTTCGTAAGGTCCAACAAGTTAGTGGAAAATGATCGTTCGCATGTACGTATGAAATTTGTGATTCGGAAAGAAAACGATCGATTTGGTTAAAGGAGAATTTCGATCATTCAAAATGACACGATAACCCATTTGAAAATGATAACGTCAAACTAAAGTTACGTTAAACGTTCGGAAATATTTATTAGGAAGTTAAGAAAGATCTGGTAACGTTGACGATGAATGATGAAGGGATGCCGACGGATTCGCCGTCTATCTTCTTGATTATTCATCTCCGAATTTCAATTAGTCAAAGCAACAGGAGTTGGACTCGTCAGCGGGTTATTACGAGTGCCTCCGTTAAAGCCGCTAACGAATTCTAAGTTGTGGTCTCTCTGATAGGATAGGAGAGGATCTTTCTTGGTGTTAACATTGACTAACGTAACGCCTGTTACTAAAACATTGGCTTTAGTCCGTTTCTATGGATATGTTTTGGATGTGTATGTTCGGCTGCGTTTCTACATGTAGTAGTGCGTGAGAGGGATGATACGCGCGAGCGTGTCACCCTGTTCGTATTAAATTCCAATCTGTTACATCGCAGTTGCCCTATAGGAGGTGTTTTACTTGGAACGTCGTCGTCCTGGAACGGCGAGAAGGGAGATGGCTCTGATTAGTCGAGTTATTTGCCAGGAGAGTACCGAACCTTCTCCCCCCTAACCTCCCTCTTCCTTCCTATATATCCTCCCCACGATAATTCTTGCCGAAAAAGCCGACGTTCTTACTAAAAAAAGGGAGTCACGAAATCCACGAGTGTTTTTCCCAACGTCTCCTTCCGAACGTCTCATCAGTCACGTCGCGGCATCGTCGTCGTCGTCGTCGTCGTCGTCGTCGTCGTCGTTGTCGTCGTCGTCGTCGTCGTCGTAGTGGTCGTAGTAGTCGTAGTCGTCGTCGTCGTCACCATCGTTGGCCAAGCTCCTCCAAGAGTAAGCCGATGTGTCAATTAATCCTTGCATCCCTTGGGATAGAACTAGGCTAGAGAGAAGGCCAGATGATCGTCATCCCCTTTACTTCAATCATACTATCCTTAGATAGTCTTATCCAAGCAACTCTCACCACTAACCTCCTCCTCTTTCTTCTTCAGAAGAGCCATCTTGTAGATACCCCTCCATCTTCTTCGCGACTCTCTCACGTACTCCACCCCTTTCGCTAATTAATCTCGCAATAACGACAGACGGTGAACCGCCAATGTTAACAATTGCCTCCTCTTTTCCGATTCCATCCGGTTTCACTTGAACTTTCGAAAGGATCAAGAAAGTTTCAGCAAATTTGCTAATCTTATCAAATTATATTATTTTTGATCGTCAATAAATCTATAATATTTTTATTACACATGAAATGTTGAAATAAAATATTAGGGAATGTTATATTCCACATAGAAATATAAAGACTTTGATATAGATAGATAAAATCTTTTAATGCAAATTATCTATATATATCGTACACAAAATTGATTTAATAGAAAAAGATTACGATAAAGAAACAATCCAAAATAAATATTATCTATCGTCGACTCTACGATGCGTGTGATTGGACGACTCTACTCGTGAGTATCGCTTGATTTCGAAAGAGAACGGCATCTAATTTAAAGATTCATTGGCAAATAAATCCGTACCGAATTAAAGATAACTCTCCGACAAAATCCCAAGCAAGGCGATCCCTAGAGCCGCCCTATAGTCGTCGAAAAAGAAGAAAGAGAAAAGGACTAGACAGAAAGGGGGATGTCTCAAGATTGATATCTCTGAAAGCGCAATCTTCGAGCAATGTCTGGTGTTTTAAAATGGACGACATTTTCGCTCGGAAATTTCAGAAAGATCAACGTTCCTAATGAGCGTTTCTATTCAAAATTTTTCCTTCGTTAAGTCGTCCTAAGATTTTTTAATGAAGATTTTCGCCTATATCTTTAGATAAAATAATTATAATATGAAAGAAACAAAACTAAAGAAAAAGAAATTCTCTAACGAAATATGTAATGATCAAAATATGAAAAAATTAATGAAAAAAAAAAAAAAAGAAAAAAATTTTGTGTTCTAAATACAATGTCTGGTTAAAATATAATATCTGATTAAAGAGAAAAGCAAAGAAGAATAATTCAAAATTACAAGAAATAATAATAATAAAAATATTAATTATTATATTCAATATTTATCTCCCGAAATTATTCAGCTAGCATGAAAGAAAATTTTCTGCGATATCTGTATAATCTTACGATATTGCAAATACACTTTATGGTGACAAAAAATCATAGTAACATAACATATTTCAAAAAATTTTACGAATCCATGTTTTACAGCCAGTAGAGTTTTCCGTGAAGGAAACCGGGTACCGTGTTCAAATAATAAACACGGTATAACAAATTGATAATCCGGAACCCCATAATCGTACGCATATTTTCGTCCGGAATCTGTGACCCAACACTAAAAGAAGTTTCCACGCTTGTTGTTGCGCCAAATGGGCCGCTATAAAAGTCTCCAACTCCCCTCTGTGCCTTTACCGTTTTGCTCTTTTCTCTTTCTCTCTTCTCGTTCTGTTTTTTCTTCAATCGTGCATTACCACGATTGTGTTTCGAAAAAAAATTTTTCTTTCACATTTTTATATTTTTCTAACAGTCAAATATTAATACTGAAAAATTTACAAAACGATTAACTTTCTAACTATTAATTATATTAATAAATTATTGTTTATTGTAAGAAGATAATGGAAAAGTCATTTTAGTGATTTGAATTATTTATACATTCTATTTTTCTTTTTTAATTTTATTCAAATAGTTTCCTAAAATTATGCATAAACATATATAATTATATATAATGCGCACAAAATTTTATTCGCTATTTATATTTCTAAATATAAATAATATATAAATATAATAACGACAAGTCATAGATTGACAATTCAAAGAACTCTTCGTGCTTGGACTAATAAATTGTCGGACTGGGACTGTTTATAAACCGTTTAAACGTTGGCAGGTTTCACGACATAACGTGGAAAATAGGAGTGAAATACTGAGAGAGAAAGACAGAGAGAGGGAGAGAGAGAGAAGAGTCGGAGGAGCCGAAACTGTGGAAAGTAAGGGGATGAAACTGGTGATGGATGAACATGAACAGTCATGGAACTCGGACAGTGTGACAATAGGAAGTAAAAATGACATATTATTTATAAACATTGACTCATCGAGCGAAGTATTTAAATATTTAAAAAAAATATTCGTTTTAATAGTCAAATAAATTAAAACGTAAAAAAATAATATATTTTATTTTGATTTTAATTATAATAAATAAAAAAAAGCATCGAATATCTTATTATTTAACATTTGAAATAAACATTATGGACAGAGTTTGGTTGATTGTCAATCGATCGACAGATAAACTAAGAACATAGACGAGATAGTCGAGACTCTTTTTGTCGTTTGCGACGATATAGCCGATCTCTCTTCGCTCTTCTTTTATATTAAAAATGAACTGTCGCTTCCACGGTCGACATGAACGGGTATTTGACTGTACTACCGCTTTCATTTGATAAATCGCATAGCGAGCTCCTCTTTCGGTCATCTGAATTTCTAATGCATTATTTTCTCCTCGGTACCATCCGCATGGCTACGTCGAATCGTAAGGGTGATCAACGACGAGAATGCTATGGGGGGTGGCTGTCGAGGTGCTATGAGAGAGAGAAAGAGAGAAAGAGAAAGAGGGTTTAGAAGTGGAAGACGAGAAGGTCTCGTACAAACGTGAAATTACAGATATTTCGAGCATGAGAGGAGTCCACGAGGAGTTGTAATAGAAAAAAAAAGAAAAAAAAAAAGATTCAGAATAATTTCGATAATGCGTTTTTGAGAAAAAAAGAAGGCAAAAAAGGAAAGAAAAAAGCGTCAATTTTTCAACGTCTTTGAATAAAATCAGCAACGAAAGATGAACCTGGAATATCATTCTGGAGCTAAATTAGAAGATAAAAGATTCGTACCTACGGTTCCGCAGCTAGTGCCATAGTCTAATTGTAAGGATATGCCAAGTGACGTTGAATGATTTGATGTAGATTTCGAAAAAGGTCCGCTTAAAGCTTTTTCTTTGCTCATTCGAGAGTTATGCGATTTTTAATAACCGTCAAGGTGGAAGAAACGTCGTCCTAACTCGACAGGAGCAAAGAGACTCTGGGTCCTGTCCTACTTCCCGATCGAAACGGTACCATCCGGCTACGATGTCCTGCTATATTACGTGCAACCGTTGCCGTCGAGATTAAGAAAAGAAAGATACGAATGGACGTTTGAAAAGGAATGGCCAGTATACGTGAGAATAAGGAAGAGAGAGAGAGAGAGAGAGAGAGAGAGAGACAGAGAGCGGCACTTTGATCATCGAATGACTAGGGAGTTTGTATTATGAAGGCAAAGCATCGGCTTGGAAGAAACCTCGGCTTCTGCTCCTGTAGAGTTGAAAACTTTTTATATCTCGCTGTGAGGCCCATTATGGGCAACAGGTCCGCGGTCCAGTGGATCTCGCGAGAAGAAATAAATGCCAGTTTCTCGATTACGCGAGAAACACAACACGTGTGTATGTAGGTATAAACGTAAAATAAAAAAAAAAAAAAGAGGAGAAAAAAGAAGAGAGAGAAGAAGCTAACGTCTAACGTTAGGATATAATATAGCGTTCGAACGATTTGAAATAGCTTGTCCTAGCTATTCTCTGAAATCGCTTTGCGAGCTTCTCGAAAATTTCCGAAATAAAGATTCACCCGTAGCTACGTTTATTGCCAAAGCAGTAACTTTTATCGCTTACGAAATCCCTAGTCTATCTCATTTTTCACAAAAGCCAACTACATACTTGAACGAACACGAACACGTGAATTAGACGATAGCAATATAACGTCATACTCTATAATTTCCGTGTTATTTAAATAATTGCACGCTACGAACGTTCTTTTATCTCGAGGTGTATGTATAATTATTTGAAATTACTGAATCCGATGAAGTAATCCTTTTGAAATTCCAGAGCTAAACTTTTTAAGCCTTGACATTGATTACGTGAGTTTGAAATTCTACTGGTAATTACAACCTTCGGAATTATGATGCAATATTGTTTAGAACAAAAATGGAAAGTTAGATTAGAAATGTACGCGCACGAGTATATGTGTATTGCAATTTTTATAAGTAAATCTTAGTTTCGAATAGGTCGATGCCCCTTTCGCGAAGCAACACGTTTGAAAAACACAAAGTTACCGGAAACTCATGGACATTTTAGGTGGACGAGTAACTCATAATATTGGCAAACATTCAATTTTGCGTGAAGCGTGCCAAAGTATCGTGCGAATGGACGTGAAGCTATTCCTCCTTTCTTTTCCTTGATGTAACCAAGTCAATACTCGTGAAACTGTAATAAACATAATGATTCATCTTCGATTCACATATAAACATAAACACGTACACATACGCACACACATTTTTTGCATCTACTTACGTAAACCCTATTTCTATGAAAGTTTATAAATATACTTGATGTCCTGAAATGAAAAGTTGCATAGTTTTGAAAGAAATATTTCACTTAAATTTAACAATTTGATTATTACTAGAAAGTTGATTCCTTTATAGAGATTATATTATTGGCAATATTTGATTCATAATACAAAAAAAAAGAGAAAAAAAAAAGATAGATGATCAAAAAGTTCGAACGAATTAAAAAAAAATCTTGATAGTACAATTAATTATTGAATATTATTATATCGTTAAATATTTTGTTGTGTGTGTGCTTTTCATGAACAATCAATTTTTTAATATATATTAAAGCAATATTATCATTTAAGAGCGACAGAGTTATCTTTCTCTCCAAGAAGGAAATTTTTATAGTGTTGGTTGGTTCGACAGAAAGGAAGAGAGTCGGGGGAAGATCGTTCGGTGGTAATTAGCCGTTAGGAGCAGTGGCACGACGCGACGCGCTAAAAGATTTCCTGCGACGGGCTAAGCCGGCGACGCCCGAAACGCTGTGTTTATAAAATGTCACGTACCCGATAAAAAGCCATGCGACATCAAACACCCCGAGTTACTACCGACGGAAGATGCTTTTGCGAGTTCATTATTAAGCCGTGCAATTACCTTTACTGATCCCTCTTTGCATCTTGGATGTTAAGGACTTTTCTACGACCTTCAAACTTGTGCTTGTGTGAAAGGTTGACTTTTCCCCAAAGGAGATATTTTTCATCAGAATTAATCACTAAGAAAACTATTTTTACTTGGTTGATTAATAATGATGCTATTGTATTCACAAAATTCTCTCGACTATTATCAATAAAATACATCAGAAAAACAAATACTTTATAAAAGTGATTTGAAATTATAAGTCATATGTATAAATATATAAATTTTTTTTCTATCATCAAAAGATCATTAAAGATGAACTTTCGCTGTAAATAATTTTAATAAAAAAAAAATTAATTTTGCTACCACCAGCTAGTTCTAATTTATCAAATTATCGGAGTTTATGAATTCCGAACATAGCTATTAATATACCTAAACGATAGTCGGGATTAGTAAGTACAATGCAGCCAACGATTACACAGATAAGAAACACATAACCTACACGGTAGGTGGATAGCAATAAATTTGAAAGTGCGGAGTTCCTCCAGCGAGTTCGTCCTGTAGTAGAACAAGGTGTTGTTTGAATCGTGTAAAGAGATTAGGGTGGAGGCGCGCGATACGAGAATGAATCGGCGGCGTTCAGCGTGAACGAAAAGGGTAGTAGAGGGTGGTTGGGACTTGGATTCGTTGGATGAAAGCGTGGAGGTGGAGGACGTGTTTGTTGGTAGGGTATGCATTGCGCCGGAGAGTCCAGTAGCGATCATCAATCAGAAAGGCAGTCAGCCGTCCGTCGGTTGGTCGACCAGCCGGCTGGCTAGCTAGCTGACCAGCTAGCTGGATAGCTGCCTACGTCCACGTCCACGTCCATGTACAGAGTTTCGTGCGGGAGCCACCAAAAGCCACGATCTGCGAGTCATGCTTTCGACCTCTATTCTAAAAATCAATGGGACTTTACCAGTAAAGTCCAACGACCTCCTTACCCCTTTTCTTCTCTGATCTTTCATACTTCCTTAAAGCAAACTAACCGTGTCTAGGATAACCAATAGTTATCGGTCATTATACTGAGAATAAATGTGATTTTAGTATGATTTGAATTTTGAGTTATATCTATATATTAAAAAAATATATACACGTATATGTACATATATATATATATATATATATATGTAAGTGTAAAGAACTTGATATACCAAGTAGCACAAATAAAAAAAAAAAATTAATCGATCAGTGTAATGATCGATAACTAGGCTTACCCTTCGCATAGAAGTGGCAGATGGTGCATTAAATGTAATTGATAGATATCATGAAATTTCTAATCGCACCATTTCATTTCGTCAATATACTAAACAATAGATCAGAAAAGATAAAATATTTTTTAAAACTAACTTCTTCATATATATATATATATATTGTGTGTGTATGTGTGTATACATATATATAGGTATATCTATTAATGAAAAATATTAGCCAGCAGAAAAATAAATTTTTCGTAAATCTAACTCGAGTAAACCTACCCCGAAGGATGACAAAGCAAATGGTGTTCCATATCGATCGATGGATTACATCGCACGATAAAATCGGTAGCGTTCGCTTGAAAAATCAAATTGAAATGGTCCAGGGTACAACGTATACATACATATATATATATATATATGTACACGTATGTGTGTGTGCGTCTGTATATATATGTGTGTATGTACATATACCGTTACAGATAACATCAAAAACGTTAAAAAGTGAACGAGCGAAAATGCTAGGACGAAGCATGATGTTCGTCGAAGATGACTTCACGATCAATGATTTACGCGACCGATTTTTCCTATATCTACTCATATACATTATTCTTTTCGAGGGAAAGGGAACATCATCGTATTTTTACCGTGGATAGCGTGCTCGTAGATTATAAAAATTTATACAAGATTCTGAGGTAAATGGTAAGGGAAGAAACGTAGGAAAAAAAAGCATACGAGAGAAACGAAAGAAAAGGAGGAAGAAAAAAAAAGAAAGGAAGAAAAAAGGAAAGAGAGAAAGAAAGAAAGAAGGAAAGAAAAAAAGAAAGAAAGAAAGAAAGAAAGAAAGAAAGGAAAAGAACGGAGCTCTGTCCTCGAACCACCACAATGGATAGGGTTTGGATGGCCTCCAGAAAATATACTGGCGAGAAAAGGAAAGATATAGAAAGAGTGTGAGAAAGGAAGAGAAAGACAGAGAGAGAGAGAGAGAAAGAAAGAAAGAGAGAGAGCTTGAATACTCGAGCGAGGAAAACGAACCCAGAGGAAGTCTGGAGAAGCGAGAGCGCGATAGCGAGCAAATAATAGGGAAATGATTTGCTCCTTGTTAGATAAAGGACCCTGTGGGGGGACTCGCTAAAAGAAATATTGCCTGGAATGAAAGGAAATGGCGCTGGTGGTGGAGAAGGACTCCATCGTGAGCCAGGGTCCTTCGGAATAGTGTTAGATCCGTTCTCATGTAACTGCTCCTTTGGCAGCACTGCCAGCTCATCCAAGACACGAATTCTGCTCGATTAGGAATTAAATGGCAGGAACATGCCTACCACGTTCGCGTTACCTATTCGTTTTGCTATCCCGTATGGTAAGAAAGTTTTTCAAGAAATGCTAATGAACATGAATCAATTTTTGTCTCTCTCACGTCTCTTTTTTTTCTCTGATTAAATCGATAAAAAAAATTCTTTTCTTTTTTTGTCCCTTTCTTTTTGTGTGGTTACATGAAAAATATTATACTCGTTATTTATGTTATAGAATTCATATCGAAATTATATCTACAATAATAATGCCATAACCCTTTCGCGGTCAAACGGACGCGGCGAGACTCAAACTCGTCTCACTTCCTAAGCTACCCCTCCGCGCAATAACTTATCACCCTTGTCGACTCACGCAAGGTCCGACCCTCGTGATAATTGTTTAAAGCGACCACTGGCCACCCGTTTACCTCGAGCGGTCCACCGTCCTCGCCTTCTCTCTTCTCTAATTATAAGCTTTATGTACTTGGGGCATGACCCGATGCTTAATTACGATCGAATTGCCTACACTTTCTTCGAGTTGTTCGTTGAAAAAAAAAATAATAATAATAATAAAGAAAAAACGGACTCTTAAATCGTTTCGATTTAACTATTTTATATTTATATCCTTTCTTAATTACTAAATGAATAAAAATAACTCAAAGATTTTTTTATAAATTCATTTGGAAATTAAATCGTCTGAATTCTGACAAGAAAAGAACATTCTACGCATACTTCATTGAAACGTATTAACTTGTGAGTTATACTGCAATACCGAATAATAAATCGACAGAAATCCAAGGGAAAATAGCGCCGAAGAAAAGCGAACGTGAGGGCGACCACTGATAATGTATATTATATATCGAACTGTATGTAGACTAAGAAGTGACGCTCTTCTGCACCGAGACGATAAATTAACTAATATCCTGGCTTAGCTTTAATTACTCTCGATCATTTCGACGCTTCCTGTTAGCATTTTTTATTCTCGTCCGTATCTCCAGATCGTGCTCCAAGATTATTGATTAAATTAGATCCCTTAAAAAAGAAAAAGAAGAAGAGAAAAGAATAGAACAAACTAAAAATAATAAACCTTGTTACGCGTTCAGAATAATTATTATCGAAAGATAAAGTCTCGAGAAGTCGGTATGTTAAAACGAACGAGTATAATTAATAATCGACGTTGCGAGAGACGCCAATAGCCGCGGACTTTTTCATAAACTCTCGACAGCTACGATTTCCGAAAGTAACAAAAAGAGAAAAAAATAAAAAAATAAAAATAAAAAAGGAAAAGAAAAAGAAATTATTAATTCACCATATTGGTAATTAAGCAACGGCGATCGATCGATACTTCTATCCCTCTCCTCTCTCTGCCCACCCTCGCTTCACCCCTGTCCACCCGAGCGGCCTCTTTTAAATTTTAAATACATCGATAGTATCTAACACCTCACAAAGAAATTCATAATTAAAATTTCTTTACTTATGACCTATTCTTTAATTATTTATACCTGAACGTTGGCAGTACTGACAAATAGAACAAATTATGCATGTACATATGTATATTACTGTTGATAGTCATGGACGTTTAACACTGTAAGTAGTCAATGTCCAGTCAGACCTACCTATTCCTACATACGATATCAAAATAAAATTCTAATATTACATATACAGAGTCAACAGAACGTATACTTAATATTAATTGATTCTTACTAAGCTTGAAGAACGAAAAGAAAAAAAGAAAAAAGAGAAAAAAGTAAAAAAGAAAGAGAGAGAGAGAGAGAGGGAGAGGAAGAAAAAAGGCCCCTGAAGAAGCATTTTTCCTTAAGTAGCGCATCGAAAGCGAGTTAGCAAGGTGTTCCTTTCTCGAAATTACAGCGTTGAACTAAGTCTTAAAACGTGACCAGATTATGGAACTTCCGGGAAACGGGCCGATCTTGAAAGTTTGGAAAAGGTACGAGGAATATAGGGTAGGGATGTAAGAAGGGTAGAGGTAGTGGGAAAAAAGAAAAGGGTTCCTTCGGTGGTTGCAGTTAAATAAAACTGACGAAAATCTTTCCCCAAAGGCGTGAAGGGTAGTCGCGTTTGAACATGAAGGGACATGAAGAAGAGAAAAAGAGAGAGAAAGAATGTGGGTGGTTGGAGGGTGAAAGGTAAAGGGAGAAAAACGTGTGGAGAGTACTCAGACAGGCGCCATGTGTATAATAATGTTAAAGAATGTTAAATGCGGGAGGGTTTCGAGTATCCAGGACGCATACATTAGTTGTTAACAATGCTATAAAGGACACTCGCCGTACTTCCCTACTATTTAGGTACCTTCACCAACGACTACTGTTTTCCTCTTCTAACGGCGGACTTAGATTTACGGGGCTTCTCCTTTCCTCACGATTTTTATGTAATATTCTTCGATTATGACTAAGGGGAAATTCAAAAAAAAAAAGATCCAAGGATACGTTATAAATATAAATTTTATCTGCACGAAATAAAAAGAAGAAAAGAAAAAGAAAGAAAGATATTAAAAAAAAAATAAACAAACATTTACGATCGTATTTAAACCTGTCGACGATCATATATAAGTTCGTTCGAAGCTTTTACAAAAACATGAGAAAAAAATTACTTGCTATATTTACTATTAATTTTTATATTAAAACGTAATAAATATTTAATAAGGTAACGACGAGAAACGTAATTAAACTAAAAAGAGGTCGAAGAGAGAACGATCCAATGAAAGATGATATTCGATTACCGAACGGCCTTGACCCACGGTCCTTGACCCTTAAGTACTCTTGAAAATGTCTTGGATAGCGAGGAGCAATATTAATGAGCTCGGGCAGAAAATTGACACACGCGTACAGGTGTACAGTCAACGTAGACGATAGTATACGATGTTCAACGAATAAGTATGCTTCCACTCGTACGACCATCTTCCTTCTTTTTCTCTTTTTATTTTTTTTCCTTTTTTCTCTTTCTTTTTGTTTTTCTTTTTACTCCTCGCTATTTTAGCTGGCAAACGGATGTCTAATTACCAAGATATCGATCTCCGGAACGTCGAATACTTCGCTTTTTGACTTATTATATGCCTCTGTCCTTGCTTACGTCCATATAGATAACTTCCTTTTTGACGATTATCGAACGTGAAATCAAACTGAAAGGTAATACATTTTTTAAAACGTCATAAACGATTTCTAATCCATTTCGTTTTACCTAATATCATTTTCAGTTCTAACACATTGTTAAATGTTTCAATTGAAATATATTAGAAAATGGATTCAAATACATAAACTCATTATTAATATCTATAATAATTTTTCTAATATTCTATCCTATCTATGCTACTAAATATATCTATATAGTTAACAATTGAAATTCTTTTTCCACAAATAATTTATAACAATATACTTATTGAATTTAACAAACGATTTAACGTTATGAAGAACTATCTTATTCTTCAATTTCTGAAATCGAAGAATCATTAAGAATACAGCTAACAACTTCGTAAATTGATGTCTCGGGACGTCGATGAGGTTTGCGTTCGCGTTTTAGGTTAATAAAACTATATTTATAGAAAGAAAGCGAGCACGAAACGGAAGCAATAGACAGGATGGAGGGTAGTTCGCAAGAAAAAGGGGGGGTGGTCTCAAGGGAGAACCACCTTTCCATTAGACGCAAGATTGATTTTGTGAGAGCTCCTTTTCCTAACAGGACCTCGGTATATATTGTGTATGTATATATATATATATATATATATATATATATATATATATATATACATACATATATATATATATATATATATATGGTTTGCAACTCAAGCACTAATGTGATTAAAATAATCTTACGATAATCAAAGTACAAAACACTACTACCGTCTCCTTTTCTAAAGTCTTATTCGTTTTAATCTATCTCCCGTGTATCAAGATAGAGCCTTACTGGGATGTACATTTGAGAATACAGGAAGCTTAATCGGAAAACAATAGTTTAGAATGAATCTTAACAAATCGAGATTGTTCCTCTGTTAATTCTTCTAAGATAAAAGATAAAATGATATAAAGAGAAAATGATTTACGGAAGGTCTGATTAACGATCTAAAACTTCCTAATTAATGTTTCCGTACTATGTTGATATGTACATACGTTCAAAGATTGAATCTGTACTATTTTCGTTTTATTTACCGTACATCCAGAAAAATAATGAGTTTTACGTTGTATGAATTATCTTTAGTTTGAGATCGTGCAAGAACGAAATGTAAGGAATTGCTATTATAAAAGGTAATATATCTTATATATATATATATATATATATATATATATATATATGATATATATGATATATATATATATGATATATATATGATATATATATTATATACATATATATGTATATATAAGCGTGCACATATAGATAAGCATATGGATACGTGGAATAAGGCTAATAAAAGGAGAGGGGAATAGATCGGCATTTGAGTAATTACTTTCATCCGTCACACTATTTTTATCGTCTTATAGTAACGTGATAAAGTCGACCGGCAACATTTAGTCGCTATAAAAATTGCATGCACCACGATAAGCAATAAAATATCGAACGGCTTGTACGCTGGACCTTACCTCCGTATAATTTATGTAATTTGTACAAGTCCGATTGGAGTAACGTTTAATTACGTTTCTACGGTCTATTTTAACGCGAAGGAATAATGCTTGAACGAAGGTGCAAGTTTAAATACTAATTTTTTAAACTAAATCTCTTTCGAGAGAACACAATCGAACAAATTTCTAATCATTTTCTAATTTCCACCTAATCATAACTCGTTAAAACTAAATATTATCTCGTTAATCGTAAAAATATTCTTTCCATTCTAATTAACTTTCTCACATTGTTAATTCTACCAACGTTATAAGTCATTTCGTTTATAAATGATACTTACTCAATCAGAAAGAAAAATGTAATTGCTCGTACAATTGAATTCTTGAAATTCGTTAGACACGTTCGTACTTAGAATTCAAAAATCACTCGAGTGTAATTTGCACCGTGCAATTTGTTAAAATTGTATTTGGCAAACGAAATCCATCATCCAATACAATCGTTGGACACGTACTTACGTACACGAACGTTTCAATGTTCACCTTACTTTACAGTAGATAGGTATAATTGTAATATCGCATCTTACGTATATAATATTTTCCTTTAGAAAGAGGTATTTATACGAATAAGGAATCGTACGCGCGTACGTGTACCATACAAAATGATTGATGCTCTCGTCCATTGCGTAACCTTAAAGCGATAAACATAGAGAGAATTACGAAGACTAAACTGTGTTTTACGGTGTTCAACGTTGAAACACGAGAACTTTTTACATTTTACTTCTACGATGACACAATGCACTTTGCAATATTTTCCAAGAGGTCTTCTTTCTTCTTCTCTAATTGAAAACGCATTGCTAGTTGATTAGAATCTAGTAATTAAGCTAAACCTATTTGAATGTTGAACCTTTTTCGTGTAAAAGCAATCAACTTTATGCGTTTTAATAAAGCGGAAAAAGTAAAGTATATTTAGACGTTGATAAAAAAAAAACTATATATACATACACGCACACAAACACACACACACATATATATATATTATATATACATATATAAGCGAGGAACTTAAATATTCATGTAAGTAATACACATAATATACTGTACATAATACAACAATGTATTACATACAATATGGTAATACATTACTGTATTATATATTATATACATTACAGTATTACCGTAATATAAATATTATTATATGTATACAAGTATAAACATATACCGTACGAGTATATAAATTCCCTTTCCAATAATATATATGCATATAAATATATCTATTTTTGTTGATTTCCTATGAATTTATCTAAACATTATATGAAATCAAGATCCATTAAAATCTACAACAACATTATTTATAATACCGATATCTCGTCAAGATATTGCCAGTATCTCTTGCTTCTTATCGTTGGTTAGAATTACTGGTAAAAAGATTGCTAGGCAGGAAGTTGGAAAGACGCAAAAGGAAGGGCCGCAGGTTCAACGTGGCCGTATACGAAGGGGTCGAGCATGGTCGCTCCACCCCGATGATTGCAGGTTGCATCGGCACGCCTTCTACCTGGCCAGACATTTGCCTTCATATCATGCACACACTCTTTCTCTTTCTCTTTCTCTGTCTTTCTCTTTCTCTCTCCCTCTCTCTCTTTCTCTCTCTCTTTCGTTCATTCGCACGCTCACTTGCTCGCTTCCTCGCTCTCTCTTTCTCTCTCTCATCATACACACATACACATAAAAACTTACGAATACATGTATCAGGAGTTCCGTTCGTCTTCCTCCAACAAGAAGAGTGCCCTTCGTCCAATTTTCTTGCACGAGGAGCCTTAGTTGCGCCCACCATAATCATATGTTGGCGAGTCTACTGCATCGTTGCATGCACTCCAACATGGCCGCCGCATCGCATCGCATCGCATCAGACCGATACCAGCTCACTTCTATGGCGTTTCTCAGTACTTTCCTTCTTTCCTTTATTTCATTCATCTCTCTTCCTCTCTCTCTCTCTCTCTCTCTCTCTCTCTCTCTCTCTCTCTCTCTCTCTCTCTCTCTCTCTTTCTCTTTCTGTCTTTCTCTATCTCTACCTCTCGTGCGTGCACAATTTACGTATTAGAATCGAATAAAGTTTTATCCAGTTAATATCAATCTCGGTTTTAATTGAAATAGAATATGTAGATATATACAATTAAAACGTTCTTTGGAAAGAGATAGTTATTTAATATTTTATGAAAGTAGAGAGTAACTAAATATTAAAATTAAAGCTTGACGTTGTTCACTCTACTACAACTTAACTACGACTGCCGAGATCGTAATACTGGAATACAAGGAGATACGTATATACAGGTCACATTCGAATTAAAATAATATACAAATACAATCGGCTCAATGTCACGTGTTTATATTAGCGTTATCTCGCTCTCTTAAACTTCCCTCTGTTTTTCTTTTTTCTATTTTGTTTAGTTTTGACGATGAGTCATAGCTGATCGAATGTATACGAATAAAATGCTTTTTCTTTCTCTCTCTCGCGTTCGTCCTTCTGTCTTATTTTCTATCGTATTGTGTATTGCATATTGCGTATGTTTTATCATATTTCTGTCGTATTTTCTACATATCTCACTCGCACCTACGAAACTTTCCTATGCTAATTCTAATACACCCAACATGTTTGAGGATTTTCACGAGTCGCTAAAAAATGCAGACGATCGGTTCTGACGCTTGAAAGAGCTGAAGAGAAAGAAAAAGAAAGGGAGAGAGCAAGAGAGAGAGAGAGAAAGAAAAGAAGAGAGAGGAGAAGAAGAAGATAGTACGTAATAACACAGTGGGTCCTTTCGTGGTAGAGCTTTTGCATAAAATCGATGCCAGATTATGGTTCGAAGGCACTACCCAAGAGCTGAATATCTATCCCTAGCTGTACTCACGAGAGAGGAGCTCGTCCCTCTGCTTAAATCCTGTCTATGCGATCCCTTCGGACGAAGGGACGCGATGATCCGTCGGCTTTGAACGAAGAAACTATAGATGTGTCTCATTTAAAAAGACTACTATGTAGGTCTCTCTTTGGAAAAACATGTGCATGAATAACTTAAAAAGAATTCAGACTTCTTATCGAATCTCTGAGAGATAAACCTTTACTGCAGAAAATACTACTCTTAATACTACTAACGCATCGATATAAAACTCATCTTTAAAGAACAGTTTCAAAGAATAAAGAGAGAATGAGAGAGAGAGAGAGAGAGAGAGAGAGAGAGAGAGAAAGAAAGAGAAAGAAAGAAAATCCATACGAAGATTACTACATTATCTAAAGTACAAGCAGCAAACTGTATAATAAACTGTGAACTTTGTCCTTATATCGCAAATAACCCACATATACGGGCATTAACTAATAGTATTAAGAAAAACAAAAGAGAGACAACGGAAGAAAAATAATAACTTAAGCTCTCATGCTGTGGTAACATTCTTTTTCTTCTTTTTATTTTATTTCTTTTTCTTCTTTTTTTTATTTTTTCCATGATACACCCTAAAACGATATTTAAGGAACATACCCGTAACTTAATATCTCGAATCATCGACTAAACTGTACGACAAAGAAATCAATTATTCCGGACAATGGACTTATCAGCGGGCTAGAGCAGCTACTCGAATCGCTGAAATGGGCTTCCAGGGCAAAGTGGAGCGGAGAGGTGCGAAACATTTTGCAGCTCGGGCTTTCGGTCGATGCTCGGCCGTGGTTCTTGTTTTGCTCGCCGTTAATTGATTATCGCTCGTATCCGAGCAGCGTACAACCCAACGAGGCCCCAGACCAAAAGCAAAGCATCGAAGGCCTTTCCAACCAGCTAGCCATCCAGCCAGCCAGCTAGCTAGCTAGCCAGCGAGCCAGCCAGCCAGCCATTCCACTTCGACTCCCTCCACTCGAAAACCGTGCGTTTAGTTCATGGAGTG
Source organism: Vespula vulgaris (assembly GCF_905475345.1). NCBI lineage: Eukaryota > Metazoa > Arthropoda > Insecta > Hymenoptera > Vespidae > Vespula > Vespula vulgaris. Next base: position 6,869,727 of record NC_066589.1, read on the forward strand.
TGTGCCTTTCCATAAGCCCCAATCTACGCCCTTGCATAAATCTGTAATGAGCCATGGTTTACGGGGATTCCCTTCTTCTTCTTCTTCTTCTTCTTCTTCTTTTTCTTCTCTTTCTTCTTCTCCTTCTCCTCTATATATCTCTCTTTCTCTAATCATTCGCCGAACTATCCGCCACAAATTATCCAATAGCCATGAAACACGTGTTTTCTTATTCGTCCGATGAATAATTTTTCGCTCGTTATCGAGGACATTACCTAATAGCACCGATCGAACCCACTAAAATATATTTTAGTCCCATTGGATAATCTAATCCATCGACTGACTTTAACGACGGACGGATATAATCAATGATTGAATATTCTGAAAGCGACGAGCTTGTTTTCTAACAAAAGTCGAGACAATCGAAAATTCTCCCTTAATAATTTTTTTTTTCCTAGCCCTCTTCACTCGAGATAATAATCCAGTCGAGTTTATTCGCGATCTATTATTGCGATGTTTCAGAACGCAAAAATATTAGAGAAGTTACTAATTTCATGAAAAGTAAAACGATCAGTTGTAGTATCAATCACCACGACCCGAATAGTCCTCTCTGGTTCATTAGATTTTCTACCTGTTTCTAAACCGGCCAAAGTACAAACGAAACCGCCTGCCCTTTTGAACGTCTCGAACTCTCGTCACTCATTTTTCATACGTTTACATCATCGCTTTACCGCTTGGTTCTCAATGTCGGAATTAAGAAAGAGAAAGAAAAAAAAAGAAAGAGTGACACGGAGAGAAACGGGAGTGAGACAGAGAAAGAGAGAGATACAGAGAGAGAGAGAGAGAGAGAGAGAGAAAGAAAGAAAGAGAAATCGTTCTCTTCTGGACAAGGTTCGATCGAGCCAGTTCTTTCCGCCCTTTGTTCTTCCTTCGCAAGTTTTCTTCCTCCGGCTAAAGGCACGAACACGGGGGAAACAAAAGACAAATTACACGAGACGGCCATCATGTGACCCTTCCCACCTGTCTATACACAAGTTGCTCGAAGAATAAGAGGAAGAGGGGAATGAGAGAACTCCGAGGGAGGACAGGTAGATTTCAGACGCTCTCTGGTCGCGTGTGGACTACTTATTCCAGCACGCTTCATCGTCTACTTTCCCTTTGCCGACGGTCATTATGGCTCGGCATTGATCCTTAAACATCGGAAGCAAAATGGAGCTTCGTTGTGTGAACCCTTCACTATGAGATAAATAAGATCAACGACGTTAGATGGTCCCATTTGCTCCCATTGCTCTCCTATGGAAAACCATGTTTTCCTACACGAACGCGACGTAATAATTATCTTTAAAAAGATCGACTACTTAATATTTCTCAATCCTTTCACGCTTTATTATTATATAAAATAAATATTCTTCTCGAATGCATCGGATTATTTCGTCGAAAGAACAATCGCAAACTCGTGTCACTAGTATCAAGTACACATGTACATACCAGATATTTTCGTTTCGAGAAAGAAAAATATCGTGACCTAGCGAAAGTAATACACTAAGCAAATGCCGACTGCTCTACTTTCTTGACGAGTGACGAACTACTCCGTGTAATTATGCGATTGTGATTTTAAGCATTTTTTTCAAAGAACTGACATTCAGCCTAGATTCTACGTTCGCGATATATATATATATATATATATATATATATATATAAAACAATGTTTTCTAATTTTATTTGAATTATATGAAATAATTATAAAGAATAAAAAAGAAAATCTAACAATTTTTAACTAAAAAAATTGATGTTAGAATTGATTAATAAAATTATTAACTAGCATATATTTATCAAAATTCCTCGAATACGCTAAATAATTGGCCGTCCGCTAAGAAATAAGAAAAGGTTGATAATATTAAGAAACGCGAGCTCTATTTTGGTAAGCCTATCCATCGCACCTTGCACACGATCCTGTCACTCGACGGTCTACGTGTCGGCTATCACCCAACTAGTGTATGTCATCTCTCAACCACGCTTGCAGAAGAATGAAATGCTAACTGATATTTTCGTCCTTTCGTTGAAAGACGAGCGGCGATTACAAAGAAGCAATTTCTGTCACGTATCTTGATTGACAAGTGCCACTTGAAGAATTTGTAACTTCGACTTGATAAAACTTTTATTATAATAACTTTTTATTATAATAAATATATTTCTGTTATTGGTTGGATTTATAAGAAATAAAAAAAATAAAAAATAAAAGACTAGATCATTGTCATAATCTCGTGATTAATGATGATTAAACAATTATACGAATAAATGTTTTACAACAAAAATATACTGTTTTGTGTGGGATGACAAGAACGAATCCAAATGCAACGTAATTATTACATATATCTCTGTTGATCACATCGCCGGGAATAATTCAACGAAAAGAACGGAAGTGGAATTTAAGGGATTAAAGTCATGACGATAGCAATTTGAATGCTAAACGAACATTAAAATTCCACGTATAGTCGTATTGGCTTCCAAGAGAGAATTTCGAAGCTCCAACCATGATCGACCGATTTCATGTGTCTTTACGCTATGGAAATGTCTACTATATATATATATATATATATATATATATATATATATATATATATATATATATATATACACACATATATGTACCTGTTTATATACATATAAATATATAATATGGATACTCTCATATACATTCAGCATGTATATATATATGCATGTGTATGTATGTATATATATATATACATATATATCGAATATATCGTATATGTATATCAGCCCTTAAAAATCGAAGAGTGTCAGATAACGGCAACGCGAAATGCATTCAATAGGCGTGGAATACTGGCTGATTGACAGGTCCGTCCAGCCAATCGCGAGACCGAAATGCTGATGAGGCCCACGTCAATCATGCTTTCATCTCTCTCTCTCTCTCTCTCTCTCTCTCTCTCTCCCTCCCTCCCTCCCTTCTCTGTCTGTCTCAACCCTCGCTCTGTGGAAATACCACGTGCGAAGTTAGCCCCGTTCCACGAACCAACCAACCACCCACTCACCCTTTTTTTTCTCTTTTTGTCCTTCTCTCACTGACGTCTATCTTTCTCTCTTCTTTCCCTTCTCTCTCTCTCTCTCTCTCTCTCTCTCTCCCTCTTTCTCTTTCGCACACTCTTTCTTTCTCCAACATCGCTCTCATTTCCGACTCTCTCTTTCTATTTTTATAGTCTCTCTTTTTCTATTTCTATATCGTCTATCTTCTTCTTTCATTCTTTATTTCTCTCTCACACCGACAAGACCCCTTCTCATCCATGCTCGACCCATCTCCACCTTCTCTAACTCCCAACAACTCTCATCCCACTTTCGAAGCACCCTTCGGGGCCACCCTTACATCCGCTTGGGGTGCTTCAGCATTTTGGACCCCGCCGTTATACAGCCCTTACACAGAACGCTCTTCTCCAGAGCTGCACCTCGTATCGCACTTTTTTTTTACTCTTGATACGGCGACGCGTTGAAAAAAAAAAGAAAAAGAAGAAAAGAGAGAAAAAAGATATCTAACACCCCGCGTAGGAACAAGCTATTGGAGAAAGGGACTCCAGGTGTCGAATAATTACATGGCTATACGTCAAAGTTTTTCTAACGGTATAGAACGTAAAAAAGCGAAGGCAAGTCTGATCCTCATCAGGAAAAATGTTCCAAGTTGTTCTACGGTAGCATCTTTTAATCTATAAAATGTTTCACGCTCCGTGTATATATGCATTCTAACGATATAATATTATAATCTAAAAGATACATGAGATAATACATTCCATCGATATTATCAAAATATAATCTCTTACTCAAAAGTTACTAAAAGTTATGTATAAGTACCTTACCTAGATCCATTGGTAACATATAATATATGTATGTCACGCAAGCATAAATTTGATTAAAAAAGTAACATATCTCTGTTATGTATGTCACGAATAATCAGAATAGAAATTCATTCGTTTGAGCAAGAATGCGTCGAAAGGAAACGATCGAGTCCGTGGCGGTAATGGCTGCTCCGCAAATTCCGTAATTACGTTCGAGGACTATTAATAATTGTTGTGTGTCTCCCAACCGGAAATTAGTGTTACGTCATGCGATCTATCGAAGTACAAGTAACCGTGGGATACTTGCTGGCTACTTTCTATGGTCTACCAAGTCTCTTGAATACACTGGCCCCCTTTTGCTCCTTGCTACTTTGCTTCTCTTATCCCCACACCCTTCTCCCACTCCACCCTCTCCTACTCTCTCCTATTGGCGAGACACCCTAGCTTCCCCTTGTTATCGCGAGACAAGTTTCTTGCCTGATAACAATTAGGAGGTGTTTCACATCGACACGGAATACCGACGGTTGGGAACTTGCCCAAAAGTTTCTAAGGAGTCGAGAGACCCTCGGCTATTGCTACCACAGGTACATAGACACGAGAAGCTTTCGTTCCTTCGCTGTTGCGATGATGACGTAGCTTCACCTCCCTTACGTCCCTGAGATCATTAATTAGATAACTATTTATCTCTTAAAATCTTTGATAAAAACGATATGAAGCGTGGCCCGTCTTGGACGATACGAAGGATGTAAGGAAGATTACTAATCGCTTCCGGAGATATTGCCAAAATTGTGAATTTTCTTAGACAGAATTTTCCTTTAAGAAAATTTTTTTCAGTTTAAAAAATGTTTGCCAAACTTTTTTGCTAAACCTCAATTCTAAATACGATTTATAATAAAACTTATTTGTCACGCTTGAAAGAGAAAAAGGAAAAGAGGAAAAAAAGGGACGAAAAAAATTTATCATTATATTTCTTTTCTTTCAGAGAATGGTTTGCCAAGAAGATTGAGAACGGCTTATACAAATACGCAATTGTTAGAATTGGAAAAGGAATTCCATTTCAATAAATATCTTTGCCGGCCACGACGAATCGAGATAGCAGCATCGCTCGATCTGACAGAACGTCAGGTAAGAATGATAATTGTCAACTGACGCAGGAATTGTTAAAATGCGAAATATCCTGAAAGGTTCCTGAAAACGTGTTTCCAGCCTTTTACCTAGAGTCGACTTCGATTGAATTAAAACATAGCAACGTTTTTGTTTCTAGGTAAAAGTCTGGTTTCAGAATCGCCGTATGAAGCATAAACGGCAAACTCTGAGTAAGGAAGACGGCGACGAGAAAGATGGCTCGACGTCCGACGGTATGGAAAAGTCTAAAAACGAAAAACTGTTAAGTATCGATGCCGAGGAGAAGAAAAGCTGTCACAACTGTGATATTTCTGGTGTTGGAGACGTTGGTAGTACTCTCTCTGGTGACGTCAGCGAACTTGCTACTTCTGGTCGCAGGAATAGCAATAGTAATAATAATAACACCAATAATAATAATAATAATAATAATAATAATAATAATAATAATAATAATAACAACAACAATACGCCATCTGCAACTAACAATAATAACGCAGTGTACAACACAAACAGCAACGGTGCCAGTAGTGTCGGGAGCACGAACAGTGTTTCCAGTTCCCTAGAAAAGATGATAGTCGACGATGACTCCAGGTCGCAAGATGGTAGTGAAGTGACATCGCCGAGCGTGCCGACAAAGAAACTCTCTAACGAGATTAGGGTCAAGGTCGAAAGTGGACACAAGAGTCCAAACACCACTAAACAAATTTCCATTAGTAAGAAGTCTCCGTCCGCAAATTCAAAAGATATTTGTTCTGTAAATAGCAACGGTGTTCTTCTCGCTATGCCCGATTCTACTGTCAGTACACCGGTCTTGCCAGGACAAAGTTCAGCGAGGAGCCTGACACCTTCGTCCACTCCTGGGACACCGGCTTCCGTTCAGCTTCAACAAGGAAGTCCACTTAGTATGCAACAAACCCATACATCCTATATGCAAAGACCACGAAGCTCTCCATCGTCGACGACGACAATACTGCAATCAGGAACTATGTCGCCTCATGCTGTCAGAAGCATGGCGGCAAATCAAAACCATTTTCAACAACAAAACGTTTATCAACCAAATCTTGGTGTAGATTACAGAAATGGTGTTTCAACTATTAGACAAACTGTTCCTGCGGTTCAACAAACGCAATCGCAAAACAACTATTGCACCAGAGAGAGCTATCAGCATACAAGAATTCCATATACCAGTGATGTACATCCGTACAGACAAAATCAGACGGTTGTTTCGAGAATGAGCCATGTGAGAATGGCCGGCGGTAGAAACGTATACGGCTCGAACATGCAATTTCACCAACAACAAAACCAATACGGTAATACGGCCGACTACAATGGGTATCCTCAAAGCGGAGCAACGTATCATGCTTCCTATCATAGAAGCATGCAAAGCGGAGGTGCTTACAATACCGCCCAAGGCTATCCCAATCCACAAGCCGAACAACCGACGGAAGGATATGGAAATTACGGTTATACTAGTACCGGTTATCATCCCAATAGTGAGAATCTTACATCCCACAGTCATTCCAATGTGTCTACTCAAAGTGGACAACATTATTATAATGAAATTCCACACCAGCAACAACAACAAACGCAACAACATCCCACTGAAAATTACGTTGCTCATCCACCGTCAATGCATCCCACTTCTGGTGATTATCGAACTGGTAATAAATGTCACCCTAACGCCTACTACGAACAAACCAATCAGATGCACGTTCACCAGGGTGGCGAAGCTTCTAATATCCCCAATAGTTATGTATCCTCTCCAGATCCTTTCCCAGCACCCGGAATGACCACCACAGCGACTGCAATTGCCGCAGCAACCGCTGCTGTCATCACGCCACCCGGTAGCACGGGACAAGCCGACGGAAGTGCGGATTATAACAATTACGGCAATTTTTACGGTGAACCCGTTCACACGACTGCACCGCCACCGTCGGCCGACAACAGTAATAGTTCTTCAGACTTTAATTTTCTCAGCAATCTCGCCAATGACTTTGCTCCCGAATACTATCAGCTCAGCTGAGTCCACGAGACGGAGAATCCGTGTCAGCTTGACTGGGCCGATGAACAAGGACTGCTCAATGTTTTATATTAACTTATAACATGTGATTTGTGAACGTATCTATCGATGCGAAGAAAAAGATATGCGCTGTGTTTATAATTAGAACTGGTGATATAGTATCGGTGATAAATATAAAGTTAAAAGTTCTTTGTGATTTCCTGAAGTTAATAGACTATTTGTAAACTATCGAGATCGATGGTATAATTCGATGAACGATTTTAAAATCCTTAGATCCCCCGTCATTACATATATTTTAAATAATCCGAAACTCTAACTCGAAAATTTTCTGTCTAATTAAAAAATACGCGATTAATAGGGAGAATAATTTCGAACGTAGGTATACATATTGTATATCCTCGTATGAAAAAAAATTAATAAATAAATAAAAAGAAAAAAAAGATATGGAACGATGCAATTTTAAATATGATTCGCGTTTATGATTGTTCGTTAGTGCACGTTTAGGTTAAATCTATTCACTATACCTGTTTATATCGTCATGCACTATTTAGCGAATAAATCTAATCATTGCGTCCAAGCTAAGAATTTGTTCAGAATACAGGGATTAATACGTTACGTTAATTCTGTTATTTATTATTAAGAAGAGTACCGAAAAATACAGCTTGTACATACATTTTAATAATAGATATCATATGTTGTATTTTTAAACGTTTCGAAATTTATCCTGGCCAACTTGTTTATCGTTCTTTAACATTAGCGGATAGTTCAGTGGCCGGTGAGAGTAGATGAGAGCGTTGATGTGACAACGAATCTTTCAATGACATGTGATCCGTTCGTTACCTTTCTGTTTCTTTAAGAACTTACGAAACGGTACTGATTCTAGAAAAATGTTAACTACATATACTTATCTATACTAAATTCGAAAACATCGACTCAAAGCATGTAAATAAAATATTATTACGATAATAAACAAAATGGCCTGAATCAATCTCGATGTTTGGCCACTCTCGTGAATAATTTAAACGAGACAAAATAGTGCAATGTTTTTATAAATACCTTTATGTAAATTGTATCATAATTGGGAGTTTTAAAAGTTTAAGGCTGTAATACAAGAAATACAATGTAAAGGTAAAATAAAACAGACGCATATATTGTAGAAATGATTATGAAGAAATAAGCAAACGAAAGATATAAAGTAATACATAAACGCTTTTCTCTAAGCGAGATTTTGTTGAAAAAAAAAATCACATTTCTAATATCTTTTCCCGGGTAAAGTCTAAAAACTACTTAATATTTAAATAAGTGGTCGTATATATATAGATATATATACATATATATATATATAAAGAAATCGGCTTTTACATCTCCTGATTATGCTTAAATTAATTTAATTTGATTCACGAACTATATATACACCTTATTCAAAGTGATTGACGTTGCTATTGATCGAATTCTTTAAAAAATGTTTTCCAAATTGTATTGTTTATCAATGACAAAATGAATTAAGAAATTTTAATCGCTATATATTATGGAGACTATGTGTCTTAAAATAGTGTTAAGTCAATCACTGTGAATCACCGTAAGTCTATCATTCACATAACGAGATAAAACGAGATAGAAATTGTACCTAATTATCGACTTCTTTATCCAATGAATTTATTTAAATATCTAAATATGTATTATGTTGAATTATCTAATGAGATGAACGAAACGAAATGGAATTGAGTTAAATTGTGTTTTATATTTGAACGACATTTTGATAGATTTTATATTTCGTTCGTAATATGGATATTAGCAACGAAATAAGAGAGAACACAGATACAGAGACACACATACATATACAAACACATACACTCATAAACGCTGTAAATTGATAAGCAATAATTAATTATGCAAACGTGTATATAATATCACAGAAGATGAGAGAGATGACGATGAGATACGTGTATAAAGTATCGTGATTCTCTTCACGATCACGCTTAAGCTAGTGTGTATACGCCGACGGATAAGAGAATGAATGAATGGAAAAAATACTACAATGCGACGGCGAATAGAATTAATTGAGAATGGATTTAATTGTTTAACAGTACCTAACTATAGCGTGAACCATCGAACCTATTGAATTAATTAAATATTATTTTATTTTATACACGATCTCATTATCGATTCAGCTTTATATATATATACACATATATATACATATATATGTATATATGTATGTATGTATGTATACATATATACACATATACGTTCAAGCACATGGAAAACGTTAACGTAAAAACAAACATGATGCATTTGACATAAGATTTGCATACGCGCAATCATTTGTCATTTTTTATGAAAGAAAAGGAAACAAAATTCTTTTTTCGAAAATTCTCCGTCACCTATACAAAAGAATAAGTTTTTTCTATACTTTTTTATATTAAACGGATTTTCTTTTTTTGTTTTTTTCGCATTTGAGCTAATTATAAGATTTACATACGCGCGATCGTGTCATTTTTTTTTATAAAGAAAAAAAGAAAGAAGAAATATTCTTGTTCGGAAATCCTCTAGACTATAAAAAAAAATTTTATATCAGACGAACTTATTGATTTTTTCTGTTTCTGTCTTTGTCGAGTATTCACAACTTATCTAAATTATCTAATTTATTAATCTCTGAAAAAACTAAACGTTATGTGAAATTATATGAAATAACTAAACGTTATGAGTATTATGTAAAACACATTTGCATTTAATGCAATAATCAACGCAATATTCCGTCAGTATTATCTACTATCTAAATTGTTTTTAGTCTTGATTTTTAATTTTTCTTTCGATTAAATAGCAATCTCTTCTTGTGATTATTTCCTACATAAAATTATCCACAAACGCATGAACATTCTTTTCTTTTTTTTTTACACACTTTACATTGTAAGAAGAAAAGAAAAGAAAATTCTTTTTTTACTATTAATATACACAACATATTCATTTCTAATTCAGTATGACGCAAGACTTAATGTCAGAAGATAATACTTTTAAGTACTTTTTTTTGTGTGTATCATTTTATTTTTTACCTGCGTAAAAAAATATACCTATACATACATATATCAAGGAACGCAATGAAAATAATTAAAAGGAGTTTATCGCGCTTCGTTATCTTTATTTTTTTATTATCGAACATTAAAAACCATTTGTCTTTTATAAACTATATTACATTTAAAGGATCATTGTATATAAAGCGCGCGTATGGTAATCTTATATATATTGTTTATTCATTCCCTCAATTGTATAAGTAAGTGTCGTAGGCGATGCCTCAACACAGTAAACAAATGTACAGTTGTTCACTAACACAATTATCAAATACAAGCTCATAGCGAAACTTAAAATATTGATTCTAATTTATTTACCTGTTGTTTTTTATATACATACACCCATGTATGTATATATATATCGTCATTATTAATGCTTTCCCATTATATATAAAATAATTAAATATAAGAAAAAAAATTTGTAAAACCCACCATCATCATGGATGGCAATTATTATTTTGTTATTGTTTAATTGCCAAGGAATGATTGAAAGTTAAGACAAAATTCGAGGTAACCGGAAGAAACGAATTTCACGTCCTAGGAGGAAAGCGTGATCCCGATGAAAGAACTTCCCAACTGAAAGCGCCCCCAGGACGTGCGTGCGTGTGAGTCAAAATCGTACATGAGACGAGGCACTAGTATGTCGGTAAGGAAAGTGACGATGATGGATGAGCCGAAATATCGGTGCAATCGAACCGAAATATTATTTTTAACGCGTCTCATATGCCGCGTTAGAATCTTCCTGCATGCGTACTGTCACGTGAAATTCATTTTCACGTTGAATATAGTCGAAGGGAAAACAAAAAGTTTTCTCTTTCTTTTTGTTCCATTTCGCAGATTAATCAACAATAGAAACAACAGGTAAGGACATAAAACAAAAAAGAAAATCAAAGGATGAAAGGATCCTTTCTCTTCCTTTTTTTCCTTTCCTTTCCCTTCTTTGCAAATAAATCAAAATTCAACAAGAAAAAATAAAGCACGAAGACAAGTGATTATTCGTTTTAGAATAATACCTATACCCGTCGGTCAGGTTAGTCAATCAAAATTTCTATAAATTGTCTCGTTAGAATAATGCAAATAAAAATAAGCCAAATTCGTAAACGAAACTAAGAAAATCACAAGTTGGATAACAAAAGCAAATCGTACATGTATAACGTTAAAGTACATACGTAGGTAGGTAGAGATATGTACGCGGAGAGGTCCGAAGGTAGGACGGAACGTCTGTGTCAGTGAAGAGACTGACAATGATGGATGACCACGCGTGATGCGTGTGAGTCAAGCCCATACGACGCCATAGGCTTCGAGCTCATATGTGGCCTTCCGTCCCGACGAACGCGCCGTTCGAACTGTTGCTATCGTTGCATCTGTGCAGAGAACACCCCACCGAAACTCGAACCCCCTGATCGCCCTCAAACGTCGCCCTCAAACGTCGCCCTCAAACGTCGCCCTCCGTGCCGGCCTCCACCCTGCATCGGCTAATTTCTCGATGCTATTAACTTTTTCTCCTCTTTCGTACTCTGCTGCTCGACTGAGAGGGAAAAAGAGAAAGGAAAAGAAAAAAAAACAGGAAAAAAAATTAAAAAAAAGGAAGAAAAAAAAATAAAAGAAGAAGAAGAAGAGAAGAAGACCTATAGAAATTGAAGCTCTGTGACCTTTCTCTTAACAATATTTTTTTCTCTTTTTTTTCATCTATCTTTACTCATAACAGTATGATTGCAAAAGTGTACATGCTATATGCGTTAAAAATAATGAAAGACTTGGAGAAATTGAAACTCTGCGAGAAACCATTTTCGATCAGTTATTCATTATTCGTGTCAGAATTGTAAAAATATTCATCTATGATTATGCTATATATTCGTCGTACTTATAGATATAATTTAGTAAATAAGAAAATGAAATTTCGAACTTCTCTTTTTTTTATTTCTATTCGTATTCAAAATCTCGATCATGAAAGTTTATCGTCCTCATACCTTCCGCAAACGAGAAATCGATTTGTCGATTTCAACGAGGAAGCAGAAAAAAAGAAAAGTTTTTTTTTCTTTTTCTTGTACTTTTTCTTTTTCTTTTCTTTTTTTTACGACGAAATCATATTTTTATCATGGGTCGCGCGGGACCGTTGGCTTTTGCTCGTATCTGAACAGTCGAGGGTGGACTGCGGGATTCCGCAAAGAGTCAACGGTTAGTATCCCCAACTCGTAGGATGTTTGGTATCCTCCCTCCTGCCCTACCGTCGAGACCATAAATCTTACGATCGTCAAGGGACGACTCATTCACGCCACTTTGCTTTCCAACCGATATCAGCCGACCGAAAAACGCTCGGAATTCTTTCAAATTCACCTTCGTTTTCTTATCTTTTCTTTTCGTGATAATTATCGAATCGCTGGATCAATCGAATTTTCAAAAACAAACAAATCGTACAAATCGGTGATTTTCTAAATTTATAAACTTAATAAAAGATGAATAATTGTGATTAGTTACGAATTTTCTTTTGTATTTTTTTTTAACACTCGTAAAATTCTTGAATCAATATCGTCGTAATCTTAAATGGTGAATCAATGAACACATACAGAACGAACGTCCTATCATACTAGAAGAACCCTCGACGATCGTGGCCTCGACAAACGTAGCACCCTTGGCATTACCCTCGAAGATTTATGAAGCGTACCCAATCGGGAATAGCCCTTAACCCCTTTGGCCAAGTCGCAAAATGCACCGAACAAAGTGTCTCTTGACTACCAACTGAAAATCGTGATCCATGTAAAACCGATGAAACCTTGACGAAATTTCGCAGTCTAGAAAAATAAATATCTTTATAGTTGTAAATTGAGCCATTGTTCATCGAGAATAAATATTTATCTACTATCAAAAGTGAGCAATGTCTAATACTTAATAATATTATCTCTCACTTACAATGCACCTGTATTGCACGGATAAAAAAGATGTCCGAGATTAAATCAGAAAAAAAATTCGAACAAAATAAAGAACACTGATCAATCTGATTCCTATTCAACAAAGTTTCTACCTACTGGTAGTATAGGTATATTAAAAATCAAAGAAAAAAAATATATGTGTGTAGAAAAGAATAAAAAATAGAAAAAATCAAAGATTGGAGATCTAGATCGATTAAAAGTAATCGTCGTATCGACGATGAAGAACGGCATGGAAGGCTCGCGAGCAACGATGCGTCGTCCTTCGTACTCTTTCTTTTTCTTCGCGAGCAGAAGAGAAATGTCGTTAACGCTTAAACATTAATAAATGTAGATAGAGAATAGAGGTCGTCCGGTGTAGAGAAGGCACACAGGTAGAAAGAGAAAGAGAAAGAGAAAACGAAAGAGAAAGAGAAAGAGAAAAAGAAAGAGAAAGAGAGAGAAAGAGAGAGAGAGAGAAACGACCAGTGACTAAGTGAAGGCAAGAAGACGGAGCCACGCTGGCGGCTGCTTTTGAGCTTCGGTTTGTCATGGTTCGCATGATAGATGGAGGAAGCAAGGCACTACTCTCTATCTCACTTTCTTTCTCTCTCTCTCTCTCTCTCTCTCTCTCTCTCTCTCTTCCTTCCTTCTCTCTTTCTCTCTTTCTCTCTGCATGGCTATATACACGGTGTTAACTTTTAACCACAAGGACACCTTGCAATCGGGCCGCAGCCTGTTAACTTCTTACCACCTACCGCAAATAGAATCTTACGGACGACTCGTGGTCGCATTGTCAGCGAATAAGAAACCAAGAACAACTCCCTCTGTCTCTGTCTCTCTCTCTCTCTCTCTCTCTCTCTCTCTCTCTCCCTTTCTCTTTTAACGCATCTTACGACAGTACGCATTCACCCTCCCGATAAAGACTCGACCTTGCCCCTGCTAATGAACCTGCGATCTCCCACTTCCTAACTCATGACCGTTATCCTTCTTGACCTTGACTCCTAAAGAGAATTCCACTAGAATTCTAGTTTCCCCTTTTTTTCCTTGTAGGTTGATATCTACGTACTTTTTATTTTAAATAATTTTTTCTCTTTTTCTTTCTGTTTCTTTTTTAAATAATTTTGATATATTTTTGTAGAAATTATTTAATACCAGTCTACCTTTCGACCACTTTCGTTTACTCTGCAAAGACTAGTTCGAACATGCACGCACGATCGTTACGATGATTAGTTGACTCTTGTCACGGCAGAATTCGAATATTAGTCGAAGTTGGACACGCCTTCATCGATTTATTATTATCGCCATTATTAATCTCTCTCTCTCTCTCTCTCTTTCTCTTATTTTCATTCTATTCGTTCCTTTCCCTCACATTGGAAATTTAATTTCTACTACCTATGGACGAGATATTTTGAATACCTAATTTGTTGAACACCTAGATAAATAACATATCTAACATTTCAATAAATTATTATATTATAATATTATATGTATCAAGGTAAATAAAATTTATTGATTATATGTTATGAAATGTTAAATTATCGTAAGAACATTCTGGAAGTATCATCCAACGAAGAAAGAACAAAGCAATACTAAACGGTCATTATTTAAGATTTCTGCTGATAATTCGGCGAGTAAAAGAGCGTGGCATATTTTATTGTGAGTCCGACGACAAGCAAAGCTCCCTGTAAAATGACTAATGATGTAAGCCGAGTGTAAAGTGAAGCGTCTATTGATTCGTAGACGCGTAAATGACACATCTATCGGACTACCGAGGCCCACCAGTCATGCTGAGGTTTTAACTCTTAAGAACGAGCAGAGGGAGAACTCCCGAAGCAGAGATCTAGACGACTTACCACCACCAAAGGTTATAGAACCGGTGATGATAAACGGTCCATACCAAACGGGATGCTGCGGTTTACAATTGCCGGGACGATATCCTTCGAATTAACCACATTAATAATACTAATATTCCGTTAATTTCTAATGTCCATGAAATTGGATTGGTCCTTTCGAAATCTACGATCCTCCAAGAGCAATAGCTACTATACAAAAATTACACCACTGAG
Organism: Vespula vulgaris; assembly: GCF_905475345.1. Classification (NCBI taxonomy): domain Eukaryota; kingdom Metazoa; phylum Arthropoda; class Insecta; order Hymenoptera; family Vespidae; genus Vespula; species Vespula vulgaris. The sequence goes on from NC_066589.1 coordinate 6,884,739, forward strand.
ATGTTGAACTAACAAGTGATATATTGTATAATAGCTACGTAAACAGGTAAGATACTATACTGCAATTTATGTTATGTGTTAAACGAAACACGTGCCAAGTTGATTGAGCAAATTATTAAATAACTTTAATAGACTGAAAACATAAATAGATACTAGAGATATAAGTATATTATCACACTGCAATCACATGACATTAGAAATAATTTTCTTAGTTCATCTCCAATTTGTTACTCTTCGCGTTCAAATAGATACACTCTATTTTCCCTTTCTTATAATATGATTATTAAATAATTAATCACCTAGTACTTGTTAATAATAAATATGACTGATTGATTTTAGCTCGATCTTTATTAGTATACCTGCAAATAAATGATCTCTCTTGGGTCTTCAAGAGATTCAAATAGTTCCCATTTCGTTCGAAAAACATTAATCATTATACGCAATACAATACAGATGATTAATATGTGATTTACATCGTTGAAGTTTGCGTAGATGGAAACACAAATATCATTTTTCGAGATATTATATTCATCTACTTATGAGATGCATTACTCTCGATAGAAGAAAATATAAAGTGTTAATAATTAAAAATCAGTTCATTGAAAAAACAAAGTCGATGAATAGCACAGAACGATAGAAAAGGTGTTTACTTGTACTGGTCGAAGAATCCAATTAACGTCCCCTATACGATTTGACCTTACGAAAATTGGGTCGACGATCCACTTGGAAGATTAATGATTACAATGATTAGTCTGTAGATCCTGGAGACGGACACCTTCTATAATTAGCCAATTCATGATCCCTGTCAATCAATTGCCTAACTAAAGATTATTCATAGAAATGTTAAGTAGTTAAAATAATTTTTTCTTTATTCATATAGAATTAAATCATAAATCTCGATTTCGATGATTTCTCATTTAATCTAATTCCAATATCGAGAAGTATGTAAATAATGCAGTATAAGAACAATGAACAGTCAGAAAAAATATAGTAAATAATTACTGATAATAATATTTAATATTTAATTTTTTTATTTAATTATTTTCTTTGGTATGAAAATAAAATTCTAAAAATATATATTTATTACAAATTTTTGTAAAAAGATATACAATAAAAAAAAGGTTCTTAAGAAAATAAGTTCCTTATTGCACATTCCCTACCTTAAATAAGTATGTATATCGCTTATCAGTCCGGAGATGCACAAGGTTTGTTTACGTATGTTAACATGGCGCCGTCATGTCCCCCGCTCTCAACGAGTACGGTTGATTTATAGGCGGAGCATCTGACAGTAGATGCCACTCCCAGCAACGAAATACAACAGCTGTTTCATATCCCAGCAACTTATAAAACGTACTACGAACGTACGAAGAGACATCTCATGAGTACTTTCCGTAATTAATTGCAATCGGTAATTAAAATATCCAATGTTGATAAGTATGGGAACTATCTTTTCTATCTACGTTAAAGTTTTTTATTCCAACATTTACTTGTCGATATATAAAAGAAAAGTTCAAGTCGTTCAAAAATAAATACGGAAATAGGAATTTCTTTATGTTTGCTATGGATTAGAAAAAACGAACTTCAACTTATATACAATAATAAAAAAGCAATCGGCTACTTCATGGAAATAAAATGTATACTACTCAACATCTATTTGAAAATCGGAGGTAGACATAGGAGTTTCTTCTTTCTCACCGCATAGTTCAAAAACAGCGTTTTTACCAACAGTCGATCTAAATGTAATTCTTGATTAATTTTGACGAACAATGTCTCATTTTAAAGATAAAGGTTTAAACAAGGACATTCCTTTTAAACACATTTTTAACACAATTTCTTTTTAGAGAAAATAAAATTTTTTCAAATATTGTGACGATAACATCTTATAAATAATGCTGTATTTAACATTTTACCTACTGCGACCCTGTAATATGCTTATCGATCAACTTATCGGGACTTATTTGCCAGCAGTCTATTAATCTGATTTTGTTTATTACCGTTATAATTACATATTATGAAATTTTTATTAATTGTTATACTTTGATTAATAAAAGTTATTAATATTTTACTGTTCTCAATCGTTACCACAGCCAATTTGTTTGTCATAATCAACTTAAACTACCAAATAAATAATAAAATAAATGCAACAATGACATTTTACTTTTATTTATGTTTCATTGCCTCGATATGCAAATACCAAATAAGTAGAATTAGTTTCTCTACACTATTCACAAATGATTAGGAATTGGCTTTCAATACTATTGCACTCTTTAGATTTCTTCGGGAAACCCAAATTATATGTTCTCTACTATTATCAGCTGAGTAATCGGTAAAACAGGATTATCACGATCATTACCGATCAAAACATAATTTCGTTATAACCGACTGTTCAAAAAGTAGGATAAGTACTTTATTACCGACTGAGTAGTATTTTAAACAGTTAAAATATAGAAACTTTACATTTATAGTCACTCCATTCTTGTCCAACAATAATGCATTCCTACCTTATCTACAAACAAATCTACATGCACACTCCCAATTTTTTCGATTATCGGTAAAATCTTTATATTCCGTATATATAACTAAACTATACTTTCTGGTAACAATATAAAATTAATAAAATCTTGTATTAGATCATACCTTTGAATTGTACCTATACCGACCGCTGATATGTGATGGTAGATTATTAAAAAATTTCAATATCAAAAGTTTTGACAGATGATAACAAAATATTTTCTATTTTAATTTAACAATAATCGATAAATCCAATTTTAATGCCAATATAATGGTATACCGAGTGTCTCTAATCTATTATTTAACAAAAAATATCATTCTTAATATAAAAATATACTTTATCTAAACGATCATGTTATATTCTACAAAATTACGAAAACTATTATAAAATAAATGCTGAGAATATTACTCAAATTTTTATATAAATAAAAATATTTATTTAAAATGTATAAAATAAGGCATAAACTTCATTTAATAGTCGAATAGTATAACAAAAAAAATAATAATATATACGTCAATCTCCGTAAATGTGTCGAAGCGGCAGGAGTATTTCTATTAAAAGGGATTTCTTAATAGAAACTTTAAGCAGAAGTGGCAGCATCTGCGAGGACGGGGCATTGGTGGGTTCGACCTTAGCGGGGTACACAGGGTAACACCGATCCCGTGTTGACGCCTGAAATGCTGTCCGATCGATCTTCGTCAGACTTGATTTCGTAGCAGTACAATCAGCCAGCAAATAGAATTGTACGTTGCTCTACCAAAGAGCCTTTCTCCGAAAAACTTCGCAACTGGCGTTTATTGTCATCGGCTACTCCTGAATTTCATCAACCGTCTCTTTTTTTCTCTCATCGTATAGATTAACTATACAATCTTAATAGAATCAACATTTTCAAGAAAAATTATGAGAAAAAAAATATGAAATAATTTCATTCCGAATTGAACATTCACACAATGTAAATAATTTCGTGATTCGATGGCAAATAATTGATATAAAAATTTCAAGAATTAACAAGATAAAAAAGACGAAAGAGAAATAGAAATAAAAGAAGAGAGAGAGAGAGAGAGAGAGAGAGAGAGAGAGAGAGAAAGAGATAGAGATAGAAAAAGTTGAACTAGTAATACATGACGGAAACCAAGCATGATTTCTTGTACAATGAATGCAAGACGCAAGTTTTATCGCGGCATGATCAGCTGACACGCATAAGCGGCATGATTGATCCTCATTGTCGGCTGGCCGACACTACTATATTTACCAACAAGTCGTCTCTCTTAATTAAAACGTTACAGTCCTTACCAGCAAACCGGAACTCGGCTAACGTGTCAGGACCGGCTGACGTTCCGCGTGTTCGTTAATCGCTGCTTAGAATTAGTGGACACCTCACGCTTTTCCTTCCTCGCAATAACTAATTTACATCGATCATTTATATTCTACAAACGATATCATTAAATGAAAGACGATAGATAATCCATTACCATCTACCAATACGGAAATATCATAAAAATCAAAACTAAAGAAACATCATTTCATTTAGTATATCAACTCGTTTAAACTAATCTTCAAGCTTGAAAAAAGTCGATCATCTCTGAAATTCCTCTTTGACATACATTTCTATAATACAAAAGATATATCGATTAAAATATACATGGAATCATCATCATCAAAAAAATATCTATTGAGAAACATTCCGAAAAACAATCGATCGCGATTAATTCGATATCACAAGTAGATTCAAAGTTGAAAGAAATATCATTGAAGGAAGATTCGTCAATCGCATATCCGATCCATAGCTATCATCGGTGAAACATTCTCTCGCGTGTTCCATAGGATTGGCAGGAAGGACAGAAAATAGAACGATAATCCCCAATGGATCTACTCAAGGCTTTCACATTGCCGGTAAAAGAAGTAATGGTAGAATGGTGGCGTTAGCAGCGTCGTCGGTGGCAGCAGCAACAACAACAGCAACAGCAACGGCAACGGCAACGGCAACGTTAGCAGCAGGAACGGCAGCTTTAGCGAGCGAGAACGATCCATCACGAACGTGACAGCCTCCCTCCTCGCTAGAAACAACTAACTATGACATTCTTCTCGCTGCCACTGCTTCCTCTTGCCTTTTCCACTAGACACGTACTTCTCTATCCGACCTTTCGTTGCTCCACGTATTTCTTCCCTCTTTTCTTTTTCTCTCCTCTCTTTCTCTCTCTCTCTCTCTCTCTCTCTCTCTCTCTCTCTCTCTCTCTCTCTCTCTCTCTCTCTCTCTCTCTCTCTTTCTATCTATCTATCTTTTTTTTCTTTCTTTCTTTCTTTCTCCCCTCTTTCTCTTTTACCATATTCACCTTCTTCCGATAAGCAATCGTGTGCTGATTAATATCAACCCAACAACGCCAAGTCGCTTCCGGTACCAATCCCAAAAATATAATATATACATATGTAGCTACTAACCTACGCGTTCTCTCTTTCACTTTCACGATCAGTCCGATCTAAAAGGCAGATAGCGTCATACCGTCGAGATTCGCCTTTTCGTTTAGGTCTTTTTATCGATTTGACATTTATGTAACTAAAGATCAAGGCATTGCCATTAGAAAACTTTTTCATTCGTTAATAAATCTAATAAATACAGGTATTTTTTTCACTTTTCTTCCATCCCCCACTCTTCACTTCTCTCTTCAACTTGATAATGTTAACACAAAATTGGCCGATCAATCTACTTCAAAGAAATAAATAAATAAAGAATGAGCCATACATTATCATATTTTATCAAGTTTTATTAGTTGTGGAATAGTAAAAAACTATCTCTATAATTCGTATCGTTTTATGTATAATTTGTATCGTTAATGTGTCATAGTTCTTTCATAAGGCACTCCTAAATATAGCAGTAAAATCAGAGATCAACACGAGCAAGTATTTGCATCGATAATGACGATGCTAGAACATACGAGCTATTTATGTCATCGATATAAATCTTCTATAATATTTGATATTCGTAATATCATCTGGTATGTATCTTTATCGACCTACATAATATTATCGTGTTAAATTCGACAAAAAGAAAAAACAAAAAAAGACAAAAAAAAAAAGGAAAAAACAAACTCGATTTCTAGAACTTTAAAACAATGTGACGTACCATGAGAAAGAAGGTTTAGGGGAGAGGAGGGAAGTAAAAAAGAAAAAAGAGAAAAGAAAAAAATGAAATTTTGGAAAATTCGTTCGGGTGGGTCGAGTATATCGCGGTGAAGTGGTACGTGGTGGTGGAGGAAGTGGGGGAGGGAGGTTGGTTGGTGGTAGTGTACGTGCAAATTGGGTGGCTCGATCGTGGAAAGACGTAAGGTACGTCGTCGGCACAGAGTCAGAGTGTGTACTTACTCAGCACGATATCCTGCGCTACGCCGATGGGAGCGTGCTAATGGCTACTGACATGCAGTTTTGATGGATCGCCCAGCACTCTTCCTCCTTTCCCACTCCGTAACGGCGAAATATGCGGTTCTCTCGCGATAGTACCAACCTACCTACGAATGAAACGAAAAGAGAGGGGAGAAGAGTGAGACAGAAAAGAAGATCGGAAAGGAAGGAAGGAAAGAACGAAACGAAACGGAACGGAATGAAACGAAACGAAACGAAAGAAAAGAAAAAGGAACGAGAAAATGAGCGAGCTCTCGTGCAAAAATGAAAGATTCTCTTATACTTGAGCCCTAAAACGAAAATGTAGCTCAAAATATTATAGAAATGCACGGAGAAGAAAAGATACGGTGATCCAGTTAAAGATAAGAAAGTGATGAAAGAAGAAAGATCACTTTTCTCTGCGACAAATGAGTTGAAATATTCTGGAATACTTCATTTTACCTTTCTCTCTTTTTCTTTTTTTTTTTTTCTAGCATGCATTAGTACTTCATTTATGAAACGTTACTGATACGCGACCTTAGAGAAAGATCATGATCGAAAGCTTGATTATTTGTGTATTCTTTTTTTTCTTTTTTTTCCTTTTTGCCTTCATTATTCTTTCTTTTTTACTTACGGTTATCATAAGATTAATCGAACTAACAAATAATAAACGGCACGTAAAATCAAGTGTTACTAATGATTAATTAACAATTATGTAATTAATTAATTTAGAGAGATTGACGTGTTGGGAAAGTGAATATATAAAAAATTAATTAAGATCGAGAAGAACTCGTTGATATTAAAATTAATTTCGAAAATATTCGGAGAAAAAAATTAACATGCAGAAATAAAATTCAGGATCGTGCAAACGGAAATATTAATCCAGTTCTAATAATAGTAATAATAATAATAATAATAATAATATTTCTACGAAATGCTGATGCATTTCAGTGTCCTATATAAATCTTGATCTCACAACGGTAGCAAACAAAAATAGCAAAGAAATGTTAGTATAAGAAAGAAAGAAAAAGTTAAATGTGCGTGAACAAACGTAGAGCGATTCTAAGATGGTGCAGAAACATCGACAGACGCTCCAACGACATACCAGGATCCACGTTGACGTATCTGTCCCTAAGGATATAAGCCTGATCCCGGTGTCTAAAGGACCAGGCATATCTCCGTAGACCGAGAGACTCGAAATTTCCATTGACAACCTGTTTCATCTCCACCCACTCTACTACGCCTTCTTCCTTCGTCGTCGTTTTCTTTGTATTCGTTCTAAACAGTTCCGAGTCCTGACTCCGAGTCCTTTTTTTTATTATTCACTATCTACTAAAATCACGATCAAGATGATCTACATTTCCGAAATATGTCCAATCATTGAAATAAATATATACATCCTTTTGTTTCATTATTTCTTTGTTACTTTTGTTTTATTGTTTCTGATATTACGATAATATTTAATTAATAAAAGAAACAAAGGATTTGTGTGATCAGATTATATAAATTATCTCTAATGTTTATATATTCGAAAAATTTCGAAAATTATTCCACCGTCGTAATTATTCCTTTGACATAGATAAATTATCGTTTATAAATTAATATTTTTTAACACTGATCGTTTATATACGAAAGTCATGTATTATTTTACTACAACTGTATCTTTTCTTTTTTATCAATGATAAATATAAGTTTATATATTTTTTTGGGCTTATTTTTTACGGTATGTTCTATCGCCAATGGACATGAAAAGGGACCGAGTCAGGACGTTGATTTTGAAATTTCTCTGAACTTCGAGGGAAACTGCGAGATGGTTACATGTTTCGAGGGTTTAAACGCGTGACTAGGAATACGAATCCTCAGGGACGTAAGGAGAAGTCGACAAAGTGTAGGATCATGTAGGTATCTCCGCCCGGAACTCCCCTGAGACATCCGAGCCTACTTGGTCCAACGTACCCACGACCTGAAAAATTCCCAACAAGATACCTACATCATAAACAGTTGCTTCCTTCCCTTTCTCGAATTACAGTTTATCTATTAAAAAAATTTGAAAAGGAAAAAGAAAATAAAAATGTTAATGTAACATACTTTACTCTTCTTACATATTAGTAACTATGAAAATGGTCTAATTAAAAAATCTAAAAAAATTTATCACTTAGGAATTTAATGTTGCATCCATTTACACCGACGCGTACAGATGTGTGTGTGTATAATAATTATAATAGTAAGTATATATAATTATTTTATGACAGATATTACACCAGGAATTAGTCATCATTATCCTAAATTAAAAAAAAAAGAAAAATAATTTTAAATTCATATTTTTAATTAAATTAATTTGAAACTCGCGTTATATGTATTATTAAATTAAAATTACATATATCTACCTAGTCACAATATATGTTTATAATAAAAATAAAAATAAATTTGTAGCAAAAAAAAAATATGAATAGTTAACATATAGGTAAAATAATGAAATATAATAAGGTATCGTAATAATCAGTTTCCCAGGCAAATATCTCTCTAATTATAGGCACATGATAGAAAGAAAAAGAAATTTTGCAAAGCATCCGCAATATACGGTCCATCAAAAAGATATTCGAGTTGGACGATCAGCTCGAAGACGGAAAGAGTCTCGGACTTGTTCCTGACACACCACAGAAGAAACGATGTTGCGATTGCGGCGATGACTGTCGAAAACTGCGAACCGACAGCTTCGGAACCGGATCATTATCTTTTCGGTGGCATGCGCACTTTCTCATGCGTCTTCGAAGAGGATTAATTAACATTACAGATAAACATCTCGACGCACGACCAAAGTCGCTCTTACTGATTCGGTTCGCAAGTACCGTTTCATCAATTTCTTTTTACTGCTCCTGCAATTTACTCCTATCGATATCGCTTTACAAGTGAATTTCTTACATTGTAGAGTAACTCTCGATGTTACACAAAGTAAAATAATTAATCGTTCTTTCGAAAGGACTGTCTCGAAATATTGAACATGCGTTAAACGTAGGTAGTACTCGTATCAAAAGTCTACATAACTTAACGTGTCCTTATTTTATTATATTAATTAATGGATAGACGTCGTCATTTTTTATACGTTCTCTCACTCTTTTCCTTTAATATCAATAACGTTGAAAACTTCTCATAAAAATTTTAGTTACAGTTTTTTCTTTTCAAAATAAAGAGATTGTTTGAATAAAAATGTACAGATAAAAATAGTAATGACATATCTGTATTTCTTTTATTATCAATAATCTATCACGACCAATTTTAAATTCTATCTTCTCACAGACGGATATAATCAAATTCATCGAATCAAATGAATTAGATTTTTAAAACCGATAACGAACGTTATTGCGATTTTTTACTCCTCAGATATTTCGACTTTATCGGACAATGCATTTCGCCGAACAGTGACAAACGATGCGTAATGATCGCGTTATTGACATTGACGAGCAAATCAGTTCTCACCTTGCACGACATCGTCATCGGTATCGCGAGAGAGAGAGAGAGAGAGAGAGAGAGAGAGAGAGAGAGAGAGAAAGAGAGAGAGAGAGAGAGAGCTCGATATGTTAATATCCTTAGACCCCTAGAAACCAGTTGGGACGAACGAATAAAAAAAAAGGAGGCAGAGGGTGGGGAAAAAAAGAAGAAAAAGAAGAAGAAGAACAAAGATAGCTCGTTGCCGTCATTATAATTCTTATTATCGTCGAATATTATACATTCGCTACCGAGAATCATTAATCTAAATCCATAGAGATATTCCTATATTCCTTTCACTCTTTCTAATAGCCTACTATCAGTTCCATTTTTAAGATATCTAGAAACATTACAAACTTGTAGAAAAATACGTAATCCTAAAATCTGCTGGACCTAACGTATTTTGTTACACATATACACCTATTGCATAACGCAAAATTAATTTAATTGGGAATATGTAATTTCGTCTTGAATGAAATTTCATTGAAATCGAAGAAAATAAAATTAATCATTGACTGCATACGTTGATGAAAGAAGAGAGAAGGAAATATACGCTTATATGGATAGAGGCAAACAAAAAGAAAGAGAAAGATCTAATATAAATATATATATATAAATATATATATATATATATACAAACGCATATATGCACGTATAGACATAAATATACGCATATATATATATATATATATATATATATATATATATATATACACACAAATTCAGACACATATATACAGATAGAGATAGAAAGAAGAAGATAGAAGAAGGGGTGGGCTAGACTAGATTTCCGCGTCATTACACCGCCGTGGCGCTGGTCCCCGAGTTAATTGAATGCAGCGTGTGTTGACAGGTAGGCATATTGGCAGGCAGGCAGACAGGCAGGCAGGCAAGCAGGCAGGCGAACAGGCAGACGGACAGGAAAGCTTGAGGATATGGGAAGAGAGAAAAAGTGAGACAGAAAGAGAGAAACAGAGAAAGAGAGAAAGAAAGAGAAAAAGAAAAAGAAAGACGGAAAGAGAGAGAGAGAGAAAAAGAGAGGGAATCAGAAAAGATACTCGGTTCTGACTGAGAGCTTGGTTTGTGTCAGATGCGCTCGCGATATCGTCCCAACGTCCACGACTTCACGAGGCCGTGTACCTGTCATTTTTAGTGACCGTGTCATTCGGCCTTTACTTCGACTCCTTCGAAGCTCCTCTTCTTCCTTTCTTCGTCCTCCATAGTCGCGTTGCTGACACCGAAACGACCGGTACTAAGTTTGTCCAATCTCTCCCTCTCTCTCTTTCTCTCTCTCTCTCTCTATCTTTCTTTTTCTGTCTTTCTCTTTCTCTCTGTCTCTCTCCCTGTCTCGTTCTTTCTTTCAAAGATAACGCTGGGTGAATGGGCCTACCTGAACGCGAGTCACGCAGAAAAACGCGGCTAACCCACGATATCTCGTACAGTTCTTCTAAACTGGATTCCTCTGTCTCGCGATAAAAACGCGTAGATGAAAGACGAGATCGTTTCTTATTTTCCAATTGTATCTTTGTGGGAAATAGAAATAAATTAAACTACGTATCTCGAAATAATTATACAAACTTTGTTTCATAATGTGAAGAATTATTTTTTTTTATCTATATCCAAAATAATAATCATAATGCATTATTACACTATACTTTTTTCATATATCTATAATTAAGAACAAGTAAGATTGGAACGAACTATAGATAATATTTAGTCTTTGCTTCCTGCCATTTCACGCATAAATCGTATCAACGTTAATCCGATAAGCTGGTTCTCTAATATCGTGTTTTCCCCTTTCGAAATACACGAAGAAACCAATGAAAAATATCAAATACATTTACTCGAGTTTATCGACCTCTTGATTTACATCGCTTCGTATCTGAATGGTGCATCAGCAATATCCCGACTTATCGTATAATCCATTTTTTCATTCTTTCTTCTTTTTTTTTTTTTTGATATTCATAGCGCATTATATTCTATCGTCACAGAATCTGGAAACGTCGTTTCGCCATCCGACGGTACTCGAATGTACCGTTACTACTTCAAAATACGATCGCGTTCATTTTATTTATCATTAAATAACTATTGAAAAATGACACTTTTCTTGATCGTTAAATAAGTAACCACTCGAATAATTTGAACATTTCATTGTGACATAGAGTAAATAGAAATAAAATATTGTTTAACGTAAAATCATCAATCACTATGATAATACGAAATAGACATAAAGAAAGCGTAAAAACAGAAAAGGAAATATCGAAAACTAATAAATCGATTTAGAAAAACAAATATAAGTACGATCTCGTCCACTGACCAACGAAAAGATTAACAACACAATGAAACGTATTCTTATCGTCGTCGATAAACATTTCGATCTTAGCTATCGTCGAGTATTCTTAAAACAGATTAATTCAGTCGCCTAGATTAAATTCAAGTTGGTTTTTACCAAAGTCTTATGCGTATATTTTGTATTATCAGAAAAATTCGACGATAAGATCTGTCGCGAATTAAATCCTTACAAATTCAAATCTTCGAATTCAAATTTTGTTTTTTTTACGATCATGATGTCATATCTATCAGCGTCTTGCCAATAAATCGCTTCAATTTTTTTCGATTGAGGAAACAAAAAAAAGAAGATAAAAACAAAAAAAATTCATTAGATATACGTGATATACAGGTAAATAATTATAATACCTACGAAACGAATGGTTACGATAAAAAAAACAAAGTTATTACCACAGTTAGATATTGGTACGAGGTGTCGAATTAACGAGTCGAACGAACGAAGGGAGAATATACATAGATGCGAAAGCCTGTTTACGGTTGAAACAGAATTACACGACGGTACCAGCCACCCCTTGGCTCGACGCGCGTCCATTCATTAACACTTCATATCCCGTAGCGACGTGCTGGTAACGAGCCTGTCATAATTACGGTGCTAACTTTATTACTGCGGATATACACTCTCCTTCACGTTAGTATTATATCCATGCGTCATAGGTTAAATTCACATTCGCACCTCTTTGACCTGCCTTTGCTAAAAACCAATAAAGACTTGTTTCCATGATAAAATCCAATTGATTATACACTATTCTTTTCGTTTTTTCATTTTATTTTTTATCCTTCTTCTCCTTTTCCACAATCACCAAAACCTATAAAATTATTCGTTCAAGTATATAACAAGTTATCATTTTTCATAGGAATAACCCAATCAAAAGAATATTGAATTAATTAGTCGATTGGTTTTATTTAAAGATCCGTGTCTGATTTTATCACTTTCATACTTATAACACTTTCAAAAGTAGTATAAATAGATCTGAGTATAAACAGATCAACGTAATTTTAATATTCTTTTATTAATGTTTGAAGACATGTTTTTCTTGAAATTATGAAAATAGACACGAAACAGCTAAGTTTATAAATATATGTGTGTGTGTGTGTGTGTATCTGTCGTAATTAATTATTAATTGAACGATTTTTCAACATCTATCGAGCTTAAGATTGAATTTTAGTATGTCACCGGATTAGATAAGAGTAACCAGTTTTCACGATTTTTCTAAAAACAAACGACTAGTGTCCCGAGACAGGCTGAACAAGCAGATCATCGTCTACTTTATAATTTTATCGAAATCGTTAACCTATCTATGCACACATATTTTCTTTCTCTCTTTCCCTCTCTCTCTCTCCTTTTTTCCCTATCTTTTCCTTTGAACAACTGCTAATAATACTTATTCAATATTTACAACGATACGATCAACAGCTACATAAGTATGGATTGCTCGTGAGTCAGGTTGAATGATACGGCATATCAAAGACTGCTAAGTCATTGCGTACCAGACTACGGCTTTACCTTGACAACCAAATCCTTTTACACGTCTTTCCATTGTTTCGCTGTTGTCGTTCTATTCATAATTCAGTTAAATAGTTATCTGTTCTTCACAGACAATTCTACGGCCATGGGGAAAAAGAAAAAAAAGAAAAAAAATGAGAAAACTAAATATGTATATGATAAAATATAAAAAAAGAATCATAAAAACATCCTCTTAACATTAATACGATATAGTCATTTAATCTTCTTTTTATAATAACCACAAAGCATCCATCTTTGAAAAAATAAAAAGAATAAAATAATAAATGCAAAAAACCTGATGTCCCCCGATGATATACCTATCTAAAAAAGACAAATGAAACAAACAAAAACTGATATCATTTCTCCTATTTTTCTCCCTCTTTCTTCCTCTCTCCGTCTATGTTAAAATAGATTTAATTAATAATATTATAAATACGAATATCCAAATGAGATCATATTTCTTGCGTAATAAGCTCTTATGTTTCGACCCAGGTGACCTGCTATCGTCGCGATAGAAAACAGGTTATAAATAAACGTGACATAGCTAAAACATGGATATATTAAATAAAAAGCTAGAATAAAATAATCGTAATGTCGATATGAAAAATCAAACTCGCCGAATATAGAGAGCTGGATATACGAGATTAAAACGAACGCCATCATCTATCTGTTCGGTTTTATTTGGAAAATTTCAGGAAAAAGAGGAAATGCGTGCGACCCCAATGATATCCATGATGTATTTGTAAATGTATTCGATTACGTTCACATTCATGCTCAGACGGGGTCGAAGAGAAGCCCGTCCTGCAGTTAGAACAGCAATCGAGCGACTCTCATACGGAATGATTGATGACTTCATTGTGCGGGCTTTCCCATGTCCCTGGCTATGATTTCGTACGCGCGGCACACAAAAAGAGGCGAGCGCCATTTCGAAAATGGGCGGAATTATGGAAAATTCAGGACAGAAGATCGATCGGGCGTTACCATTCGCGATGAGATTTCCTCGTGTACCGATATCTACCCGATTCGGAATTTGGATCTTTCGTTAAATAACTCAAATCACGAGAACGAGATTTTCAACGGAACTTCAAACGATTTGCTTCTCTACAATCTTGTGTTATCGAATAACTATTGTATAGAAATACAATCTCTATTGGTTACTACGTATTTGATACACTTTTTCGTTATTTTTACATTACACTCGTATGCGTTTATTGCAACATTTGATCCCAAAAATAAAATCACTTCTTTTTAACGAAATATTTTTTTTCAAGTTCACACGAAGAAAAATAAAATTATAAAGCCACACTTACAAGCACTGATGTTCGAATAGAAACATTTGCAAACATTGTCAATGAATTGTTAAAAATTAAACAATAAAATACGTCGTCCCTTTTAAAGTTAGGCGTGCCCCTTTCGATGAAAGAAGAAAAACGCAAGTACACTATTCTCAAGGGAGTTTACTTTCTTGAAATTCCAAACAGGAATGAAGAAGAAGAAGTTCTCCCTTTTATTTCATCGACGTTGTAACATTGACGTTCGTCTTGCGAAAAACCTACGAAAACTACAATGGGAGCTACCATCGCGATTTTATAAAGACGACCCTTTATGCCTTTCTCGTGAAAGAACCTTGCGGTCGATTCTTGACAGACAGCTGTCCATCGAAGTGTACCACCCGCTGAATTGTTGTGATTCGATGTTTGAACGACAAGAAGTCAGACGGTAAAGAATGAAGCTTAAGAAGTGACCTTTGAAAAGCCAACGCAATTATTAGCGATCATCTCTCCGTGCTAAATTTTACAAAAAGCAAACCTAAGTCGTTTTTTGTGCGAAAAAACGATCGCTGTTATATCGCTAATATCGTTTTACGTAAAATCAATAATCTAAATGTCTAATAAGTATTACTAAGATTTTCTCTTGTTATTTATTTTTACTTACTTGCTTTCTTTCTCTATTTGATTTTACTTACTTGCCCATTAGCTTCAAAATTAGTGTACTCTCGTATG
This sequence comes from Vespula vulgaris, assembly GCF_905475345.1. Taxonomy (NCBI): domain Eukaryota; kingdom Metazoa; phylum Arthropoda; class Insecta; order Hymenoptera; family Vespidae; genus Vespula; species Vespula vulgaris. The sequence goes on from NC_066589.1 coordinate 6,899,968, forward strand.
TACTTGTTTTAACTTTATTAATTTTAATTCGATATAAAATCAAGAATTAACAAACAACTTGAAATGAAATATGTCCGATATTGAGACAAATTTGAAAAAAGATATCAGTTGGTAATAATGAAGATTTATCGATTCCGACACAAATTAGCGTGAGAAAGCAAATAGGTGTATATAATATGTTAAACGGGTAGAAAAATGAAGAGAATCAAAAAAGAACTACAGCAGCGGCAACGGCAGCAGCAGCAACAGCAGCTACGAGGACAACTGCAGTTCGGAATGACAATGCAGGTGCCCCATCCCATGTCAAATCTCAGCGTGGCGCCAACACGAGATATGTAGGTACCAGACCGAACTCCGACTGGTTCGTAATTGTTTAAGAGGATTAGTCAGAAACGTTTATCCTTGCTACAAGGAAAAAAAAGATGCTGATATTTATCCCAGTATTAGACTCGACTAAACTCGAATTTATTGCTTCTTATCCCCGAAAATTCTTTTTTAGAAGTGTTCAACCGGCAAATCATACCCCTCATCTCATACTACTCATGCGACCAGCTTTTAAATCGAAAACCTTTTCACAAAGGCCATATCACCAATCGGAGATTGTTTCGCATCAGATTTATTTCGCTAAATTTGATTTAACATCGTGCGTACAAAAAGAACAATATTTTTTCTTAATAAATTTATAGCAGTTATCTACTATAAATGACAATCAATAAAAAAATAGCAATCAATACCGTCTCAAAACATCTTAAAAAACATAAATAAATAAATAAATAAATAAATTATGTTTTAGAAATATCTACTTGATATTAAACCCTGATCACACAGATCACACACAGATCGATGGACAGACCAATCAAATTATAATAAATAAATAAATAAATAAACAAATAAATAAATAAATTATTTGTACAAAAGTTCATGTCGATCGTCACGTGGGATCGTAAATTTGTGAAGACCCTAAAAAGATCCGTGGGATCCTAAAATACGCGTGAACGCGTTGAATTAGAAGTATCGTACCTTGACGTAGAGTCGATCAAGATGAAGATTCTCCGAGCTGATGTTCGAAACAGGGCGGATGTCGCGGGTGGCCGCAGGTGGCGCCCTCGATATAAGCTTGTCTGACTGAACCGCTGATACGAGAACCGCGCTTCTTAAACTCTCATGGTGGAATGTGTCATCCTGTCACTGAACCCACATGGGGTAGGAGACGTCTCGTGGGCCCGTCAAGAGGTGCTCGATCGGTCGAACTTTTACCCGCTCTCCAAGGGAGCAAAGAATGTCAATCGGACGTATCACGAATTCGAACGTAACATAAATTACCTATATTATGATCAGATACTTACAATTTCTGAACAAATAATTACAATTTCTAAATTTTTCATTTATCAAAAACTAACACGAATTCCGATGTTCTCATACGTTCGATTCTAATTTTTATTACCTAGATAAGTGACACTATAATATTTCTTGGGTAATATTAATTCTAAAATAAGTATCTACATTGGATATAACAATATACGCAGAGACTGTAACCTTGATCAGAGATCAACAGTAGAAAAAGACAAGCCATCCCTTAAACGTAATAAGAAACGAAATAGACGAATTGCAGCTTACTGATCCAACTACGAGGTATCATCAGTTCATCGTACTTACGAAGAAGTAGTAATTAAATGGTTTACATTGGAAAGAGACAGGACATTGGCAAAAGAAGGAAGACAGGTGAGCCACGTATGCGACGAAATAAATCCTTGGAAAATAAGGAAAAGGGATGAGCGCGTTACCCTAAAGGAACGAAGCTAGATAGACCGGTATAAAGTGTAACGGGGAGGTAGACTTGCCTTTGGACAGACACACACATACACTCTCTCTCTTTCTCTCTTTCTCTGTGGAAGGTGGGTACCGATATATAATATCCGACTACCTAGCTCGGTTCTGCGATAAGTGTCAACTGCAGCGCGGCAGATAAAAAGAATGAACGGAAAATAAAATCCACCGCGGGTGATCCATCATGTGGACGCGAACTTGGGACGCGCAGACTCGTACTTGATTGGTTGGTACCGCCCACGTGGTACCACGTGACCCCTACGTAAACCACGCCCATGATACTAGGTAGCCGCCTGAAGCTAGCCACGTTCTTTGCTCCGTACGTGTCTGTCCTGAACAGGGGGAAATCCTGGGTGTGAGTGAGAGAAAGAAGAAGGAGAAAACTTGGACACAGCAAACCCCTGCGGGTCAGTCTCACCTGCGTGCAAGCTTCGACCTAGCCAGTCCAGTTGAGCGGGCCTCCTCGTTCACATCGACTCGCGTATAGTTTCTCGACATAATCACTAATCGACTCTTATTTAACATATTCTTAATTATATTAATTCAACAAATTATCATCCAAAGTGTTCTATATGTCTCTTTCAAAGGAAAACACATACTAATATATTTTTTAACTTGAAGATATGTCTTATTAAGTTACAGTGTAACATTAAGGAATCAAAAAAAAATCGGGATATCGATAAAGAATCGACTATCCAAAGTGTCTTGTCTAATTAGATGGATTTTTCTATCTCGAATCGATTATTAAAACGTATTTGATTAACGTGTCTTGTACGATAGCGTGCTTATCGTTCCTAATCTCATAACTTTGTTATGTTGACAACGTACTGACAAAAAAACCTCTCGAAGTTATTGTTTTTATAAGTTTTATCGTGAAAAATTGCTTGTTGAAAAATATTACGATGTAGTAGTCAAGGAGTGATATCGGATGGACTTGGAAAAGGCTTTAAATTTCTAATTAATCTTCGGTCACAAAGAAAAAAAACTACGTTCCATTAATCAGATTCTTTAAAGTGCTCTTTGAGTGTCCTAGTTACAACGATGTAGAGAACATCTTAGTTCTCTTTCTTTAAAAATTTCAAAGACTATTCTTTTCAATCTATGTGAACAGTGAAAGACAACGTGGTGGTGGACTGTGAGTCGTTGATGTATTCGTTTCATCGCCAGAAGGATGATGATGATGGACATGGGCATGTACGGGACCTACGGTAAGCCAGATTCATATCCCAACTACGTGTTCGCCGGTCAAGGGAATCATCATCATCAGGCTTCTACCGTCGGTGGACATGTGTCTGTACCACCATCACCCGATCTTGCGCCGAGTCATTATTACCCTCAGACAGCAGTGGCTCCTTACTCATCTTCGTCATCCGAAAGTTTCCTGACTGCTGAGTCTGGTGCTTCGTCAAGTACACCGCCTCAAAGTTTCTACTCGCCGACGGGAGCTGTACTACACGAGGATGGTACTACAACGGCGATCATTTCGTCGGAGAATGGCCTGAGTTATACCAATCTTGATTATGCTTCCTCCTCGACATACTCCGGTCAACAACAACAACAACAACAACAGCCACAACCACATACAGGATCCCATGGTTCGAATGAACCTCATCAAAGTTACCATGTACAACAAAATACCTACAGAGAAGATCATCATCATCATCATCACCACCACCACCATCATCCTCCGAGTCTTCATCAAACTGCTACCTTACAAACCCATCAAAGAACGGAACTTGATTTGCATCAACCAACCTCTAGTCACCATCATCATCATCATCATCCTCCTCACCATCGACATGAACCCGAATATCAGGTACCAGTCGGTGCAACTCCCAATTACGTTCACCAATACGAAGATTCTCTTCACTATCACGCTCCGATCAGACAGAACGAGTTCCCCGGACATCCTACAGGACATTACAAAGAAGAGAATCGTGATCCAACCTCTTATCACACTCTTCCACAACCAGGACATTCTCAACAACAGCAACAACATCCTCATCCACAACATCCTCATCATCAGCAACACTCTCATCAGCACCAACAACAACAACAGCAACAGCAGGCCCAAGTACCTACTTACAAGTGGATGCAAGTTAAAAGGAACGTTCCTAAGCCCGTCGGTAAGTGTTTCTTTTCATTGCCAAGTGGATAATTAACATGAACTCAAAGTTAGAGCAGATATTAATAATATTATACTCATATTACACGAGCAAAAAATTTTCTAGATACTTAATAATTATACATTGAAATCACTCCTGATTAAACACATTATTACATAAAACACGAAGTTCAATAAATAACATTTTAATTCGATCATTAAAAACAAATTCTCGATAAGCGGGAGTAAACTTACATTTACTTGCGAAGTATCGATAATTTACATACATGGATGATTATAAAATCTTATAAATGATAAATGTAGAAATGTTTAATTAAACGGTAGTCGTACAAGTAAAAACAGTAAGATTTACGATCACATTCTATTTACATATCTATCCGCTTATATATACATATATACATATATATGTGTACATATATATATATACATATATTCTTTCTGCCTAGTTTTATGTAACGACGAACGTAGGAGGATATATCTAAATATGCCAATGAAATTTGCAAAAGAACGTAAAGATTTATCCTACATACGTATCAAATCACGTCGAGAATCGATTAATAATTATGAAACATATTCTTTTTTATTAGATAAAATATCAATTACGTAAATCACTAATATGAAAAGCAAATAATTCATAGATCAATTCAATTTCACTAGTATAACAAAAGAAAGCAAAAAAAAATATTTCTATTAGGCTTTTGTTGAAATTTCTTTGTTCTTTCTTCTTTTTTTTTCCTTTCTAGTAGACACGCAAAAAGTATAATAAAACTTATTTATCGTTTTTTATTAGTGATCACTCTAAAAAATTAAATTCAAACATTGAACTACATTTGTTTTTCTTATTAGCCTTTAAAATAAGAAATAACATAAATTATTCATAAATTAACATAATCTTGAAAGGGTTAATATTCTTCTCTACAGAACAAGAATGACATGTCACTTTTTGTTCTTAGAATTACGTGTAAATCACGCACGAAATATAATTTATATATATATATATATATATATATATATATATATATATATATAGAGAGAGAGAGAGAGAGAGAGAGAGAGAGAGAGAGAGGAACACACATACGTATATATATACCTACTAAAAAATAACGAAGGCAACGAAACGTATATACGTCACATTTCACTTGTGCGTCAATCTTAATTGAACTCACCACCCAAGTGAAAAGTTCTCTTTAGAATCAGTCGATTAGGCTTCGTGTCTACGTCTGCGTATATCGGGTTTGTACATGAATTCATGTAAAGTATCCTCAACGAGACGCGATTAGGTCATGTCGTTACTTAATCGAGGACACGAGTCGAAATCACGCTTCCAAGAACGTAAGGCGTTCTTGAACTTCTAAACACTCTATTATTGCGTCTGATATTATGTTACTTGAAGAAGTTAGTGAAAGGAAGAAAAAAGAGAAAAAAAACAAAAAGTAAAAAGTAAAAAATAAACAAAAACAAATTAGAATGAAGTAAAAATTTTAGAAATAATAATAACACATCTTTTTTAACATTTACTTAATTTCTACGATAAAAATAAAATAAAAAAATTATAAGAAAGTGTGCACATACTGATAATAAAAAATATCAATCTAAAGATTAAACGATATTTAAAAAAAACATTATTATCAATGTTCTACAATCATTGCTCTATATTATCACATCTAACAGTTTGACTACCGTTTACGCCTATGGGCGACACTCGTAAACGTAATAGATAAGATTATGCACACGAAACGAGGAACAGAAGATACTCGAGGTTTACGAGAATGTCCTACCCAGTACGATCATAAATCAAGCTTGCAAGCGCCGCTCGTTGAGTTTCTATCTCTCATATACAAACGTTTGCTTACGATAGATCTCGATACCTCTCGAAAGATTCAAAGGCGTATATACAAAGAAAATATATATATACATGCGCATATAAATATATGTAAGAAAAACCACTATATATAAAAAAGTATATATAAAAAAGTATGATAAAACAATTTTTTTTTACTATATTTATAATAATTATTTTTTCTTTATATAAAATATATAAATATGTGTATCTGATAATTCTCAATTTTTTTAATTAAAAGAAATGAATCATAAAACTTAAATTTTCTTTAATTCTTAAATTTCCATTGAACGAATTGATGTAGATATATTTTTAACGTAACAAATCATTCATTGTTTTGTTTATAAATATCAAAGATATCTAATCACAATGTCGACTTTAATCGAATAAAAATATCGCGTACGTATTTAATAGAAGTACTTTATATTTAGTTAACTATGTAAGACTGAGATAGATACGATAAAGTTTGCCGTTACAAAAGGAATTTGTGAACCCAAATTTATCTGACAAAATAATGATCTTTCGAAAAGAAGAAAAAAGACCTCAACTGATAACGATAAGGTTATATATACTATTTTCAAATCACTTAAGAAGAAAACATCCGCTTGACAAAAATATTCATTTGAAAATTAATAAAATAAATAATTGTTTGGACAATGATAATATCTGCTAACATTTTTTAAATTTTATATTAATTTTTATTTCGATAATAAAAATTGTGTTTGATATATATACACACACACACATACACACACACATGTATATATCAAAGAAACGTGTAATCGTCGGCGCCAGACACGAAATAATAACGAGTTATCAAATCTATTCTACAGATCACCGATGAGAACTCACATACGTTAATATTAAGATATCGGAATTAGAAATTTGACGGAACAGAACCGGTTTAGATTTATAGCCGTCAAATCTTAAACGTACTTTCTCACACTTTTGTCGATATTAAAGATACTTAACTCGCATTACGATTGAAATTTTAATTGCTACTTACGACGCACAATAAAAATATGTCCGCGAGAAGTTGTCAAGGAATATTTTCGACACGTCACGACGAAGAAAGATTAAAAGTCCTACAAACACATAGATAAAAATAAAAATTTCCTTGTAATTTGAAACAAATTTCATAACGTGATAAGTGAAACATTTCGATGATCGAGTAGTTTTGGAAATTTTTATTCGACGATAAAGTGAAGCGCGGAACTGATAGAATAGAAAAAAAAAGAAGAAAGAAAAAAGGAAACATAAGAATATATAAAAATATGCAAGTAAAAAATTTTCTTTAATGTTAATAGGATGACAGTCGATGATCGAACGATCTTTGAAATCTTGATTTGATAATAAAATAATGACCGAGCGTGCAATTCCTTAGAAGTATCTTAACATATTTCTTACAACGTTACGACGGTTAGGTATCGCAAAGCAGCTGTGAAAACGTCACGTTCGATGTTAAGCAAGAAATGAGACATCTTAAAACACTAGACCGGTTCTCCTAACTTCGGCATTAGCTCGCTCGAAAGGTACGGGACAGCAACGTAAATACATATATATGTATATAGCTTAACATGCTTCTCTGGTAACAGTGAGAGCGTTCTCGTTCAAAGCTTGTTGAATGGATCTTGTCGGAGTTAGGTACCGGCGTTACGCTTAATAGCTCATTATAATCGAATTAATAACGGCAGCCTCGAGAATTGAGAAGGGTGAGACGCGCCGCCAATTGCCGCGGAACATGCAAATCGTAGCCCGATTCACCCAGCCCTCTCTTTAAAACCCCTAACTTCATCGCTCTATCTTTTCCTCTTTCACGCTATTACCCACTTCATTTCAAATCTTCACGAAATTACTTTCCTTAAGATCACTTGACTTTCTCTGATTTAAAGGTTGTTACATTACCTTGATCATATTTTATTTTTACTATTTGTTTTATTAATCGATCTTAATGAATAATTTGTATATTGATCAATCAAATGTATACGGATATATAGAGTGAATATCTCATAAAATATGATCACTTATCTACACACACACACACGTATCCTGCATGATCTTATAGATCCTACAATTCTACAAATACCAACACATAACATAGATCCTAAGTGAAGACTTTTACTAATTTAATAATTTCATCAAGATTATAATATATTTTTTCGATGAAATGAATAAGATCGATTGTGTAAGACGTAACAAAGAAAAGAAAAAAAGACGAAGATTATTAGTAATTAGAATCAGAAAGTGGTAGAGATTCGATTGAAATAAGAGGATGGGCGTGGCAGAAAGAAGCTCTGGTGGGAAGACTCTGCTAGATTTTGGTTGGTTAACTTTTTTGGTTGGCCGAGATCTCACAATACCTCTCGTTTTCCCCTTCGTGAGTCTAGACCATATCGTACGCCAGGGGGTCCAGAATAGAGAAAACTTCTAGAGGGACGGCCAGAGCTCCATGATGCTTCAAGGGCTGCTACGAAAGGGGCTGCCTAGGGGACACTTGCGCAGGATTCGAAAAAAAATGGAAAGAGCGTCGCAACGCTGTCAGCCTTTGCGAACCGATCTATCATACTAAACTCGATTTCTTTTCTCGGACGATGCGCTCAATAGCGGGATTGCTAATATCGAGAGAAAGAGAAAATGCCGAGACAAATGAGTAGCCGCTGCGTAAAAAATCTACTTACTTTCCTTCCCAAGAATGAGATTCCAAATTTTATTCGACACTTCTTTCTCTAATCCCTATATAAAATAAAATAGATACATTTGATACGGTATAATGTGGCGTTAGCAGAAAATATGTCACAAATACTAACAAATTATTATAAATTTTGTCTTACTAATAATATTAAAGTACATACGACACCGATATGTGTCAAGATTTATTATGAAAAATCATTTATTTTTTCTTATAAGATTTTCTTTTTCATTAGAAATTTTTCTCTTTGCACTTTTCATCCGAACAATCGTACAAAGAAAGATTCACATTGAATCTTTTAGGTCAGGTTCATCGACCTATACATTTAGAAATCGCGTCGCGCGCTGATATAACATTCTTAATTATATTATAACGTTACTATTCACATCTAGGTCAACAAGTATCTTCATACCTTGATGAAATAAAACTAATCTCTATTAGACACTGACATAATACCATTAATCGACACATACATAACTATTAATTAACAAGAAATGGTAACAACAACTTGGTAAATAAGTGTAATCTTTAACGATCTCTTCATTCGTGTTGTCACATATATTATCGATATTACTATAATTATAATGATTTTTACCTTATAATTGTATGAGGAAGTAAGTTGAACTAGTTTTACTATCTTGATAAAATAACGTAAACATACCTATTACCTTGCTTTAAAAATTATTTCCAGATGTTTATTTTGTGTTTCTTTATAATCAGAATTAATAAGAAATTTCATTGCTTATTCGTCAATTACACTGATAAAAAAATAAACTAAATATAAAAACGAAATAAAAATTCTTACGTATATAAAGAGCAATTACGTTGATAAATATAAATATATTCTTAAATAATAATATATGTAGATGTAAAGTCTTTGAGAATCTTCAAAATCATGATAACGTTTACCGTCAATATTCTGTAAAATTTATTTCCGAGAGACCGTCTCATTTCCTCGAAGACTATCACCTTTTAGGCCGCTTTAAAATATGCATATAGTTAAGTATCGACTCTCTGACCGAACGTATTCAGGGACGCCATAAGTTAGCCAAAATCAAATCGGAGTCTTCCCAATTGTTAAATCTCTTTCATAAAATCTAAATAATTGCATAAAAAATGAATAGATATTAAATTCTAAAAATGTTTTTCAAGAAAATTATGTAAAAAGTATCTAATAAAAAGTAGTCAAGAGATAAGGAAAGATAAAAAAGACCTCGATAAAAAAAAAAAGAAAAAGATAAACTATCTAGTCTAACACTATTAACACTGTGAGTAGTAATATATTAGATATTACTTCTTCAAACATTTATTAATCAAGGCAAAAGAAAAGAAAGAAAAAGAAACATAGATAATCGTAGGGCAGGCTAAGTTATATGAGCGGCCCTGAGAACGTCTCGAGAGTAGAGGAGGAAGAGTATAAAAGAGAGAAAGAGAGAAGGAGAGAAAATATACATATACATATATCGAAGAGAGACGTGTGTCCGATAATAAGAAAGAGAGAAGAGAAGAGAACGTGGGTCGAGGCAAACGCGAGCGTTCGCGGCCGCTCCGCTCCGGTCCGTTCGCGGCAAACGCGCCGGACGCGTGAGTGAGTGGCCGATATCTCAAGAGGGGATCAGAGGATCGTTCGCGTGTTTCCAGCAGGGCTGCCACCCGCCGAACCTGGCAACCCCATATCCCACACGAGCCACCACCACCACCACCATCACCATCACCATCACCATCACCACCACCAGCTGGTTTAGTTCGTTCGTTCGTTCGTTCGTTCGTTCGTTCGTTCGTTCGTTCGTTCGTAGGTTCGTAGGTTCGTTCGTTCGTTCGTCCGCCACCCTCCTGTCCACGTGTCTCGCTCACGCTGATTTTCATTTCCGCGGTACTTCAGTCAACTGGCCGTCTCTCACTCTCGCTCTCACTCTCACTCTCATTCTCTCTATTTCTTTCTACGTCGGTCTCTCTTAACTCGTATTGACCGCATCCGTGCCTCCGACGAATTACCGTCGACTACGACCAACCTAAGACTATCCTTTCCCTAATTTTGCCTGTCGATTAGATATTATTTTCTAACAAATCGTTGAGGGAAAAAAAATATATATACATATGTATACGTGTGTATTTATGTGCGTATATATGTATTATATATCTATGTATATGGATATGTATAACGTAGAATATGTTCGATATGATCAATTAAAAATTAGTAACGAAAAAGTAATTAATTGCTTCGAATATTCTTCCATTGATTTAGCTTTGATAATGTCTAACTTCATTGTTATTGCATCATTAAATAAAATCGAATACGATACTGTGAAGACAATATTTATCTACGTAAAATTAATATGCAGGAATATTCATACATATCTGTTCGATTGTTAACCATTACCATATCTAATAACATTACTATTACATCTAACAAACACGTAAGAAAGAGAACTAATTTGCATGTATATGCTTACTTCTATTAAATACTTATACGAGACAGAAAGATATGTTGTAGTTGTATATAAAATAAATACTATTTATATGTTTGAATTATTCGTTCAATTGCACACGAAAAAATAGTAAAAAGAATTTCACTAAGGTAATTCCTTCTGTTCAGCTTCCACACATCGGTCGTCGTATCTCGTCAGGCACGTTGATTTTAGTATTATGATAAGTAATATCCTGAGTCACAGTCGTACATGAAAATGGTAACGATACATATATAATACCTATAATACCTAGATATATATATATATATACACACATATATCTACATGTATATAAATGTGTCTCTATATATAACGTAATATAAAAGGGGGTGCGTGCAGCACGTTCGACAAGATCCGCGCTTCGTGTACGTTCGTAAATGCGCTTGGACATTCCCCGCTAAAATTAGGCTTATCACGATACTACCTGCGATAAATGTCGACGACTTTAACGCCCTTTTCTACGTCTACAAAACATTTTGATATCCGAAAAAGAAAAAATTCGTTCTTTTTAGAAAACGAAAAAATTCTTTTTTTGTTTAAATAAGTAAACACTAAATCGCTAAGGAAATAAAACGTACAAATACGTTAATACGAACTTGAAAATCGAGTTCAAGAAATATCTAGTTCAAGATCACAGTTTTGTTTCTAAGATATAAACTCTAATTAAAGATGAAGACACGTAGATAACAAAACGACGAAGCTTTTGCATATGAAAATAAATTATTTTAAGGTTGATCATATCGCTTAAAGAATTTCAAATATTTTATGTAATACCAAATACTCGTCCGATGATATGCATTTATATGTATACATATCGGTATAGACATAGCTCTAAATGTATATATATACGTCTCACGACAACATGTACGAAGGGTAGACGACGATTATCCAACTGCTGAGCAAGGTTTCAACCCGTACACGCCAACCAGCCAGTCCACGTTCGTTCAAAGGCTTTCCGATTAAATCTTACCTGGCTTAATATTATTATTTTACTTACTGCATGCAAGAACATAAGAAAGACAGGTAAGAGAGAGAAAGAGAGAAAGAGAGAGACAGAGAGAGATACAGAGATAGGAAAAGGGAATATAAAAATCTGCTAAGCCTCGTCTATCTATATCTAGTAGTTCGACTACTTTTGCTTTTGAAGCAACTATCGCAACATCTAGTTACGTTCAATTAAGAAGAAAATAAAACAGAGGAAAGAAAGAGTACACAAGAAATTCACATATATTAAAGATTACAGTAATTATTATATGCGTATAGATATATTTCATCTCTACGAATAGGATCGTTGAATATGTATTGTATCTACATGTATTCGATACATATACCTCTTAGACGTCGCCGACAGTAAAGGATCCCTTCATCACACAAGATCATCTGCTCTTATGCGGTAACAACCTTCCCCGCGCGTTGAAAGTACATTATGCAATTCAAATATTATTCAAAGGCTAAAAGCCATGAGGGACAGATGAAATAAGGAAGCGTTAGGGGTTAGAAAGTATAAACCAGGGGAATAGGTAAAAGATATCGTGGTATTACGTTACAGGAAATACGGATTTCGATGGATTCTTTATCTCTATTTCATCTTTCAAAATTATTCTTAGATTAGATAACGATTATTGCGATTATACTACATTTTTTAATCGTCGCCAAAATCGTATATCCTTCTAATATATTTCTTTTCTTTTTTAAATATTTTTATCTAACACATAAATATTTATCTATAACATTTTCCATCAACTTCTCATTGCTACGTATCTAACAAATAAGTTATAATTTGAGTTTTTGTTAACAATATGATGCAATAATAAAATTAATAACAAAACTCATTGAGAAACAGCTGGATTTGATCGATATAGATGTCTAAATTTCACGGTTTAATACCAAGCAAAAGTTCCTAAATAAATATTAGAATAACATCTGGCTCTGATAGTTCGAAAGGAAACAAAAAATGAGGTCTTTGGATATTTGATCGAAACATTCATCGTTTCTCAACATCAAATGATTCTGTTGTTTTTGATACTTCCTATTTTCATTTATCCTCTTAATATAACACATATCATATACACACACGTACACATGCATCATCCTTCATAAATATTAAATAAGAAAAAGGAGCAACAATGTCACCGAAGTATCGTGATAACTCTTTGATTTAACGTAAGAGATAACGCGTAATAATAAAAGTAATTTATTAACAATATCAATATAAAAATTTATAATAAGATCATTAGGCCGTTCGCGTTATCTAAGCATAACTAAACTGGATATCGTAATCTTCGAGACAAGCTTCTAATCCAGAAACATTAAAGGTATGCTCACTCGAGCATGATACTTACGTCAATATCAATTGCCGTTCTAATATTTTTTTTTCTTTTTTTTTCCTATATCGAAACATATTTTCATTGCCCTTTATATCTCGCATAACTTAATGAATTAATGAAAAAAACGTTCAAATCATTTGGATACATTTTCTAGATGATATATGATAATAATAATTTATTTATTTACCTTATTCTATATATAGATCGCAATTCATTCGCACAAAGAAAAAGCATAAATTAAAATATGTTCTTTTTGCATTTAAATCATTGAAGCGAACAAGTAACACGGGAATGTTCTCTGATCATCGATACGTATCCATTGCTATGCAAAACGAGCCTATGTCGGAAATCATTTGTCTCGAGGATAAATGAGAAATTGGTAAAGCGGACGAGGGTAACTTGAGGGTGAACTACAGAGAGTAAAGGAAGAACCGATAGAAGGTAGAAAAGACTTAAACATTGCTGAGTCAACGAAGGCGTTGACATTGCTAATTATCTTTTCATAATGCATAGAAGCAACCCTTCAGTCACCTTCTCTTTCACTGTGATTATAGGTACTGTCAAAAAAAGGCATTCGCATTATGCATCACGCAACTACCAACAAAAACAATAATAAAAAGAAAAAGAACAAAAAAGAAAAGAAAAACAGGAATTTCAAACAATGACTCTATCACCTCTATACTACTATAAAAATATATATATGAAATATATTATGTAAAAATTTCTATGACAAATAATTTTTAAATTGTAAACTTGTAAACAGTCTATATAAACATTGTATAAAACAATCTGTATCGTCCAAAAGTATCAGTTATTTATAAACTACCACCGTTCTCAAAGTTAGCTCTCTCATGGCCATTAAGCTTACGCTTCTCCAAACCGAATGATAAACTTGGACAAGTTCTATCAGGCACGCCGGAGAGATTGAATGAAATGTTTCCCGTTTTCGCGACTCATTCATCAATTTAGCACCTTAACAAGGCTACCGGACACAACGTTACCGACTTTATCTATGGTCTTCGACTAACAAAACCCACGTTTCGCGATACGTTACTCTCATTTTTCTACGAATCTGTAAAAAAAAAAGATTCTTTTCTTTCTTAGACTTCACTAAGAAATGAAATGTTTTTACAAAAGTTAACGTTCGTAAAAAAGAAAAAGGAAAAGAAATTTTCGGACATTATCTTAAAAGTTAAACTTACAACTTATTACAACGGAACAGGCATTAACATAGCATCTAAATTAAAGTATCCGCAGAATATAATCTTCAAAGATTAAAATAAGTAGGTATAGAGGAGTCAAGAATAAAAAAGAAAAAAAGAAAATAAAAGAGAGAAGTTCATGGTAAATATACACATAATATCTAGCCCCGATATAAAAGATGTGACTTTAAGGCGTTGGCTTGACAGTTTCGTCCACCCTCAGCCATTAAGTAAATTGATCTCCACATACCGGTAGTCTAAATAACAACCTAATTTTCATAATGCGCAAACGAGAGCCCCCTCTTTCATCCTTTTCTCCCGTTTTTTTTGTCGAAGTGTTCCATTTTTTTTTGTTTTCTCCGCAACTTAATTAGATTATATATAATTATTATTCGTGGTATCGCAATACTCAAAATATTTCGTCATTCACAAACAAAATTTTTTCCTGTATGTATTTAGTTGTTTATTTATAAATTTACTATTACTCTTACGGAGATTGATAACTGGACAAAAAATAACTACGTGATAACTCAACGATACGTACAACCACACATATCTGTTAAACAGCTGATGCAATTTGATCCAATGATAGGGCTCAACCCTATCGTTCGTTCACCTTCTCATACAGGTCATCCTTTCCGAAAACTACTTTCCGAGAGAATTGGCCAGCTGTGTTGGACAAGAATGGGCTGTCACTTAAAGGGATTTAAGTTAATCTCAGACTACACATATTGCTTTCCAATATTTCACGCTATTTCCTAATCGTAAGAGGATAAGCCGTTTTATATTGACGATATCTAGTACAAAGTCATCCAAACAAACAACGTACTCGAATCGAAACAGACAATTCGTACGATCGTTGATATTATCGTCGATTAATTACTTTTCCACTGGTGTTACAAGAACGCGAGAGAATGAAAAATTTTTTTTGATATCTTTCATAAAACTCCTTGAAATTTCAATTGCTAACAATCTAGTTTTACTTGACTTATCTATAATTACATCCTAATAAACATCGATAAAAAATATATATATTTTTTACTATCCATGAAATCGTTCGTTAATCGTCGATAATTTCTTTGATCTTTCAACCTGTTAATAAAAAAAAAAAAAAAGGAAAAAAAAAGAAAAAAAAAAGAATGTTTCTAACTTATCTAACAATAAAACGTTCTCTGTTCGCAGCCACAAAAACGACTCACAATGCTGGAGATTTTATCGGTAACACGGTCGGTGGTACAAATCCGTCGGTCTATGGAAATTCAACGAGTGGTACCGTGAACTGTCTTACTGGCGGTCCATTAGCTGGTATAACAAGTGGCTTCAACAATACCGGTCGTACGAACTTCACTAACAAACAACTAACCGAATTGGAGAAGGAATTCCATTTTAACAAGTACTTGACACGCGCGAGACGCATCGAAATAGCCTCGGCCCTTCAACTAAACGAGACGCAAGTGAAAATCTGGTTTCAGAATAGACGAATGAAGCAGAAGAAGAGGATGAAGGAGGGCCTTATACCGGCCGATGGTGGAAACGTTAGTCAACTAACTGGTGCGAGGAGTAGCAGCAATTCACCGACGAGCAATCACCAAACAACAACCAATCAGGACAATATTACTGGACTTAGTTTATCCAGTTTCACCAGCGACAATAGTCGAGAATCACCGCCTATATCGATCAAAGATTAACTCGATCATTTATGATCTTATGCGACGAGACGATGATTGGATCTAAACTAAGACTCTCGTGATAGGAAGCAAAAATAATTATTGATATCCAGCCAATGAGGCAAACAAAAAGATATTTCCTTACGTTTACATATTACTCGAATAATATTTCGTTCAACAATTGCATTCATACTGATCTTATTTCGAATATCACGTTCGTTGCAAATGAAACTTTTTGATTTAACGATTTAAGATATAAATGTGTTTTTATAGTTTTCTTTTATTTTTATCTTTTTTTATTTTTTTTTTTTTTTTATCTTTTTTTCTCTATAATTGATATTAAACTCGAGATATAATTCTCGCATTTAGATAGAAGAAAAATATGAAAATTCGTCTTAAAGCTGGAAATATTTATGATTTAGTCGTTATGTAAATTATTATTCGATATAGGCGAACTTTTTCTTTTCGTGCTACAACGTTACCATTGTAAATTATCTTATTCTCAACGATCTTAGTAAATTTATTTTTACTTGAAATTTCGTGATTATATCATATATATCTCGATTATATGAAAATTGTAAGAAGAAACTACCATCCTGAGAGAGCCCTCGTTAGATTAAAAAAAGAAAAAGAAAAAGAAAAAAAAAAGAAAAAATACATCTAGAGATAATACAAACAACTTAGATTATCTTTTAATTAGATAGTTCTACTATCGATAAAATAAACGAAGATGCAAATATAATTAATAAAAAAGAAAAAAAAAGATTAATTCCTAATTTAAATAATCTATATCTTGATTTCGACTAACAAAAATCTTTTTCGAATTCATTTACACGAGCCGAAATACATATGTACATTTGTAAATGATTTCTCAAAATATCATTACTATGTAACGGTATATATGCATCTAAACCTACATACAAACACGTTGGTTTCATAAATATGAGCGAAAAAATGTGTACGCAAGACTATATACGATATACAATTACAAATATTAGTATACAAACGTTTGTAAATTAACTTCTTAAAGTGTTGCGAAATGTTTAACAGACATATATATATATATATATATATATATATATATATATATATATATATATATATATATATATGTAAACATGTAACGTGTAACATCAGGATGTATAGAAGGACTCGTTAATTTGTAAGTCCCTGTTAAAAAGGTTTCTTCATAATGAAGTTCCATCTTTTCCCGAAGTATTATATCTTCAAAAGTAAAATTATTACAAGATTATTATTATTACATGATAATCTATATCTATACATATATACATTCATATATATGTATATATATATATATATATATATATATATATATATGTTATTACGGTAATACGATAACGCGATACATTTAATCTATAACTTAAAAATATTTGTGTATTTATATGTAAATAGAATCTTGAACACGCGCCCAAGCTTGATGTGGTGAAAATAAAAATAATGAAAACGTTTATTGATATCGCTTGGAAAGAAATTTTCGTAGCACGTGCAGGGGAACATAATAAACGATAATCAACGATGCGATATTATAGAAAAGAACGTATATATCTTCCTGTAAGATTAAACGAATGTGTTATAATACGTGCGCAAGCTTCGAATATGCGCATATTATATTTATAAAAATCGATGATTCTTTGTTCTGTTTTTTTTTTTTTTTCATTTTCTTTTCTACTCCAATGTTTTGAATTATAGTAATTACATATTTATGAAAGGGAATGATTCATTCTAAAAGAAAGAAAAAACAATAACAATAACAATAACAATTATGGATAAATATCTATCGTATATATAGATTTTCCCTTATTGTATTTATGACGACTTGTACCAAGGTCGTAAATGATGACAAAGAGAAAAATTACATTAAATTAAAAAAAAAATCATATAAGATTCGCATTGACTCCTTCTTATATCGATATCTTAACACGCCAACGTATTTAAAAAGGGCCACGTAGTTACAAAGAATAAATATATTGTGATTAAGGCGATAGAGAGCTCTGTACCTAAAAGATTCCTACCATAATAATAAATTGTGAGTAGTCTGTAATGTCTCTTAGAGCTATGTAGAAAGAAATAAAGTATTATTGTATTGAACAATAACGCAAGCTCTCACATACGCGAGCACACACACATACATACACACACAACACACATATTTATTAAATATATTTCTTTGTGGTATCTGTCTATTATAAGAAAAATTAACGAAACCTTCCTTGTGCTTACATATCGGTGTTGATTTTTTAATGAAATATCTATACTTATCTTTTTTTTCAGCAATGATCAATGATCCTATGTGTAAGTAAATACATTAAAAATATGTAAGATTATTTCTCAATCTATCCCAAGATTTCATGTGTGTAGCATGGACGTAATACAACAGCACGAAGCCACTCAACTTGCAGAACGATTCGACGTCGATTGCTCAATGAATACTTGCCCACATACCATTACCGTCATTTCTTCGTTCTTGTCTGCTATTGGTTGTCGCGATACAATATAACGATGGTAGCGCCATCCTCTCAACTATTATGTAAACATAACACTCTAATATCTTGCACGAATTTATCGAACTGTGTCTTCTTCGACTATATTCAAGTATATTCTCATGGCCAATTTATATCTTTTAAGAGACATGATTATAATTATTAATTTAAAACTTTAAAAAATGGATAAAGATATTAATACAAACAGAAAACTTAATGAGTGGATACATTTCCAAAAACAACTTTTGGAAGAGAAAAATTTTCTCACAGATGTATTATCTAAACTTGACAAACAGATACACGCACTTCAGGTGAAATTATTTAAAAAAAAAAAAAAGTATTTTATTTCAGATTATAATAAGAAAATGTTAAAAAAGGTTTAAAAAAATAAATCTAAAAATTCAAGAATAACGACATTAATTAATGCCAATGTCAATGAAAATTAACTTTTCTGTGAAAATATCATTTCTAATTGAATTTATCAATGCCGCAGGTTGAACAGTTACACTTATTAAGCGTTATAAATACAAAAAGTAATGCCAGTGATGTTTGCAAAGATACAGATCAAGCTTTACCCTTACAAGCAACAAGTAGTAATCAATCTACAAAACAAAAACCTTTAGATTTATCAGTACCTGTTTTAATGAATTTTAAAGAAGAAGAAAGTGAAGAAGATGATAATTATGACGAACTGGATGACGAACTGGATGATGTACTGGATGATGAAATGGATGAACAATGGATGTAATGAACTAATTTCATCAAATCATTTTGTACATATATAGATTAAATAAAATGGACATACAAATTTAATTTGTATATAATTATTTGTAAATATATTAATAACCTCTAAATTGTTTTAATTATGCTTCTTTAATATTTTTGTTTGAGCAATATAGTTGACTTATTATGTACATCAACAATCAGAAAGCATAAGAATGACCTAATAAAAACACTATTTTAATATATGATTTTTGAATCACTAATGACGAAATAAAAAGTTTCACGTTAAACTCCATGTACACATTGTCTTTTGATCATACAGAAGGCATGGAAAAATTGATCAAATAAAAATTCTTAACCTCATTACTGTATACAAAACTGCCAAAAGATGAAGAACAAATTCATACCTCTCTATTTTGATAATAACTAAACATTGCTATTCAATTATCATGCTAAGTTTTTATAAATCTAACATATTCCTTCCTATTATGAAGGATATCCTTGTGGCATTGGACCAACATGTGATGGATCATCTACAAACGCTGGTGGTTTAAATTGTTCTGCTTGAAGCCTTGTGAAAAATATTCCTACACCTTCTATCAAAGCAAGTAATACTCCTCCAATTAAAGCACTGCCAGCCATAGTAGGTAGTCCACTCCTAGCAGCTAGAATTCCACCAGTTGCTGCACCACTAATTATAGAATTCCAAGGATCTTCTTTTTTTCTATAATGAACTAATGTGCAATCGATCATAGAAAATACTCCACCCCATATAGCAAAATTTCCTGCTATAATTGGAGCACGTTGCTTGATAGCCATAAAACTGCCTATTAAACGCCTGTTAATACCACTAGGTGCATTACGAAAACCCTTTACACTTTGGAAAACAGCTCCACCAATTGCACCCATAGTAAATGCACCACCACAATCATCTATTATTCTCCAAGGACATGGCTCTCTTGCATATTCTTCCATTCTTTAGCAATCTAAATAAAAATAATATAATAATTTAAAAATATATATATGTATATACATATACGTGTATTCATATTTTTAAGAATATACAGATAATTTAAATTAAAGATGCATGTGAGATCATAAATCATATTTATATATAATAATCAATATTTTATATCATTGCGATTATTAACACTAGTTTACTCAACAAAATTTATATTAACATAATATATAGTTAATTGTATTAATAACGAATACTTAATATAAAAGTAAGATAACATTGTGTAAACTATACTAACCTCTAAAATTTCATTTTATATTCTTAAATTCTTAACCTTCTAGTACTCGACAAGATAAAATGAAAATTTACAAAGTGAATATTCGAGAATTTATTGTACTATATTTAGTATAATGTTACATACAATTTATCATATACGTCTAAAATATAAATACACGTAAATCAATGTGTATCTGATTACGAGGAGAAACGTGAATTCAAAGTAAGGTTATGTAAGCAACACTTAGTGTCATCTCGCATAAAATAACCTTTAAAATCAATGATACATGCAATAATAAAAAACTACAAAAATATATAACATTTTTCAATTACTTACTGAATATTTTGCTTAATGTATTTCCTTCTTTATATACACTATTTGGTAATAATCACTACGAAAGAACTGCCGCAACCACTATTATGAAATTCATGTACGCGGTGTCGACATAGACAATATAACAAGGAGCTTGAGGGGCAAACTAAAGACAAATTCTTATCTAAGAAAACGACGATAATATATTATCCAATCGAATATGCAGAAATTTAATTATTAAAATCTTCAATTTCTTTTACATCACTTATTATTATAATTTATAAACGTATAACATTTTTTGTATCTTCTTACAATTAAATTCAAACAATTATAAAAATATATATTGAAAAGATATTATTAAGAAATATTTTTGTATTAATGGAAAAAATACAAACGAAATTTTCTTAACGAAATTCATAATGATTTGAAATTCAGTATTTGAAACAAAGTTAAAAAATCAATCTATAGAAATTTATTTAGAAAATTTGTACTGTCTCTACTAAACCGATACGAAGTACGCATGGTCAAATACTTTTTAAAGTTTAAAATAGAAGGAGCGGGCAATGTCCAAAAATACATCGTATTTCTAGCTAGTCCTTGATATCCAGTACTTTGGAATGACAATTGAGTATGTATCGTAATAAAAATTCTTTTTAAAGTGCTATTATTTGTATAGAATATTTATAGAATACTTACATAAATTATTGATTTTATTATATCTATATATTTTTATCGATAAATAATATAATATCGAGTTAAATACTCACATATTTCTTTCAATTATCATAATAATTTATATTATATATAATCATACTTTTAATTATTATAATATTCTATCCCTGGAATTACACAAATATTAAATATCATTGGAAAGTTAGTGAAAAGTTATTTGTTAAAATATATATATAAATACTCATATTCATACAATTCAATGATTTTTTATAAAATGAAATATTTTTCTTTTAGTTGTTTCCATAGTGATTCTAAAACTCTTATGTACACAAAACTTTGTACATAGTTTCAAATAAAAAGAATATAAATAATTATTTTACAGAACATGTCAGAAATCCAAGAATATTGTTCTTCTGTTGGATATGTATCCATAGATAATACAACAAATAATAATGAAAATGATCAATCAAAAGTGATTACTCCTTTAGAAGAAACAAGGAATGAAATTTTACATATAGTTGACAATGATCCTGTCAAAGTACAAGATGATATAACAAAACTGGTAAATATAGTATAATGTTAGACAAACTATAATTGTATGTACATAACATTTAAATTTACATATATATTGTTTAGAATGAAACTACAATATCCAACACTTCAAACTTTTCTAAAGATGATCTAATATTCAAGTCAATATCAGATATAGTTGCTGTTAAGGATGAATCCCATGAGGTAAAAGAAATTCTAATGGTATTATTGACAAATAATTGTTATGTAATTGTTATTTTGTAATTATTATACATAGGTAAGCAAAGAAAAAAACGAGTTGATATGTAAGTTAGAAGAAGAAGTAAAGGTAATTAAAATTTCACTACAAATATTATTGTAGATATATTATAATTATGTTAAATTTACTTAATTATGTTGATAAATGATTTAATAATAGATATATTATAATTTACTTTTATTATTAGGAAAGAACCATTGAACGAGACATGTATCAAAGAAAATTAGCAGAAGTTGAACAAAAGTTGACTAATCTAGAAGCATCGATTGCTATGACTATCAAGAGTGCTGATAATAATGAGAATGTTCCACATGTAACATTGACAGAATTGAAAAATAAATTAACAGAGACAATAATGCAATTAGAAGATCGTGGAATTATTGTAGCTAATCAAGAGAAACAGATCAATGCTCTTAATGTACAAGTATCAACATTGAAAGAAGTAGTAGCTATTACAAGAGATCTTCTGCAAATTCGTAATACAGAAGTTAAACATTTACAGGTATATTTTATATTAGAAAGTTATATAAAAAGAAAATGTCTTACTTGAATTTATTTTATTTTATAGGCAGAGGTTGATAATATGGAAGCACGAATTGCTGAAGAACGGGAAAAACACAATACAATGATGTCCAGAATGGATGATGCTGTACGATTAAATTCTGATTTAAAGAAAGAATATGAGACTCAATTAAATCTCTTTAAAGATTTGCGTATAAAATATGATGAAAAAATAAATTTACTTTCAGAAGAAAAACGAGCGCTTGAATTAGCAAATCAGTCTACAAACAATTAAGTAAAAAAAGAAACAAAAAATTAAAATGTGAAAAAAATATAACTTATAACACAAATCTTCATGAGATATCATATTTATACATATTTACAAATTTCTAATTCTAATAGCTACATGTGTAGTTATGCATACAAAATCACAAATAAAGATCAAAAATACGTGTTAATGCGTGATGCGTAGTAATAGAAAATCATTTAATTTATTGTAAATCATAATCTTGTAAAATTAAAAAATGATGTAACAATGGTATACATATTGCAACATATATATTTCTATTGATAATAGATAAGATTTGAAATTCTACAAAATCCCACGTACAGAGATAATGATTTTAAGTAATTTTTTTTACTGATAATTTATATATCTTCATCACTGATCATTTATGTAAATATAAAAATAGAAAAAGTTGCTAAGCCTTTCATCTAATTAATGTAAATAGATTCCGAATAATTTGTTCATTTGTTGTAAGTATTGTATCTTCATTGTTTGATGCATTAATAAAATTAGTAGATGTATTATTTATTATAACCGATAAAAAATTTTTTAAATAGTTTAATTTAAAAAGTCTATTTTCTTATCATAAAAACGTAATTTGTACAATCGTATTAAAAAATAAAAATAAAAAGAGAAGAAATTCTAAAAGTCAAATTAACGTACGCATAAAATTAACTATTGGGGACTTTTTTCAATTATTTTATCTTATTGATGGAGTGATATAATAAAAGTTTCTTATATATCAGAGATAATAGACAGATAGTATTAATACAAAAATAGATCGATAAAAGAAAGATAAATTGCTACTTTACAATGGTATAAATATAGAGAAGAAATATCAGAAATTTAGTAGAACCGTTAAAGAAGTTCAGGTAAGAATCAATTGTATTTATCTGCAAAATAGCCGTAATCGGCTACTCTTTCTACTATTAATAAAATTGTATTTGTATATTTTTTTTTAAACTTGTGTGTTAAACGCTTTGAAAATCTAAGCGTGTATTTAATAATTATGCGTATACGACAGACATTTAAAAAATATATAATTTTCTCGATTTTTATTAACACTCTTATAGTAAATTGTTAACTATTACATATTATACATATTGTTGAATTGCACTTTTTAATTAATATATCCATTTTATTTTACAGTTTTTAGGACTTCTTAAAATCGGTTAGCAAGATGAAGAAGTTAATTATTCTGTTATCATTAGCAATATTCTGCATTGCCGCGCAATCAGAAGTATTAGAGCCGAAAATAGGCGGAGAAAATGTAGAAGTCAAAGAACAGGTAAAATAAGATATATATACACATATATGTACATTTTTTTGTTGCATTTTTTTTCTTCCATAGATTAATAATAATCATATTAATTCATTTTCCAGAATCTTTCCATTCTTGATAAAATAAATGAATTAGAAGAATCCGTATTGGAAGAATCCGAATTGGAAGAATCCGAATTGGAAGAATCCGAATTGGAAGATTCCGACGAAGAGGAATCTGACGAGCTTCATCGTCCACCAGGCCACCCTACTAGACGTCCACCACGACCAGGCCGCCCTACCAGACGTCCACCACGACCAGGCCGCCCTACCAGACGTCCACCACGACCAGGCCGCCCTACCAAACGTCCACCACCAGGCCGCCCTACCAGACGTCCACCACATCCAGGCAAACCTACCAGACGTCCACCACATCCAGGCAAACCTACCAGACGTCCACCACCTCCTCCAGGATCAGAAGAGGTAAAAAAAATATGTATATATACATATATATATATAAAATATATATATATATAATTGAAACTTAAAAAAAATAATATGGGCAATCATTTTCAGATACTCGATAAAAAAGTTTTTCTTATTGCTTATACTAATATATTTCAATTATGTGCTTCTTTTTTAATTCTAAATTATTTTTCTTTCCTATATGATCTTAAGAAACAAATCTTTTTTTTATCTTCATATTCTTTTTCTTTTATAGATTAATAATAATTATAATAATTCATTTTTCAGAAACCCGATTTTGAAGACATTCCTATCGCTTTCGGATTAGAAGAATTAGATGAAATTGAAAGTGAGGACTATCATCACAGACATCGACCATCACACAGATATCCACCACCACATAGACGTCCACCACCACATAGACCACTACCACCACCTCACAGACGTCCATCTTCAGACGAACCTGTTGAACCAAGCTCTGTTTAACTATCATTTATATATCTTAAATGGACCGTAATATGAAAAAATATAAATAAATTTAATCTTGCACATAATTTGTTGTTTTTCCTTGATTACTAATAACTTCGAAAAATTTTCTTATTGAATATATGGTATCATTTAAAAAATGATATCATTTAAATGCATTTAACAAATAATGGGATAAGTGCGGATGAAATAAAGGGATAAGTGCAGATAAATAAAAGGATAAAACAGATGATTTTTGAAAATATTTAGTTTCCAAACCTATTATTTGTTATCAATATTTTCCATTAAATCTATTAATTATTCCTGGTATTATTATGATTACGCCAACAATTAGAGGCGTAATTCTTCACCAATTTTCATGAATAAATTTCATTTTACATTTTAAAGATGAAGATTTAATATAGGAAACCACTTTTCCGAATTCTTGAAAAAGCATTATTTTCTTTGAAAAAAATTGTTACAATATTATATTCTGTTGAGAATATTTTATGCATAAAAATAAAATTTATTGAATTTTTCAAAAATTCAAGAAATTTATGTTCTCATTTAAATTCTTTCAATTAAATTTTCATTAAATCTTTAAAACAAGATTTTATTCATTAAAATCAGTCAAGAATTATGTGTGAACTCGCTGTTGACATAAACACTGTTTTTATTATTTTTTGTGAAAAAAGGTTTCGTATAATGACACCTTTTGAACAGCGCAACGAAAGAAAAGAAGCTTATATTATATCTACTATATCTGATTTTTATATAAATACTTGTATTTTGTTTCTACTAAATAAACGATGGTTTATTTGATGCATGCGTAAAGATGTTCTGATCTATTTCAAATGTAACGAAGCGCATTTCGCGATGTTCATATATAAAAACCACAGTAACTCATTCAAAAAAGAACATTAACTCATTTAAAAAGCTTTTCGAAAATGATTCCATGGTAAAAATAAGAAAATACGTCTTCAGCCAATAATGCCAAAGGGTCTTAATTTGTAACACTATCAAATCTTAGAAGAGTTTTTAGTTTCCGTTATGATTTATTTATTACAAACTAAAAAATCTTATAAGAAATGTTTAGCAGAATGATTGTAATTTAATATTTCAATTCATATATATTTCAAACATGAGGTCATTACCTATATCTAATATCAAGAAAAACAAAATTAATACTTTTGATAATTTCCCAATTATTTAAACAATTTTTTTATGTATAAGTCGTACAATAAATTAATATTTAAGCAATATTACATTCGCTTAAACATTCCAAAGATCATAACACGAAAGAAACATAAAATAATTTTAATTTAAAATTTTAATGTTTTGAAATCTTCGTCTCGGGATCATTGGTCTCGTGTAATATAAACATATAGGATCTTTATTAACTTTGACTGAATTAATTTTCTTTTATCTTCCGACCAGTCAGCATCGCAGATTACACAGGGTGCTTTCCTAAAAAGGAAAAGTTAATGAAAGTACATTATCCCTCGTTCTTACAAAATTCTATGCAAAATAATTTGTTTTAGAATTAAATTGTGAAGTGGATGTTTTCGACAATTCCTAATTCAGTTTTACTTTGAATTTTGACGAGTACACATCGCAGCTCTCGCGTTCTCCGCAAGTAATAGAGAAGAGGTATTGTAAATACATTGTTATATCCCACATTCTCACAATATTCTATACAGTTTATTTAATTTTAAATTTAAATTGCGAAGTGGGGATACTCGGCTTCGAGAGACGACAACAAAACCGAGTCTTTGACCGACTTTTACAAATACTAGTTCAGTCTTGTTTTAAATTTCGACGAGTAAACATCGCATTTCTCGCAGTACGCGTTCTCCGCAAATAATAGAGAAGAGATATTGTAAATATATTGTTATATCCCACATTCTCACAATATTCTATACAGTTTATTTAATTTTAAATTTAAATTGCGAAGTGGGGCTACTCGGCTTCGAGAGACGACAACAAAACCAAGTCTTTGACCGACTTTTACAGTTACTAGTTCAGTTGTGCTTTGAACTTCGAGGAGGGAACTTAGAAATTTTCGCAGGATGCCACTCGAGGAAGTATTAGCGAAGAGTTGATGCAAGTATATTTTCTATCACTTATATTTTCATAATTCTATACAATTTCTTTTGTTTTAGACATCGATTTCGCACTTTCGGAGACTTTGACAATCTATCTCCACGACTAGACTTAAAAATTTTCGCAGGATGCTACTCGTGCAAAGAATTAACCAACAGTTAATTCAAATGTGCAACAATTTATTTGATTTTAGACTTAAATTGCGAAGTGGGGATATTCGGCTTCGCGAGACGACAACAAAACCGGATATTTGATCGACTTTTATAAATACTGGCTCAGTTGTCCTTTGGACTTTGACGAGTGAACTTAGAAATTTTCGCAGGATGCCACTCGTACAAAGAATTAACCAACAGTTAATTCAAATGTGGAACAATTTATTTGATTTTAGACTTAAATTGCGAAGTGGGGGTATTCGGCTTCGCGAGACGACAACAAAGCCGGATATTTGATCGACTTTTATAAATACTGGCTCAGTTGTCCTTTGGACTTTGACGAGTGAACTTAGAAATTTTCGCAGGATGCCACTCGTACAAAGAATTAACCAACAGTTAATTCAAATGTGGAACAATTTATTTGATTTTAGACTTAAATTGCGAAGTGGGGATATTCGGCTTCGCGAGACGACAACAAAGCCGGATATTTGATCGACTTTTATAAATACTGGCTCAGTTGTCCTTTGGACTTTGACGAATGAACTTAGAAATTTTCGCAGGATGCCACTCGTACAAAGAATTAACCAACAGTTAATTCAAATGTGGAACAATTTATTTGATTTTAGACTTAAATTGCGAAGTGGGGATATTCGGCTTCGCGAGACGACAACAAAGCCGGATATTTGATCGACTTTTATAAATACTGGCTCAGTTGCCCTTTGGACTTTGACGAGTGAACTTAGAAATTTTCGCAGGATGCCACTCGTACAAAGAATTAACCAACAGTTAATTCAAATGTGCAACAATTTATTTGATTTTAGACTTAAATTGCGAAGTGGGGGTATTCGGCTTCGCGAGACGACAACAAAGCCGGATATTTGATCGACTTTTATAAATACTGGCTCAGTTGCCCTTTGGACTTTGACGAGTGAACTTAGAAATTTTCGCAGGATGCCACTCGTACAAAGAATTAACCAACAGTTAATTCAAATGTGCAACAATTTATTTGATTTTAGACTTAAATTGCGAAGTGGGGGTATTCGGCTTCGCGAGACGACAACAAAGCCGGATATTTGATCGACTTTTATAAATACTGGCTCAGTTGTCCTTTGGACTTTGACGAGTGAACTTAGAAATTTTCGCAGGATGCCACTCGTACAAAGAATTAACCAACAGTTAATTCAAATGTGGAACAATTTATTTGATTTTAGACTTAAATTGCGAAGTGGGGGTATTCGGCTTCGCGAGACGACAACAAAGCCGGATATTTGATCGACTTTTATAAATACTGGCTCAGTTGCCCTTTGGACTTTGACGAGTGAACTTAGAAATTTTCGCAGGATGCCACTCGTACAAAGAATTAACCAACAGTTAATTCAAATGTGCAACAATTTATTTGATTTTAGACTTAAATTGCGAAGTGGGGGTATTCGGCTTCGCGAGACGACAACAAAGCCGGATATTTGATCGACTTTTATAAATACTGGCTCAGTTGTCCTTTGGACTTTGACGAGTGAACTTAGAAATTTTCGCAGGATGCCACTCGTACAAAGAATTAACCAACAGTTAATTCAAATGTGGAACAATTTATTTGATTTTAGACTTAAATTGCGAAGTGGGGGTATTCGGCTTCGCGAGACGACAACAAAGCCGGATATTTGATCGACTTTTATAAATACTGGCTCAGTTGTCCTTTGGACTTTGACGAGTGAACTTAGAAATTTTCACTGGATGCCATTCGAGCAAATGTCAAGGAAGACTTAAAGTAAATATATTTCTTTATCTCATATTTCTTTAATGGTTTATACAATTTTCATTATAGCAGTGATATTAATTATTTCATTTGTATTTTTGTTTCAGAACCTCTTTGCAATCGCGCGCGTTGCAATGACGTAATCGAATGTTAGCATCGCTAAAATAAAAATATCGCGAAATAGAAGCAGTGTTTGTTCGTTCGCGTTGCGCGATTTAAACAATAAATAATTTTTCATGGACTGCGTGCAATGCAGTCCTTAGAGTCAGTGTTTGTCCGCGTAGTTTTTTGATTTTTTAACAGTCGCACAGACTGTACTTATAAAGGATAGTAGAGTTTCGCAAAATAAATTCAGTGATCGTTCGTTAATAAATAACTACCGCGAATTAGAGTCAGTGAATCACTGAAGAGGATCTCGACCAACTTCGATCTCGACCTACCTCATTTTCAACCAACTACAAATCATACACCCTCAATTTCGACCTAAATCGCGGTCCAGTGTTTTGGAGCCATCGCAGAACTTCTTAAGTAGTAAGTTAATTTTTAAATCCCTCCGATTACTCAATTATGTCGAGGACGAAAGGTCCGAATCGGCACGAGTGATTGGTTGTAATTAATTAGTAAATGAGCATTGAGTGACCACGAGTAAATTTCTCCGGAAAAAATTATATATATATATAATGAAATGACTGCATATAATGCGAATGACTGAAAAACGAAGAACTGTATATCTTAGTTATAACAATTATTCTAAATTAATTTTTCCAGTTTAATTACTCCTTAGTTTCTCTCGGGTGGGACCCTTGGGAGGGGCCCTCGGGTGTGGGCCTTTGGGCGGGCTGCCGACTTGGCATCTTCTAAAGCTCTTTTTCTCTTTTTCTTTTCTTTCTGTTCTTTTTCTTCTTTTCTTCTACTTTTAATCTTTTTCTGTTTCAGGTTAGATCATCGTCGAATGGATCATCGAGAGACAGATCATCAAGAGAACGGTCATCGTGAAATTTATTTCATGAATTTTTATTTATTCTATACATGTGTATTTATTCTAAACATTTCTATATATTATATACATTTCTATTTATTATATGCATTTCTATCAATTATATATATTTCTATTTATTAAAACACATAGGTATATAATAATTAAAAGAATTATTGGAGATTAATTATTTTACTTTCTTTCGATTTTGGTACTTTGATTTTTCTCGAGTGATGCAATCTTCAAAATATTCACTCACCGTTCTGAGCTCTATCTTCCTCCCTCGCACTCGCGTGCATATTCCCGGTTTCTTTTCCTTTTTTCTCTTCTTCCTTTTCTCTCCTTTTCTCGTTTTTCTTTTTCTTCTTCTCACCTTGTTTTACTCTTTTTCTTTTTCTGTTTCTAAATCATCAAGGGACCGATAATTGTGAGATTTTAACGGAAGTTAAGTAAAGTAAGGCATCTCGAACGCGAATTTTAGAGTAGAGTCCCCGTTAGTCCGCGGGTCTCCAGATACAGCAACCTCCAAGCAGTGTGACCTGGGTCGGCAGTAATTGCGAAATAGTGTGAAATCTATGTCTAAATTATATATATTATCTAAAATGTATAACTAAATTGTATATATAATCATATAACACAAGTACTACCTAGCGGATGGCTGCATATTTCCAATGTTTTTCCAAAATTCCTTTTCTGTCTAATATCAATTTGACGTTAAATTAATTATATTTTAACTTGCTAATCTATACTTTAACAGATAAATAGATTGAATATATCAAAATTCTAAATTATTAAAGTTATAAAATTAATACGAAAACGCACAGAAAACCTTCCTGTCGCACTTATGTTCTCTGTTATTTCTATTTATCCTTCTTTACTTTTATTACTTATATACTTTTATTAACTATATTAATTATATACTTTTATTAATTATAGACTTTTGATAATTATATTGATTATATACTTTTATTTATTATATTAATTAGTTTTACTAACTTTTATTTACGACTAGTTTCGGGTGGGACCCTTGGGAGGGGCCCTCGGGTGTGGGCCTTAGGCGGGTTTCTTTCCTTCAGTAGAGAAAAATCGAATTCATATATTTATTGATTGCTCTGATTTATTAGATACTTTGATTTTCGTCGAGTGAAACGATCTTAGAGATGCTTATCCATTGTTCCGAATTCCATCTTTCTCACGCTCACATTTCGTGTATCTTTTCTTCGTTTCTCTTGTTCTCTTCTTTTCCTCTTCTCGTTTTTTCTTTTTTCTTTTCTCTTATTCTTTTACTTTTCTTCTGTTTCAGGTTAGATCATCGAGGAATCGATCGTCGAAGGACCGATCAACGTGAAATTAATTTTTATAGGGAAATTTTAATCATATAAATGTTTTTTTATTTTATTTAATTATTAATTTATTGTTTAATTGTATTTTGATTTTAAATGTATATGTATATATAAATGGCTTTTTGCATATAACATTGTATATTATTTTTGCATGTAATTACATATTTTTCTTTTACACTTTTTCTGTTTCAAGTTAGGTGATCGCTGGACCTATCTTCGTGGGATCTTTACACGGAAGTTAAAGGAACCTCTTTGCATATAATCTCTATTATATAGGAATTATATAGCAGAAAGGGTATGTCTCCTTGCTTCCGTACGCGAATGATAGGGAAAACACTCACGTGCGTGACGGCCGGCACGCGCGTGGGTGTTCGCGAACGCGAGATTAAGTCCTACCGAGGACTATGCTTTGATTTTTGAAATCGAAATAGACACGACCGGTCGTGTCTCGAGATGTTTGAAGCCGACGGTGTGGACGGTGGAGCAATCTGTAAGCGGGGTTTTATACATCTCCAGTTTGCTGAGAAGCCCGAAGCTCCCGAAGCGGAAAGGCATCTCGGATCGTGGATTTTAGAGTAGAATCCCCGTTAGTCCGCGTATTTCCAGGTGCCGCAAGCGCTTCATCGGCCAAGGACCATTGAGGGACTTAGATTTTTATACGGGTGTTTAAAGAATCTTTCTATCTCAGACGTAGAAGGATTTCTTTTCTCCCGTTCGGGCAAGATAGAAGGACACTCGCTTACGTCGGCTGGCATAGGCGTTGGTGTTCTCGGGCGCGATTAAGTCCAAACTTGGCTCCAACGTACTCAACATACTCGCGTGAGTGTTTCCGGAATACTCGCGTAAGTATCCGTGAGTGCGGTAGGATTCAATTTTGGGTTCCGGCGTTTGTCGCGAAAGCACAACCGGTCGTGCTCAAGTGGTGATCGAAGCTTCCGGTGTTGTATAGTTGAGCTATGCGTAAGTCGGTTCCCAAATGCGGAGACGCATGGGGCTGCAATTTTAGCGTTTGGAGGCTTGAATTCGTTGAGAGTGGAGGTCGTCCCGTTGCTTTGCTTTCTTGATAGTAGTAGTAGTAGAAAAAAGTAGAATAAATGCAGCAACATCCACGCGGTAGATCCTGGATCGGAAGTACTTATGATATGTCGGAATTTTATAGGCTGCAAGTATTCCAGAGCAAATGGCTGCGTTCTTCAAGATTTTTCCAAAATCCTTTTTCACTAATTCCAATTAAATATCGAGATACATTCAGTTTACATTCTTTCTTACATCTTCCTTATAATCGGTAATAAATATACAGTTATTTCTATCTATTGAAACTCATACTTATATAATAATTATTTCAGATTAATTATTATAGTTTCTCTCGGGTGGGTCCCTTGGGATGGGCCCTTGGGCGTGGGCTTCTGTGCGGGTCTCCTTTCAGCAAAATCGAGCTCGATTTTCGTACTCTGGTTTTGGTCGGATGTAGCAATATTGTACATCTATCTTTTCTTTTCTATTTCATCGTTTTCACAGGTGCATGTGTTTGATTATACTTTCCGGATATCCTTTCTCTCTTTTCTTCTGAATTCTATCTTCTATATTTCACGTGCGCGCATGTTTCTCTTCTGCTTCTTTTCCTCTTCATGGATTTCGATATATCGACGAGTCCGATATGTCGTCGAAAGGTTCGGTTCATAATCGATCGTTAGACGCGAATACGGGTAAGATAGGAAGGACACTAGCGCGTGTGTCGGCGGGCACAGGCGTGGTGTTCTCGGGCGCGATTAAAAGTCCTACGGTAATGGACTTCGTTTGATTGCTAAAACGAATAAATGACCGGTCGTGTGTCGGTTTATGTGCTACCAAGCAGTATGGTTTGCTATCCGTAAGCGTGGACTGACCCTCCTCCAGTTAGCAACCTGAATTCTTGAGTAGTGCATGGAACGTTGCGAACGCGAATTAGAGTCACCGTTATACTAACACTCCCGGGAGTGTTTGAGCGCGATTAAAAGTCCTACCAGGGACTTCGTTTTATTGAATGCCGTTTATTTGATCACGCCGGTCACGCGAACTTTAGAGTAGAGACCCCGTTAGTCCGTGGGTCCCCATATGCAGC